>NC_058083.1:355757275-356066728 GCF_014858855.1 Bufo gargarizans | reverse complement strand
CCCAGGCAGAGGAGAGAGGTCCCGTAACAGAGAATCTGGCTTCATGTCAGCAGAGAATCAGTCTGCATGTCATAGCAGAGAATCAGGCTTCACGTTAGCCACCAGTGCAACAGTCCATTGTCATATATTTAGGCCCAGCACCCAGGCAGAGGAGAGAGGTCCCGTAACAGAGAATCTGGCTTCATGTCAGCAGAGAATTAGTCTGCATGTCATAGCAGAGAATCAGGCTTCACGTCACCCAACATTGGAACAGTCCATTGGCATATATTTAGGCCCCGGCACCCAGACAGAGGAGAGGTTCATTCAACTTTGGGTAGCCTCGCAATATAATGGTAAAATGAAAATAAAAATAGGATTGAATGAGGAAGTGCCCTGGAGTACAATAATATATGGTTAAGGGGAGGTAGTTAATGTCTAATCTGGACAAGAGACGGACAGGTCCTGTGGGATCCATGCCTGGTTCATTTTTATGAACGTCAGCTTGTCCACATTGGCTGTAGACAGGCGGCTGCGTTTGTCTGTAATGACGCCCCCTGCCGTGCTGAATACACGTTCAGACAAAACGCTGGCCGCCGGGCAGGCCAGCACCTCCAAGGCATAAAAGGCTAGCTCTGGCCACGTGGACAATTTGGAGACTCAGAAGTTGAATGGGGCCGAACCATCAGTCAGTACGTGGAGGGGTGTGCACACATACTGTTCCACCATGTTAGTGAAATGTTGCCTCCTGCTAACATGTTCTGTATCAGGTGGTGGTGCAGTTAGCTGTGGCGTATTGACAAAATTTTCCACATCTCTGCCATGCTAACCCTGCCCTCAGAGGAGCTGGCCGTGACACAGCTGCATTGGCGACCTCTTGCTCCTCATCTGCCTTCGCCTTGGGCTTCCACTTGTTCCCCTGTGACATTTGGAAATGCTCTCAGTAGCGCGTCTACCAATGTGCGCTTGTACTCGCGCATCTTTCTATCACGCTCCAGTGCAGGAAGTAAGGTGGGCACATTGTCTTTGTACCGGGGATCCAGCAGGGTGGCAACCCAGTTATCCGCACACGTTAAAATGTGGGCAACTCTGCTGTCGTTGCGCAGACACTGCAGCATGTAGTCGCTCATGTGTGCCAGGCTGCCCAGGGGTAAGGACAAGCTGTCCTCTGTGGGAGGCGTATCGTCATCGTCCTGCCTTTCCCCCCAGCCACGCACCAGTGATGGGCCCGAGCTGCGTTGGGTGCCACCCTGCTGTGACCATGCTTCATCCTCATCCTCCTCCACCTCCTCCTCATCCTCGTCCTCCAGTAGTGAGCCCTGGCTGGCCACATTTGTACCTGGCCTCTGCTGTTGCAAAAAACCTCCCTGTGAGTCACTTCGAAGAGACTGGCCTGAAAGTGTTAAAAATGACCCCTCTTCCTCCTCCTCCTCCTCCTCCTGGGCCACCTCCTCTTCCATCATCGCCCTAAGTGTTTTCTCAAGGAGACATAGAAGTGGTATTGTAACGCTGATAACGGTGTCATCGCCACTGGCCATGTTGGTGGAGTACTCGAAACAGCGCAACAGGGCACACAGGTCTCGCATGGAGGCCCAGTCATTGGTGGTGAAGTGGTGCTGTTCTGTAGTGCGACTGACCCGTGCGTGCTGCAGCTGAAACTCCACTATGGCCTGCTGCTGCTCGCACAGTCGGTCCAGCATGTGCAAGGTGGAGTTCCACCTGGTGGGCACGTCGCATATGAGGCGGTGAGCGGGAAGGCCGAAGTTACGCTGTAGCGCAGACAGGCAAGCAGCGGCAGGATGTGAACGCCGGAAGCGCGAACAGATGGCCCGCACTTTATGCATGTCGGGGTAGTTGTGAATGAACTTTTGCACCACCAAATTCAGCACATGCGCCAGGCAAGGGATGTGCGTCAAACTTGCTAGTCCCAGAGCTGCAACGAGATTTCGCCCATTATCGCACACCACAGTTTTAGGCTCACCGGCAGCAACCACTCGTCGGTCTGTTGTTCTATACCACGCCACAACTCCTGTGCGGTGTGGGGCCTGTCCCCCAAACATGTGAGTTTCAGAATGGCCTGCTGACGTTTACCCCAGGCTATGCTGAAGTTGGTGGTGAAGGTGTGTGGCTGACTGGATGAGCAGGTGGAAGAAGAGGAGGAGGAAGCTGAGAAGGAGGAGGTGGCAACAGGAGGCAAAGAATGTTGCCCTGCGATCCTTGGCGGCGGAAGGACGTGCGCCAAACAGCTCTCCACCTGGGGCCCAGCTGCCACTACATTTACCCAGTGTGCAGTTAGGGAGATATAGCGTCCCTGGCCATGCTTACTGGTCCACGTATCTGTGGTTAGGTGGACGTTGCTACAGATGGCGTTGCGCAGTGTACACTTGATTTTGACGGATACTTGGTTGTACAGGGAAGGCACGGCTCTCTTGGAGAAGTAGTGGCGGCTCGGAACAACATACTGTGGGACAGCAAGCGACATGAGCTGTTTGAAGCTGTCTGTGTCCACCAGCCTAAATGACAGCATTTCATAGGCCAGTAGTTTAGAAATGCTGGCATTCAGGGCCAGGGATCGAGGGTGGCTAGGTGGGAATTTACGCTTTCTCTCAAATGTTTGTGAGATGGAGAGCTGAACGCTGCCGTGTGACATGGTTGAGATTCTTGGTGACGGAGGTGGTGTTGGTGGTACATCCCCTGTTTGCTGGGCAGCAGGTGCCAACGTTCCTCCAGAGGCGGAGGAAGAGGCCGAGGCGGCAGCAGCAGAAGAGGCAGAGGCGGCAGCAGCAGAAGAGGCAGAGGCGGCAGCAGCAGAAGAGGTAGTAGGGGGAGCCTGAGTGACTTCCTTGTTTTTAAGGTGTTTACTCCACTGCAGTTCATGCTTTGCATGCAGGTGCCTAGTCATGCAGGTTGTGCTAAGGTTCAGAACGTTAATGCCTCGCTTCAGGCTCTGATGGCACAGCGTGCAAACCACTCGGGTCTTGTCGTCAGCACATTGTTTGAAGAAGTGCCATGCTAGGGAACTCTTTGAAGCTGCCTTTGGGGTGCTCGGTCCCAGATGGCGGCGGTCAGTAGCAGGCGGAGTCTCTTGGCGGCGGGTGTTCTGCTTTTGCCCACTGCTCCCTCTTTTGCTACGCTGTTGGCTCGGTCTCACCACTGCATCTTCCTCCGAACTGTGAAAGTCAGTGGCACGACCTTCATTCCATGTGGGGTCTAGGACCTCATCGTCCCCTGCATCGTTATCCACCAAGTCTTGATCCCTGACCTCCTGTTCAGTCTGTGCACTGCAGAAAGACGCAGCAGTTGGCACCTGTGTTTCGTTATCATCAGAGACTTGCTGAGGTGGTATTCCCATGTCCTCATCATCAGGAACCATAAGTAGTTGTGCGTCAGTGCATTCTATGTCTTCCACCGCTGGGGAAGGGCTAGGTGGATGCCCTTGGGAAACCCTGCCAGCAGAGTCTTCAAACAGCATAAGAGACTGTTGCATAACTTGAGGCTCAGACAGTTTCCCTGATATGCATGGGGGTGATGTGACAGACTGATGGGCTTAGTTTTCAGGCGCCATCTGTGCGCTTTCTGCAGAAGACTGGGTGGGAGATAATGTGAACGTGCTGGATCTACTGTCGGCCACCCAATTGACTAATGCCTGTACCTGCTCAGGCCTTACCATCCTTAGAACAGCATTGGGCCCCACCATATATCGCTGTAAATTCTGGCGGCTACTGGGACCTGAGGTAGTTGGTACACTAGGACGTGTGGATGTGGCAGAACGGCCACGTCCTCTCCCAGCACCAGAGGGTCCACTAACACCACCACGACCATGTCCACGTCCGCGTCCCTTACTAGATGTTTTCCTCATTGTTATCGTTCACCACAACAACAAAAATATTATTTGGCCCAATGTATTGAATTCAAATTCAGATTTAGCTGGATATAAATTTGAGGCCTAGTATTTAGGCGCTGGGTGACAGGTATAGGTTTACTGACAGAATTAGACTTGGAAATGCACAGTAGCGTGTGTGAAGTTATTCAGAATGACCCTATGTGCACCTTGAATCTTATATACCCTTTTAAGGATAGATTTAAAATAGCTCTGATACAGCAGAAACCACTAAATTAGGAAATTGCTAAATTGGGAATTGTATTTCAACCCAGAACAAAAACTGTGCTTTGACGGACACTAAATAACTTGACCAGCCACAACAGTACAGCAGTAACTACAGATTTAGCTGGATATAAATTTGAGGCCTAGTATTTAGGCGCTGGGTGACAGGTATAGGTTTACTGACAGAATTAGACTTGGAAATGCACTGTAGCGTGTGTGTGAAGTTATTCAGAATGACCCTATGTGCACCTTGAATCTGATATACCCTTTTAGGGATAGATTTCAAATAGCTCTGATACAGCAGAAACCACTAAATTATGAAATTGCTAAATTGGGAATTGTATTTCAACCCAGAACAAAAACTGTGCTTTGACGGACACTAAATAACTTGCCCTAAATAACTTGCCCAGCCACAACAGTACAGCAGTAACTACAGATTTAGCTGGATATAAATTTGAGGCCTAGTATTTAGGCGCTGGGTGACAGGTATAGGTTTACTGACAGAATTAGACTTGGAAATGCACAGTAGCGTGTGTGTGAAGTTATTCAGAATGAACCTATGTGCACCTTGAATCTGATATACCCTTTTAGGGATAAATTTAAAGTAGGCCTGATACAGCAGAAACCACTAAATTAGTAAATTGCTAAATTGGGAATTGTATTTCAACCCAGAACAAAAAATGTGCTTTGACGGACACTAAATAACTTGACCAGCCACAACAGTAACGACAGATTTAGCTGACTATAAATTTGAGGCCTATTATTTAGGCGCTGGGTGACAGGTATAGGTTTATTGACAGAATTAGACTTGGAAATGCACAGTAGCGTGTGTGTGAAGTTATTGAGAATGACCCTATGTGCACCTTGAATCTTATATACCCTTTTAGGGATAGATTTAAAATAGCTCTGATACAGCAGAAACCACTAAATTAGGAAATTGCTTAATTGGGAATTGTATTTCAACCCAGAACAAAAAATGTGCTTTGACGGACACTAAATAACTTACCCAGCCACAGCAGTAACGACAGATTTAGCTGGATATAAATTTGAGGCCTAGTATTTAGGCGCTGGGTGACAGGTATAGGTTTACTGACAGAATTAGACTTGGAAATGCACAGTAGCGTGTGTGTGAAGTTATTCAGAATGACCCTATGTGCACCTTGAATCTGATATACCCTTTTAGGGATGTATTTAAAGTAGGCCTGATACAGCAGAAACCACTAAATTAGTAAATTGCTAAATTGGGAATTGTATTTCAACCCAGAACAAAAAATGTGCTTTGACGGACACTAAATAACTTGCCAAGCCACAACAGTACAGCAGTAACGACAGATTTAGCTGGATATAAATTTGAGGCCTAATATTTAGGCGCTGGGTGACAGATATAGGTTTACTGACAGAATTAGACTTGGAAATGCACAGTAGCGTGTGTGTGAAGTTATTCAGAATGACCCTATGTGCACCTTGAATATTATATACCCTTTTAGGGATAAATTTAAAGTAGGCCTGAAACAGCAGAAACCACTAAATTAGTAAATTGCTAAATTGGGAATTGTATTTCAACCCAGAACAAAAAATGTGCTTTGACGGACACTAAATAACTTGACCAGCCACAACAGTAACGACAGATTTAGCTGACTATAAATTTGAGGCCTATTATTTAGGCGCTGGGTGACAGGTATAGGTTTATTGACAGAATTAGACTTGGAAATGCACAGTAGCGTGTGTGTGAAGTTATTGAGAATGACCCTATGTGCACCTTGAATCTTATATACCCTTTTAGGGATAGATTTAAAATAGCTCTGATACAGCAGAAACCACTAAATTAGGAAATTGCTTAATTGGGAATTGTATTTCAACCCAGAACAAAAAATGTGCTTTGACGGACACTAAATAACTTACCCAGCCACAGCAGTAACGACAGATTTAGCTGGATATAAATTTGAGGCCTAGTATTTAGGCGCTGGGTGACAGGTATAGGTTTACTGACAGAATTAGACTTGGAAATGCACAGTAGCGTGTGTGTGAAGTTATTCAGAATGACCCTATGTGCACCTTGAATCTGATATACCCTTTTAGGGATGTATTTAAAGTAGGCCTGATACAGCAGAAACCACTAAATTAGTAAATTGCTAAATTGGGAATTGTATTTCAACCCAGAACAAAAAATGTGCTTTGACGGACACTAAATAACTTGCCAAGCCACAACAGTACAGCAGTAACGACAGATTTAGCTGGATATAAATTTGAGGCCTAATATTTAGGCGCTGGGTGACAGATATAGGTTTACTGACAGAATTAGACTTGGAAATGCACAGTAGCGTGTGTGTGAAGTTATTCAGAATGACCCTATGTGCACCTTGAATATTATATACCCTTTTAGGGATAAATTTAAAGTAGGCCTGAAACAGCAGAAACCACTAAATTAGGAAATTGCTAAATTGGGAAATGTATTTCAACCCAGAACAAAAAATGTGCTTTGACGGACACTAAATAACTTGCCCAGCCACAACAGTGCAGCAGTAACGAGAGATTTAGCTGGATATAAACTTGAGGCCTAGTATTTAGGCGCTGGGTGACAGGTATACGTTTACTGACAGAATTAGACTGGGATATGGCCAAAAAATAACCACACTATTGATGGTTAAATGCACTTGGTGTGACAGCTTGACCAACCACACTACTGAGGGTTAAATGCACTTGGTGACAGGCGCAGTTTGCCCCTGATGTTGTATATGGCCAAGAAATAAACAGACTATTGCTGGTTAAATGCACTTGGTGTGACAGCTTAACCAACCACACTACTGAGGGTTAAATGCACTTGGTGACAGGTGTAGCTTGCCCCTGATGTAGTAAATGGCCAAAAAAGAAAAAATATTATTGCTGGTTAAATTCACTTGGTGTGACAGCTTGACCCTGATGTAGGCTTTAGCCAAAAAACAACCACACCATTGAGGGTTAAATGCACTTGGTGGCAGCTTGTGCTGGCGCAGCACAAGACACAAAATGGCCGCCGATCACCCCAGAAAAAAGTGACTGAAAAACGCTCTGGGCAGCCTAAAAACAGTGAGCAATTCAATATCAGCAGTTCAATCATCCACAGCTGCAGATCGATCAATGGATGGAGTCTTTTGGAGGAGTTAATCAGCCTAATCTCGCCCTACTGTCGCAGCTGCAACCTCTCCCTACGCTAATCAGAGCAGAGTGACGGGCGGCGCTATGTGACTCCAGCTTAAATAGAGGCTGGGTCACATGGTGCTCTGGCCAATCACAGCCATGCCAATAGTAGGCATTGCTGTGACGGCCTCTTAGGGCAAGTAGTATGACGCTTGTTGATTGGCTGCTTTGCAGCCTTTCAAAAAGCACCAAGAAAGCGACGAACACCGAACCCGAACCCGGACTTTTACGAAAATGTCCGGGTTCGGGTCCGTGTCACGGACACCCCAAAATTCGGTACGAACCCGAACTATACAGTTCGGGTTTGCTCATCCCTAATAATATTCTCTGTCTAGCATGACCAGTGAGCCCCCTTTATCTGCAGGCTTGAAAATAACATATCTATCATCTAGTATGGTACAAAGTGCTTTTCTTTTTCAAGCATAGTGTTTATTAACAGAAAACACATTTAAAGAGGACCTTTCACTCGTATACAAACTAAAAACTAACTCTATCAGTGGGCAGAGCGGTGCCCAGGGGACCCCCTGCACTTACTAGTATGCCTGGGTGCCGCTCCGTTTGCCCGGTATAGGCTGTTGTATTGGACTGATTTTTTTGTAGGAGGCGTGTCCCTTGCTGCAGTGCTGGCCAATCGCAGCGCACAGCTCATAGACAGGCTATGAGCTGTGCGCTGCGATTGGCCAGTGCTGCAGCAAGGGACACGCCTCCTACAAAAAATCAGTCCAGTACAACAGACGGAGCTGAGACACCGGAACCTATACCGGGCGAACGGAGCGGCGCCCAGGCATACTAGTAAGTGCCGGGGTACCCCTGGGCGCCGCTCTGCCCACAGATAGAGTTAGTTTTTAGTTTGTATACTAGTGAAAGGTCCTCTTTAAATAGTGTTCCATCATTGACGTCAAGCATGCTGACGTCACATCACCATAGAAACATGTATACACAAAACATCAAACACAACAATTACAAACATTGTGATAATATGATCATGATGCTGTTAGACATCTAAATTGATCTTGTAACTTCATATAGATTTAATGGGCTATGAGAAAGAGAAAATAAAAGAGTTAAGCCAGCAGCATGAGATGCAAACAAGCAAGATCCACTTATATAAAAAATAATGACCCTGAGATATAATGGACACTATGCTTGAAAAAGGCTCGCATTTGAGCCAAAACATGTGTCGTTTCAGCGCTGTGTCTCCTCTATGCTTGAATAAAGCGACATTATTTTGAACAATCTACTTTTGATATTTGAAGCGGGTTGTTCTTACCCTGGACGCGAGCACCACGATTCCTGAAGAGGAGTGCCAACTGTTAGAATTTTTATTGTATCTACTTGATTTACGGTGCGAGCACCCTCATATGAAGACCTTTGCATACCATGTCATTTGCATACAGTGAGGAGAGCGTGCGAGAGATCGTGTCTGAGGTCACCACCAGCACAGAGTTCCTGAAGACGCAGCCTGCTGAATCACGCAGCAAGGACTGGGAGAGGGAATCGAGGAAGCTGGTAGCGTGGGAACTACATGCAGCCACGCCAGCAGAGTACTGCAGACATCACAGAATTCCGCGTGGTTTAATTGTAAATCTGAGACCTACTTTTTTCTGTGAATATTTTACAATATTGTACTCAGTTTGCAAACATATTGAACAAATGTTCTTATCACTTGATGATACTTACCATTGAACATTTGAACACATCAATCGCTGACACCGAGGCTCAGATTGTATCAATTGAGCAACAATTAAAAGACGCTTTAACATCAGAAGATCTTGTGTCTCTGAAACACAAAATTGCAGTGATCTGAAAAAAGGACATTGAGGCCACCAAACGAAAGAAATATACAAGAGATTTGGAGGACTACCAAAATAATAAGATATATAAATGGCAAGACTCATTGGGTACGGCTATTCCCTTAACAAGGACCACACGTCCTTCAGCGCCTTTTTTAGGACAAAGAAGCTGCAAAACAAAAATACAAGGAGAGCAGGACGTCACTACAGGGGAGCCACAAGTACCAATGGCAACAAGGTCTCAGGTATAAATGAGACTTTGTTATATAATGTATCATCTAAAAATGTAACCCCGATTCAGATACAACTGTTGCAGAAAGGTTTGTCTTTTAGTCTAACTGAATCCTTTGATAGCTTTCAGTCTGATATGGATTGTCGACGATTTTTCAGGAGTGTGCGTTTGAAGGCTCATTTTGCAACTATGGATATGTCAGCCTCTGCATCCATTTTACCTGTGCACAGTGGTCTGACATTAAACCAATTTGGTTTGAGGCTAAAAAGCAATTTCCAGCCTCCAAAAACACACCACCCTGCAGAGACTTACATATCCTTAGTACAGAGAGATTTCAATGTTATCCTGTCAGATATACAGCATAAGGATCTAGTCTTTGCGCATAATTTATCCAAGGAGGAAAGACAAGCACTTTGTACCATACTAGATGATAAATCTGTTATTTTCAAGCCTGCAGATAAAGGGGGCTCGCTGGCCATGTTAGACAGAGAATATTGTGTCTCAGAAATTTTGACACAACTTTCTTATCGGGATACATATCACCCTTTAAATAGGGATATGGTCTTTGATATTAAACACAAATTGTCAGAAATTGTCTATACACATAAAAAGGCAGGTTTACTCGATGAAAAGTTGTGCCAATTTCTGATTAACCAGCATCCTGTCACTCCTGTCCTATATACATTGCCAAAAATTCACAAATGTATGACAGCCCCCCCCCCCCCCCCCCCCCCGGGCCTGCCCATCATGGCCTCTAATGATTCCATTTTATCTGCACCTGCTATGTTAATAGAGAAGGTATTAACATCGTTGACAAAAAAAAAAAAACCTTTGTTTTTATTAGACACTAATCATTTTTTGTCTGATATTAAAGACTTACATCTAGAGGCAGGAGATTTTCTTGTGACGCATGATGTATGCAGCCTGTATACATCGATTGAACATGCAAAGGGTATTATTGCTGTCGAATGGATCCTGGAATTTTCTAATTATACCACACAAGAAAAAAAAAAAATTCTACAATTACTAGAATTAGTTTTGCAAGAGAATTATTTTTTATTCCAGGATACATTCTTCCAGCAGAAACGGGGGACCGCGATGGGCTCGCACGACGCACCGCCATACGTAAATAGTTATATGGCCTGGTTTGAAGAAAACTTTATATACAAAAATCCATTATATATGCAATCCTGTATTTTTTGGCGTTGCTTTATAGACAACATTTTTTGTGTATGGCGGGGGCGGCGGCGAGTCCCTTGAACAATTCACTCAGCACTTGAACAATATATGGCCTAAGTTATCCTTTACAGTTTAAAGTGATTTACACAAAATTATTTTTTTAGATACCTGGGTAATAAAAGGCCTCAATTATTGTATACAGACCCACCTCACATAAAAAAAAAAAAAAACGGATAAGAACAGCCTGTTGCATTATTCCAGCAATCACTCACCATCTGTCAAGAAGTCCTTGCCTTTCTCACAGTTTAGACGAGTCGGAAGAATTGTGTCTGATGAATCAGTGAGGGAAGTCAGATTAAAAGAAATGACCAACTGCTATAAGTTCAATAATTTAGTTCTTAACATCTAGAAATATTTTCTTTACAATGTCAATACTAGAATGATATTTTATTTCATTGTAATACACGTCATGACTTTTAATGATATGTAATCCAATCTTAGCCACATCTATGTTATAGTTTTTCACTATCACCCTGTTGTGAAACAGAATTATTTTTCTTTTGAACTTTCAAAACTTAATAAAAAAGAAATTAAACAGATTAAAAGAAATGGCGGAAAAATTTTCCGCTAGAGGTTATCCCAGATCCTTGTTGGATTCTGGAATAAAGAAATGTAGTAGCGAAGTTGAGATAGCAAAAACCCGTGTCAATAGTGTCAATAGACGGTTACCATTTATTGTCAAATACCATCCATGGATTAATAAATTTTGCCATGTTATAAATAAACATTGGGGGATTATGCGTGCAGCTTACCCAGATGTTGTTGAATTCCAGGATAAACCTATGATCTGTTATAAAAGAACAAAAAACATTGGACAGGGACACAATTGTTAAAGCAGACATAGGTGGTACCACGAACATGACACGTCAACTTTTTCTCTCCACACCTAAAAAGGGCACCTTTCCCTGTTTGCAATGTGTTTATTGTTCTGCAGTGATCAAAGGTGAATCCTTTTCCCATCCACAAACAAGTAGAAAATTCCATGTCAAGTTTTTTTTTACCTGTGTCAGTAATTATGCAGTGCATCTGTTAAAGTGCCCTTGTGGCCTTTTATACATTGGTGAGACATCTACCAGAATGAAGGATAGGTTCAGTAACCATAAGTCCACTATACGTAAGAAAAATCTGCTGTTGCCGATTCCTTTTCATTTTGATAGATGTTCTCACAATGTGTCACAATTAAGATTTCAGATCATTGAACAGGTGCTGCCACCCTGTAGAGGTGTGGAAAAATGGGAAAGTTTTTTGGATTCAAACTCTGCAAACCCTTGAACCAAGAGGTCTCAATCGGGAGTATGAATTAAGTGCATTTTTGTAGGTTTATGATGATGTATTTCTTTTTTCTTCCAATTGACAAAAAATGTAATTATATTCTAACCCATATTTTTGTATTCATCTAGTCACAGAAAAAATGACCAGACTGGAAATCCTTAACCCATGTGTAGTCTGTATGAGATTTATATCTCAGGGTAATTATTTTTGATATAAGTGGATCTTGCTTGTTTGCATCTCATGCTGCTGGCTTTCCTCTTTTAGTTTCTCTTTCTCATAGCCCATTCAATCTACAGTACAGACCAAAAATTTAGACACACCTTCTCATTCAAAGAGTTTATTTTATTTTCATGACTAGGAAAATTGTAGATTCACACTGAAGGCATCAAAACTATGAATTAACACATGTGGAATTATATACATAACAAAAAAGTGTGAAGCAACTGAAAATATGTCATATTCTAGGTTCTTCAAAGTAGCCACCTTTTGCTTTGATTACTGCTTTGCACACTCTTGGCATTCTCTTGATGAGCTTCAAGAGGTAGTCACCTGAAATTGTCTTCCAACAGTCTTGAAGGAGTTCCCAGAGATGCTTAACACTTGTTGGCCCTTTTGCCTTCACTCTGCTCGATTGGGTTCAGGTCCGGTGACTGTGGAGGCCAGGTCATCTGGTGCAGCACCCCAGCACTCTCCTTCATGGTCAAATAGCCCTTACACAGCCTGGAGGTGTGTTTGGGGTCATTGTCCTGTTGAAAAATAAATGATAGTCCAACTAAATGCAAACCGGATGGAATAGCATGCCGCTGCAAGATGCTGTGGTAGCCATGCTGGTTCAGTATGCCTTCAATTTTGAATAAATCCCCAACAGTGTCACCAGCAAAGCACCCCCACACCATCACACCTCCTCCTCCATGCTTCACGGTGGGAACCAGGCATGTAGAGTCCATCCGTTCACCTTTTCTGCTTCGCACAAAGACACGGTGGTTGGAACCAAAGATCAAAAATTTGGACTCATCAGACCAAAGCACAGATTTCCACTGGTCTAATGTCCATTCCTTGTGTTCTTTAGCCCACACAAGTCTCTTCTGCTTGTTGCCTTTCCTTAGCAGAGGTTTCCTAGCAGATATTCTACCATGAAGGCCTGATTCACACAGTCTCCTCTTAACAGTTGTTCTAGAGATGTGTCTGCTGCTAGAACTCTGTGTGGCATTGACCTGGTCTCTAATCTGAGCTGCTGTTAACCTGCGATTTCTGAGGCTGGTGACTCGGATGAACTTATCCTCCGCAGCAGAGGTGACTCTTGGTCTTTCTTTCCTGGAGCGGTCCGCATGTGAGCCAGTTTCTTTGTAGCGCTTGATGGTTTTTGTGACTGCACTTGAGGACACTTTCAAAGTTTTTCCAATTTTTCGGACTGACTGACCTTCATTTCTTAAAGTAATGATGGCCACTCGTTTTTCTTTACTTAGCTGCTTTTTTCTTGCCATAATACAAATTCTAACAGTCTATTCAGTAGGACTATCAGCTGTGTATCCACCTGACTTCTCCACAACGCAACTGATGGTCCCAACCCCATTTATAAGGCAAGAAATCCCACTTATTAAACCTGATAGGGCACACCTGTGAAGTGTAAACCATTTCAGGTGACTACCTCTTGAAGCTCATCAAGAGAATGCCAAGAGTGTGCAAAGCAGTAATCAAAGCAAAAGGTGGCTACTTTGAAGAACCTAGAATATGACATATTTTCAGTTGTTTCACACTTTTTTATGTATATAATTCCACATGTGTTAAGTCATAGTTTTGATGTTTTGATGCCTTCAGTGTGAATCTACAATTTTCATAGTCATGAAAATAAAGAAAACTCTTTGAATGAGAAGGTGTGTCCAAACTTTTGGTCTGTACTATATATGAAGTTACAAGATCAATTTAGATGTCTACCAGCATCATGATCATGTTATCACAATGTTTGTAATTGTTGCGTTTGATGTTTTGTGTATACATGTTTTTATGGTGATGTGACGTCAGCATGCTTGACGTCAATGATGGAACACTATTTAAATGTGTTTTCTGTTAATAGACACTATGCTTGAAAAAGGCTCGCATTTGAGCCGAAACACGTGTCGCTTCAGCGCTGTGTCTCCTCTATGCTTGAATAAAGCAACATTATTTTGAACAATGAGTGAAGTGCCGGTCTCTACTTTTGATAGTTGGTTGACATACACCAATTTTTGGCTGTGATATACCCCTGCTCTACCTAGTGGACAAGGAATACATTTCACTAATTCATCTGTTACATTGTTGGGTGAAATTCCTACATTTTTGGCTGTGATATACCCCTGCTGCACATAGTGGAAAGGCAAATATATTTCACTAATTTGCATGCTACATAGTTGGGTGACATTCACAATTTTTTGGCTGTGATATACCCCTGCTCTACCTAATAGACAAGGAAATACATTTCACTAATTTGTCTGTTACATTGCTGGGTGACAAATGCTCAGCTTTTGTGCTAGAAAGTACATTTGCAGGCCTACACTGCATTTAGGACAGTACGAATGGTGATGCCAGAACAAGTACAGACTATAGTAGATTGGAGGGCTGACAGTGCCTACAGTTCCTTTGCATTGTTTCCCACCCAGTCCCCTGCTGAAAGATCAGAGTTGGTACCTAAATCCCATGGCCATCTGTCTTTCAACTCACCCATTCGCAAATCAGGTTTGATGACACTTCTGGCAGGGTTTCCATGTGCCATCCACATAGCCCTGCATCAGAAGTGGAAGAGATTGAGTGCACTGATGCCCAACCACTTATGTTTCAGGATGAGGACATTGGAAGACCACCGCAGCACGTCTCTGATGATGAGAAAACACAGGTGCTGCTGCTTTCTGCAGTCCGCAGTCTGACAAGAAGGGCAGGGGTAAAGAGTGGGTGGAAGATGATGTGGAGGATGATGAGAAACTAGACCCCACATGGAATCAAGGTCATGCGATTGACCTGTCTAATTCGGAGGAAGAAGCGGTGGTCGCACAGAGGCACCAGCTCAGCAAAAGAGGGAGCAGGGTGCAAAAACATCTGATGCATTCTTGGGTGACATTTTACAATTTTTGCCGTGAATAAACCCCTGCTCTGCATAGGTGACAGGTGACAGGGACCTAAATAAAAAAATAGTCTGTTAGATTGTCAGGTGACATTTTGCCAATTTTGGCGTGAATAAATTCATGCTTTGCATAGTTAACAGGGACCAAATTTTTTTAAAATCATCTGTTCCATTGGTGAATGACATTAAACCCATTTTTGCAGATGAAAAACCCCTGCTATGCATAGGTGACAGGGACTAAAATTTCCAAAATTTGTTTTTAATTGACTCGTGCCACCTCCTTTCATTCGATCCTTCCACTTTAACAATTTGTCTCACATTTCCGCTCAATCCCATTTGAGCCATTTACCTCCCATGGATGTGGTATCCCTTTCTCACGCTCCCTCTCCGGCGTGGAACCCTGATTCGCCGCTAACCATGATCAACATGGTAGGCGCAGAAAAGAACGCAGAAAATTGATAGAGAAGATATCCAATTGGATCGTGGACATCATGGGGACATGCAATCAGGCAGAAGTTATCTAGACTCCTCTTGAGGTAGCAAGACGACGAAACGAGTGTCAAGGACTCAGCGACCACCTTTCTAACCATCTAATAGTTATGATGTGCCTTATCAAATTTACTATCACTTTCTGACATATTCAGCAGTCATTTAGATCTGAAAACTCTTAGAGCCATGCAGGGGCTGATCCTATAAGTGAGGATGTTTTTCTTAAGGTGTTACTTCAGATTGCATTGATTTTGCCTTTTTATATATTATCTAGGACTGCTTGTAAACATTTATTAATTGTGATTTAAGGTGGCGTTGTTTATTAGATATCTCTACGGGTGTTGATATTGACCATATATTTATTGCTAAAACTGTTATGTGATTTTATTGGCATTTAAATAAACAATACTATTTATGGGAATTTACTTTGCTCATTCTTTGTGGCGTTCAGATATTAGTTCTTGAGTATCCCAGTCACTGCGGTAATTGCAGATTTAGACCTTATGGTGTTATATTAGAAGTTATCTACAGTCAACAAAGAGCCTCTCCAGTCTAACATTTCCAAATCCAAAATACCACAGTGACATTCCCTGTAATTTTTTATTAATCATTCCAATAATAGGGCATCTTAAGAGTCCTGTATTGTTATTGTCACTACCTCAACAAGTCGGGAGTGGGTAATTGCAATGCGCCCCCTCCTTTACTTGGAAGCTTCACATTTCCACTCAATCACATTTAATTTCATCCATTGACCTCCCTTGGATGTGGTATCCCTTTCTCAGGCTCCCTCTCAGGCCTGGAACCCTGATTCCCTGCTACCTGTGATCACCAGGGTAGGCGCAGAAAAGAACATCAAAAGTTGATAGAGAAGATATCCAACTGGATCGTGGACATCACGGGGACGTGCAAAATGTTTGAGCAGTATGTGTGCACACGCCTACATGTACTGACTGATGGGTCTTCCCCCTTCTACTTCTGTGTCTCCAAATTGGGCACATGGCCTGAGATTGCCCTTTACGCCTTGGAGGTGCTGGCCTGCCCTGCAGCCAGTGTCTTGTCTAAACGTTGTTTAGCACGACTGGAGGGGGTTATCACAGGTTATATTTCCCAATGTTTTGGAGTGTACCCTAATTAAAAATAAATAAAAAATGTAAACCAAAAAGCAATGTAGGCTACCTCCTCCACCGCCACTTCCACCTACCCCCCCACATGCACCGCCTCCTCAACCTCCTACTCCATATGGACCTTGTCCTCCTAGATCAAGATTCTTATTTTTATTTTTACGTATTTTATGTTGTTTAAAGTTGGGCCCTCTCTCCTTCTGTACCAGTTTGTAACTCATCTTGCTTATGATTAGTATGATTAGTGCAATTGTCTGTATTATGTATGTGCACCCCTTATCATACGTACAGTGCCATGGAATAAATGGTGCTTTAATAATAAATAATAATAATAATTTAAAGTCATTTCCCTATCCACATTTGTTTGCAGAGCACTTGCCATGCTCTTAACCACATTTTGATGCCATTTGCAGCCCTTTCCATGAGTTTTTTAGAGCCATTTTAGTGCTCCAAAACTTTTTTGTGAAGTTCGGCCGAACCCATCGAACCCGAACATCCGGGTGTCCTCTCAATTCTAGTTCAAGAGTATACACGTCACAAGCAAACAGGTGGAATTGCGCTTGCTGTGAAGGCCCAACAAAGGTGCCCTGATTTCCATTTGAAAATGTATGGAAACCTGTTTTTCATCAAGCCGCCGGAGGAGGTGAACATGGCCATTTGCCTAATCTGTGGGCAGAAGGTGAAGCGTGGACAGGGTGCCAAAGTTGGCACCACGGCCCTGCATCAACACATGCAGTGTCACCATAGAGTGGCCTAGGAAAACCGTGGCTCTGATGTAGTGTTCCAGCCTGCTGCAGCAACTGCTACATCACCCAGTGCCCCACACCCCTTTTTTCTGCAGTAAAGGCTCCACAACCTCAGCAGAAGGAAGCTGTGTTTCATTTCCATCATTTACTGCTCCTGATGCTCCTGCTCCGCCTCCTCCTAGTCCCCATCAGTCATTTTGTCAGCAATCGATCAGGTGCACAGCACAACCTTTTTTGGTCTGAGGCCGCATTGTCACATTGCTCTATTTCAAGGACTAGCAAATAAGAGGACGGCGCTCCCTGGTTATTACTACCTCCTGTCAGTTACAAGCACCATGCAATAACCAGTAAGCATTTTCCCTTACTAGTAGGGAAAGCAGTGTGGCAATGTGAACATGTGTTGTTTCCCGAGGTTCCAGTCCGGGACTTGAGGCATGCTCATGTCCAGGGATCCTATTTAATCCTGCTACTGGATCTTGGGTGTGTCTCACTCTGGAGAGTCTGTGTGCAGCAGAGGCCTGGGAAGGCTCTGTACAAGTGGGTTCAGCAGAGCTGGCTGAGGAGCCATGGGGCTTGGTGTTAGCCTGAACTTTGGGGGACTCTGCGAGGTCTTGGAATCGGTGGTCGCTAGGCCAGAGTCAGGAGGACTTCTGGACCACAATCCCCCAAAAGGTACTGGACTTTGTTAAAGCCTGGATGTGCTGGGTTGTTAGGCTGGGAAAAGCCGCATGTTCTTCCTGTGTGTGAACGGGGCTTTCAGTGAGGTAGGGAGTCATCATGTTTAGTTAGAGCCCAGCCTGGCAGGTGTTTTATTTGTATTGCTTGTTTTGGTTTTGCTGAGCTGCCAAATAAAAGCAATATTTGGCCCCTAACCCTGTGGTCGATGAGGATCATTGTGAGAATGACCCCCAAATAAGAGACAATCCCTTACAATTGGTGGAGGATGTGTGCATTTTGTCCATGAGAGAAGGGCAACGTGCTTTGGGCAATGACGAGACAGCAGGTGCGGCTGAAAGCTGTTCTTTGCCATGTGTGGAGTTAACCCCTTAAGGACACAGCCTTTTTACACCTTAGGACCAGGCCATTTTTTGCAAATCTGACCAGTGTCACTTTAAGTGCTGATAACTTTAAAACGCTTTGACTTATCCAGGCCGTTCTGAGATTGTTTTTTCGTCACATATTGTACTTCATGACACTGGTGAAGTGAAGTTAAAAAAATATTTTTTTTGCACCAAAAAATACCTAATTTAACAAATTTTTGGAAAAATTAGCAAATTTCAAAGTTTCAGTTTCTCTACTTCTGTAATACATAGTAATACCCCCAAAAATTGTGATGACTTTACATTTCCCATATGTCTACTTTATGTTTGAATTGTTTTGGGAATGATATTTTATTTTTTGGGGATGTTATAAGGCTTAGAAGTTTAGAAGCAAATCTTGAAATTTTTCAGCAATTTACAAAAACAACATTTTTAGGGACCAGTTCAGGTCTGAAGTCACTTTGCGAGGCTTACATAATAGAAACCACCCAAAAATGACCCCATCTAAGAAACTACACCCCTCAAGGTATTCAAAACTAATTTTACATACGTTGTTAACCCCATTAGGTGTTGCACAAGAGTTATTGGCAAATGGGGATGAAATTTGAGAATTTCTTTTTTTTGTCAAATTTTTTATTTTAACCCATTTTTTCCACTAACAAAGCAAGGGTTAACAGCCAAACAAGACTGTATCTTTATTGCCCTGACTCTGCCATTTACAGAAACACCCAATATGTGGCCGTAAACTACTGTACGGCCACACAGCGGGGCGTAGAGTGAAAGGTGCGCCGTTTGGTTTTTGGCGGGCTGATTTTTATGGACTGGTTTATTTACACCATGTCCCATTTGAAGACCCCTGATGCACCCCTAGAGTAGAAACTCCCTAAAAGTGACCCCATCTAAGAAACTACACCCCTCAAGGTATTCAAAACTGATTTTACATACGTCATTAACCCTTTAGGTGTTGCGCAAGAGTTATTGGCAAATGGGGATGAAATTAGCAAATTTAATTTTTTTGTCTAATTTTCCATTTTAACCCATTTTTTCCACTAACAAATCAAGGGTTAACAGCCAAACAAGACTGTATCTTTATTGCCCTGACTCTGCCGTTTACAGAAACACCCAATATGTGGCCGTAAACTACTGTACGGCCACACAGCGGGGCGTAGAGTGAAAGGTGCGCCGTTTGGTTTTTGGAGGGCTGATTTTTATGGACTGGTTTATTTACACCATGTCCCATTTGAAGCCCCCTGATGCACCCCTAGAGTAGAAACTCCCTAAAAGTGACCCCATTTTGGAAACTACGGGATAAGGTGGCATTTTTTTGGGGACTATTTTTAGGGTAAATATGATTTTTGGTTGCTCTATATTACATTTTTGTGACGCAAGGTTACCAAAAATTGAAATTCTGAAATTTCATCTCCATTTGCCATTAACTGTTGAGGAACACCTAAAGGGTTAATGAAGTTTGTATAATCAGTTTTGAATACCTTGAGGGGTGTAGTTTCTTAGATGGGGTCAGTTTTGGGGAGTTTTTACTCTAGGGTACATCAGGGGGGCTTCAAAAGGGACATGGTGTCAATAAAAAAGGCCATCAAAATCGGCCCTCCAGAAACCATGTCGGTCCTTTCCTTTTGCGGCCTCCCTTTTACTGATACAGCAGTTTACGACCACAAATGTGGTGTTTCTGTGAACTGCAGTATCAGGGTAATAAATATTAAGTTTTGTTTGGTTGTTAACCCTTGTTTTATTACCGGAAAAAACTGATTGAAATGGAAAAGTGCCAAAAATAGCGGTTTTGGCACCGTTTTTTTATTTTTATTTTTTACTGTGTTAATCTGGGGGGTTAGGTAATGGGATATTTATATAGAGGAGATTTTTACGGACGCGGCAATACCTAATAAGTCTACTTTTTTTTTTTACAATTATTTAGGTTTTTGATACAAATCTTTTTTTGGGTATCTCTAAAGTCTAAGGGTCATTTTTTATTTTTTTTATCCAATTATCTCATGTGGGGACTCATTTTTTGCGGGATGAGCGGACGGTTTTATTGGCACTATTTTGGGGGCTATATGACTTTTTTATCGCTTGCTATTAAACTTTTTGTTATGTAAGGTGACAAAAAAATTATTTTTTTGCACCTATTTTTTATTTTTTTTTGACCGTGTTAATCTGGGGGGTTGGGTCATGGGGTATTTTTATAGAGGAGATTCTTACGGACGCGGCAATACCTGATAAGTCAACTTTTTTTACAATTATTTTGGTTTTAGACTATATTATATTTTTTGATTCAAATTTTTTTGGGGGTATTTCTAAAGTCTAAGGGTCATTTTTGTGTAAAAAAAAAAAAAATTATCCAATTATCTCATGTGGGGGCTCATTTTTTGTGGGATGAGCGGACGGCTTTATTGGCACTTTTTGGGGGGCTATATGACTTTTTGATCGCTTGCTATTAAACTTTTTATTATGTAAAGTGACAAAAAAAAAACTTTTTTTGCACCTTTTTTTTTTTTTTTCCTTGACCGTGTTAATCTGGGGGGTTAGGTCATGGGGTAGTTTTATAGAGGAGATTATTACCGACGCGGCGATACCTAATATGTCTACTTTTAATAAATTATTTTAGTTTTTTTGGGGTGTCTCAAGTCTGAGAACCAGTTTTTTTATCCGATGTCAGTGCTAAATTGGGATATAAATTTAGTACTCCATGGAAGTGTGATACTCCCTGAAGCAACCGTCAATGCAGAGGCCCGGATGATCGGGGCAAGTGTCGCACTGAGTAGTTGTGTCCTTCCGTATCCCCCTCCTGCGACACACTCTGCACTTTTTTTGGGTTCGTCCCTTCTTTCCAGTATGGGGGACCACACCTGGAAAGTGTTGGCCAGGGACGATCCGGGCACCTACAGTTCCCGAGGTACTCCGGCCTGCTCTTTCCCGGTCCGAAAAGATCAGGGCCTTGAGGACTGCCTCATAGAACTGGAGGAATGTCCCTGTGCTGCCAGCGCTTCAGGATAGTACAAAAGAGTTGTACATGGCAACCTGCACCAAGTAGACCGCAACTTTTTTGTACCATGCCCGGGTTTTGCGCATGGCGTTATATGGCTTGAGGACTTGATCAGAGAGATCAACTCCTCCCATATACCGATTGTAAGCGACGATACAATCGGGCTTGAGGACCGTTGCCGCGGTACCTCGCACAGGGACAGGGGTGATGCCGTTACCATGAATTGTGGACAGCATAAGGACATCCCTCTTGTCCTTATACCTGACCAGCAACAGGTTTCCAGTGGTAAGGGCACGGGTCTCACCCCTGGGGATAGGTACCTGGAGGGGGTGGGCAGGGAGGCTGCGTTGATTTTTCCGCACGGTCCCACAAGCGGACGTGGATCTGGCGGCAATGGACTGGAACAAGGGGATACTGGTATAAAAGTTATCCACGTAAAGGTGGTAACCCTTATCCAGCAGTGGGTACATAAGGTCCCACACAAGTTTCCCGGTAACACCCAGAGTGGGGGGACATTCTGGGGGTTGAATCCGGGAATCTCGCCCCTCGTATACACGAAATTTGTAAGTGTACCCTGAGGTACTCTCACAAATTTTGTATAGCTTCACGCCATACCTCGCCCGCTTGGAGGGCACATACTGGCGGAAAATGAGTCTCCCCTTGAACGCAATGAGAGACTCATCAACCGAGACCTCTCTTCCAGGTACATAGGCCTCCATGAATTTGGCCCCAAAGTGATCGATGACCGGCCGTATCTTGTACAGACGGTCATGGGCAGGATCACCTCGGGGGGGACATGCTGCATTATCGGAATAATGCAGACATTTCCGGATGGCCTCAAACCGGGAGCGTGTCATGGCTGTACTGTAAAGTGGGGCCTGGTATAGGACGTCCCCACTCCAGTACAGCCTGACACTGGGTTTTTTGACCAGGCCCATATGCAGCACGAGGCCCCAAAATGTCCTCATTTCGGCTGCACTGACCGGCGCCCAGCCACCGGGCCTGGCCAAAAAGGAGCCCGGGTGTTGAGCGACGAACTGTTGGGCGTACAGATTCGTTTGCTCCACCATCAGATTTACCAGTGGGTCACTGAAAAAATGACAAAAAAAGTCATATTCAGTGTAGCCCACTGTGGAAATCTGGATTCCTGATTGGCCTACAAAATCAGGAATCACAGGCTCGTATCGCTCTGGGCTACACCAGACAAGTTCACCGGCAGGGGGCTCCGGTGGATTTAACTGGTGGGCTGGGAAACCAGTACGAGCCCCAGAGCTGCTCGTACTAGTGTGGGCCACAGGGTCCCTAACATGGCGGTCCCCTTGCTCCGCCTGGCGGCGTCTCCGCCGCCTTGGGGGCTCATCATCATCGCTAGATGATGAGGAGGATGCGGATGACAACAGGAATGTGGGGTCATCCTCATCCTCACTGGGACTCTCGGAGTCAGAGGCAATCTGGGCGTATGCCTCCTCGGCCGAGAACGTCCGGCGGGCCATAGGGGAGTGTGTGTCTGCGTGTATATGTGCGTGTGTGTAACTCTTTATTTTGTGTGCGTGTGTGTGGGGGCACGGGTGTTCACGAACTCACCCTAAAACTAACAGAAAAAAAATAAAATAAACTAACTAAAAAAAGGGCAAAAAATGTGGGGAAAAAATTCAAAACCGCTGATCAACCGTCCGAAGTTGATCAGCGGTGGGGTGTGCGATGCGCTAACAGTGGCCGGACACTAAGTGCCGGCCACAGTCAGCGTACACGAAAAAAAAAATATGCACCCCAAAAAAGGTGGGGGGGGGGGGCAAGTGGCAGCACCCCTGGGGGGTCTAGGGTCACACAGCTGTGCTGTGGACCCCAGACACCCTAACTTAGGGTGATGCAATCAAAGTTCAGAAACTAACTTTCCCTTTTTTTTCCCTGCCTAAACCAAACTTTCCCTAGCCGTCCCTATGTACCTGATGGGGTCCTGGGGGGCACAGATCGGGTCCTGGGGGGCACAGATCGGGTGCAGCAGACACGTGCAGGCAGCTCCTCTCTCCTCCGGCTCCGGAACACAAAAGGAGGAGGAGAGGAGCGCCTGCCTCTTTTGAATCTGCCGCCGGACCGCCCACAGACCAATCAGAAAGCGATCCTGAGTGGTGATGTCACCATCACCACTCAGGATCGCTGGATGGTGATTGGTGGGTGAAATCACACTACCATCACCATCCTGTTCCGGGTTATCGGGACTTCAGGGACCCGAATAACCCGGAAACGCAGAAAACCGCAGGTCTGAATTGACCTGCGGTTTTCTGCGATCGCATACATGGGGGGGTCACCGGACCCCCCTGCGCATTTGCTCCAAGTGCCTGCTCAATGATTTGAGCAGGCACGGGGTTCCGATCACCGCCCGCCGTGCGGCGGTGATCGAAAATGCACAGGGCGTACATGTACGCCCTGTGTCCTTAAGTACCAAGGCACAAGGGCGTACCTGTACGCCCTATGTCCTTAAGAGGTTAAAGGACATGAAGCTTTTTTTTGTCCAGTGGAGCAGGTGCTGCTCATAAGAGTGTGGACTATTTTGCTGTGGTGCAAGTAAAACTGCAGTGAATTAAAGGGCCAGTAGCCCAGTAAAAGTGGACTTGAGTGGCTGAAAGTTTTTCCTCCTACTATGGGTTTCGGGCAAGAGTATGTCCAGCTGCGCTGGCACAGCAGGCAGAAGAAATTGCCACAGCAATTGGCTACACTAAAAATGAATTGTTTGTTTTGGTTTTGCTGAGGTGCCAAATAAAAGCAATGTTTGGCCCCTAACCCTGTGGTCGATGAGGATCATTGTGAGAATGACCCCCGAATAAGAGACAATCCCTTACAGCAGTTATTGGTTAACACTTTAATAACCAGGCCTGAACTGACACTTTTTTTTTGTGATTGAGCGCACGTGGTGGTTAGAACAGTTGTGACTTTTTTATGTGTTGGGATTACGAAAATGATTTTTGCAACAATTTTTCACTTGACACACAGGGACTTATAAGTTATTTTTTAGTTTTATTTGGGGGAAACTGTACAAAACTTTTTTTTTTTATATATATTTTTTTAACTGCCACCAAAATTATTATAATTAACAGGGGAGGAGGAGAAGCTGGAGGAACTACAGGGTGATGAGAAAGACGAATCAGATGACCCAGACACACCGTGGAAGTATGCAGTGGAGATGGAGGCAGGGAGTCCCTCCGAGTCACAAATAGCTCGATGCATGTTCACTTGCATTCGTAGTGACAGCCGAATTGTCAACCCTTTGGCAGAGGGATGACGACTAGTTCTCCACAATATTAGACCCTCGCTACTGATCCAAAATGGGGGCTTTTTTTGCACCTGGTGAGTTGGAGGACAAATTGAACTACTATCCAGTTATCCTATGCAGTCATGTGCGCCATCGCCATTCTTCACTAAAGTCTGACGGGGTAACCTCTGTGCTGACGTTCCACTGCCATGGCTGCTGGGAGGGCAGGAGCAGTACCAGCTCCATCAGCAGCAACTTAAGTCTAGAGTTTCTGATGAGAAGTTTTCTTCATCCGCCTAGTGAAGAAACTACTCACCAGCAGCAGCTAGAAATGGAGCAGAACCTGAACCAGCAGGTGGTGGCATACTTTGACTGCACCCCATATCAAAGATCCCCTGGACTACTGGGCAGCCAAACTCTATTTATAGCCGCAACTGGCTGAGTTTGCCATGGACTAGCTTTCCTGCCTGGCCAGTAGTGTCGCATCAGAGCGGGTGTTTAGTGCGGCGGGGCCCATAGTTACCCCAAGGAGAACTTGCCTTGTCACCCAAAAATATGGAAAAACTGATGTTTTGCGAAGGCCTGGATAAGCCAGGAAACACACCAGTGTGAAAACACACCAGTGCTTGATGCATCAGACTAGATCATCCATTGTGCCACACACAAACTTTGTGAAAAGAGACCTGTTTCTTCTGGCTACCTGGTTTAGCTGCTATTCTGATGCTGTCACCCTCCTGATGCCACCCACCTGCTGCCATGTGATCCTACTGCCACCCAACTTCTTGTGCTGGTACTAGCTAAGATTTTGCCCCCCACCTCCCCACTCTGTCACTGGGCCACTCTGTGGTCTCCTCATGCTGCTGCCACCTCACCACTCTGTGGTCTACTCATGCTGCTGCCACCTCAACAGTGTCACTTGGCCACTCTGTGTTTTTCTCATGCTGCTGCTAACTCAACACTCTGTGGTCTCCTCATGCTGCTGCCACCTCACCACTTTGCCACTGGGCCACTCTGTGGTCTCCTCATGCTGCTGCCACCGCAACACTCTGCCCCTGGGCCACTCTGTAGTCTCCTTATGCTGCTGCAAACTCAACACTCTGTGGTCTCCTCAAGCTGCCGTCTCACCACTATGTCATTGGGCCACTCTGTGTTCTCCTCATGCTGCTGCCACCTCACCACTCGGTCACTGAGCCACTCTGTGGTCTCTTCATGCTGCTGCCACCTCGACACTCTACCCCTGGGCCACTCTGTGGTCTCCTTATGCTGCTTTAAACTCAATGCTTGTGGTCTACTCATGCTGCTGCCACCTCAATAGTGTCACTTGGCCACTCTGTGTTTTCCTCATGCTGCTGCCAACTCAACACTCTGTGGTCTCCTCATGCTGCTGCCAACTCAACACTCTGTGGTCTCCTCATGCTGCTGCCACCTCACCACTCTGTCACTGGGCCACTCTGTGGTCTCCTTATGCTGCTGCCACCTCAACACTCTGCCCCTGGGCCATTCTGTGGTCTCCTTATGCTCCTGCAAACTTAACACTCTGTGGTCTCCTCATGCTGCTGCCTCACCACTATGTCATTGGGCCACTGTAACGGTCGTGTACACACACACACAGGGGGGAGGATTGTGACCACTGCGTTCCACCCTCACCCCTGGCCCTGCCTACTTGCTTCGCAAGTCCTAATGACAGGTGACAACTGGACAGAAATGCCTAGCTTGGAATATGTACTGGGAGGACAGATAAACAACAGAGAGTGAACGGACCAAGTGAATACCAGAAGAGCAACAAAGTACAAATGGAGCAAGCAAATAGTCAGGAGAAGCTGGGGTCATAAATACCAGGAGAATTGTGAAGTACCAAAGGAGTCAGCAGAGGATTGTCAGGAAATACCTGGGGTCTGAATACCAGGAGAGCAGCACAGTACAGAAGGAGCATGCAGAGGATCGTCAGGAGATACACAGAGGGTAAGTATGTCAGGTATGCAAAATCACAGGAGAACCTAAATAACAGGCAACCTGTGTCCAGCAGGCTGCCTGTTTAAATACTGAGTAGCGGGAGTCATGTGATGTGGCCAACATGACATGACTTGCCCTGCTGTTCATGGCTAAGCACCGAGTGCCCAGCTCGGTGCTCAGGCTTCATCTGGTTGCTAGGGGAACCGAGGACACCGGCCGCGTCCTTGCTCCTGTACAGAGGCAGGGCGCTGTCGGCACTGCAGAGAGTCAGTGCGTCGGCGGCACCCCGTGACAGCCACTCTGTGTTCTTCTCATGCTGCTGCCAACTCAACACTCTGTGGTCTCCTCATGTTGCTGCCAACTCAACAGTCTGTGCCTGGTCCACTCTGTAGTCTCTTAATCCTGCTGCCACCTCAACACTCTGTGGACTTCTCATGCTGTTCTCACTCTCCCTACTCTATGACGAGGCCTACCCCTGGTTGGTATTGCACACCATCAATTTCAGGTGAGTCTACTCTTTCTAGCCTTGCTGCTACCGGGCTAATATTTTTATACCTGGTGATCACTCTATATTTATCCCAGCTTAGGCATTCCTTTGTGGTAGGATTTTTTACACTCAGGCAATGCGGTCAGTGTTACAGAGACTCATCTTTTATATGAATAACTTACTCAATATAATTTAAATATGTTGTAATTACAATGTACTGAGATATGTCTATTACTTCTTTGATGTGTGTGCAGCGCCAGGATGTTGTTTTTTCTGTCATTCTCCTTCACTTTTTAATGGCTTATTTTATAAAAAATCTTTTAATTATGTTACAATAACATATTTTTATAATGGTACTGTGTGAGCTCAGTTTTCAGTTTTTTTTTGCTGGGTCTTTCACACTATAGTAGGATCTTAAGCTGTTGCATGGTTCTTCACACTGGAATTATTATGGTCAGTTTTGGTCCCATAACTGACCAAATGAGTTAAGTGTGAAGTGATTTTAAGGCCCCTTTCACACGAGTGAGTATGCACCCGTGCAATAAAAACTGAACAACTGAGCGCAATCGTAAACAAAACTGAATGTACTTGCTTGTAAAATCGCACATTTTTTATTAAACGTATCCACGATGCATCTGAACCTAATCTGCGCATCTGCAATGGGCCTAAGAGTGATGCCTGTCATCTGCGTGTCATACTGACTCACAGTACTGTTTCACTAACACAGCGGACTCCCTATGCATATTTATGCAAGGTATAGTCTTCTATATCACTATACAGGCTCTCTGCAGCCAGGAAATAGCCGTTTTTAATGTGATTCTTCCCAAATAAATTCAGATCAAATCAAATCTTTTTGAAAAATTTGACAAACCGACCAAATCGAAATTTTTGAGAAATTCACTCATCTTAAATTTTTATATTTATTCTCATTCCACTTTTGAAAGTTCTTCATTGTTTTTATTGTTTTTAGAGCATATACTACAGGACACATTTTTCATTCTCTGTTTTAGTTTGTCCCTCCCACCATTCCAATAGCCATATCTTTTGAAAATCTTCCATTCATATAGCCATATGAGGGCTTAATTTTGGGGATAAGTTGTACTATTTAAGAGAAATTTACCATGTCTGTTTTGGAAAATGGGGAAAAAAAAAAATCTTTGTGGGGTTTTGGACATCACGGCATTCACTGCATACTAAAAATGTCATAATGTCCTAATTCTGCGGCTTAATACAAATACGGCACTACCGAACTTAAATATTGTTTCTTTTTTATCTACTTCTTTGAAAAAAAATAAAACCTTTCAGAAAATCAATATTTTCTTTGCATCGCCATTTTCTGACAGCTATAACTTTTTTTCTACAGAGCTGTATGATGGCTTTTTTTTTTTTGCGGAACAAAATTTAGATTTTATTAGTACAATTTTGTGGTACTTATGACTTTTTGATCACTGTTATTCAAATTTTTGGGGGGAAAACTGACCCAAAAAATTCTAATTGTGTGTTTTTTTATCTTTCTATTACGGCGATCAGCGCACATGAAATTTCTATTAACATTTTAATAGACATTTTTTAACAAGGCAATAACTAATATGTTTTCTTGTTTATATATTTTTATATGTAAAATTGGGAAAGGGGGTGATTTAAATTTTTTTTTATTTTTTTTTACAGTGACAACTTTTAACCCCCTTAGAGGGCTAGAATCCAGCCAGCTGTCTGCTGTATGATACAGCCAGCACCTGCTGCTTATGGAGCTGGCTCTGCGCAGCAGCCCGTTCCATACATTCCTTCAGCCACCATGATGTATGGTATAGCTGATTTTATAACAATTCATGATGAATGAATTTGTATCGAAGTTCGACAAATCAACCAAATCAAATTTTTCAACGTATATATGCTGGTTTAATTAATTTGAACAATCCCTCCCCCCCAAAAAAAAAAATCATTTCTAACCATGTAGATATAAAATAAATAGAAATGGACAATTGAGGCCAAATACTTAAAAGGGTTATCCAATATCAATAACTGCCCACCATGTGCTGTGCCCCTCCCTGGGAATATACTTACTTGGGTCCCCGCTCCCTGCGCCTCTCCTGGTCCCCGTACCGGCACTGCTACTTCTCCCTGTACACAGATGAAAACATCTGGTTTCGGGGGATAGGGGGTGACAGCACCGACACCGAATGTTTTCATCCATGTGGGGGGCCAGGACAAAAGTAGGGGGGGGCAGCTATAGTAACAAAACATTTACACAAGTACGCTTAGAAATGCTGCGATACTTTACCCAATACCTAAAACCGCAACAGGAAAGAAATGTCCTGCTGTCTGTGGTTTAAAAAAAAAAAAAAAAAATCACCCAGATTTCAACATGTCCTAGCTGCCTGTGTATGACACTTTTATAGGGAGCGGGATCTGTGGATGACACTGTTATGGGGGGGGGGGGGGAATCTGTGCATGACACATACCGTATATAGCATTTTATGCTATATGTGTCATCCACAGATACACCCCCTATGACAGTGTCATCCCCATTTCCCCCTCCATAACAGTGTCATCCACAGATCCCCCTCCCTGCCAATCACAGGAGTGTGCATTTGACATTTCTAAACTGTAATCCATATCCTGCAGTAACTTAAACTTTGAATCAGGATTCAGCGGCCGCTCATCTCTAGTAGTACCTTAACCTTACACCACTCGGCTAGCTTCGATAACAGGGCTACAGTCTACAGGTACTGCCTGTTAGTTATTACCGAGCGAGTGCCAATTTCTGCAGGTCAGAGCAGACGGATTACAGTATAGAAGAAATATAAACTCCTGTGAGCGGTCCAGACCAGTGGCAGATCCAGAGCCTGGTCTTGGGAGGGGCACTTCCAGATTATTTTCTGTCCGCCGCCACAGAACAAGGGTGCTTATAGAACTATGAAAACTTACAATTACTTGGCTTGGCCCTTAGGGATCTTGGACACCACTTCCACACTTTGGCCGGGGGCTCGGCGGAGCTGATGTTGTGCTTTATCCTAATAATAAAGATTTCATAATAAGGATTTGGAGAAGGGGCAGAGGTATAGCGGAGCAAGGAGAGGCTGGTGCTGCTACTAGGGGCGAGTTACCACGGGCGAGTAATAAAGCCCACCATAATGCCCCTCCCCCCAGTAGAATAATTCTTCTTATAATGTGACAGTGCAAAAAATACCCCCTTGTAATGCCCCTAGTTGAGCTAATGTCCCCCATAATGTGTCAGTATAAAATACCCCTATATAGTGCCCCCAGGAAATGCCCCAATAGTGCTCCTCTCCCCCTTCCTCCTAGTGCCCCCCATAATGTACCAGTATAAAATTCCCCATATATCGTGCCCCAGTAGATGCCCTCAGTGTCCCCAATAATTTGCAAGTATAAAATCCCCCTTCTTAGTGCCCCCCGTAGATGACCCTATAGTACTCCTCTCCCACCTTCCCCATAGTACCCACCATGTGTCCCAGTATAAAATTCTACTGTACAGAGCCCCCCATATAAAATACCCCTTCTTTGTGGCCTCAGTAGATGCCCCTAGAGTGCCCACCAATAATGTGCCAGAAATAAGTGCCCCCAATAACGTGCCAGTAATAAGCCCCCCATCACGTGCCAGTAATAAGCCCCCATCACGTGCCAGTAATAAGCCCCCATCACGTGCCAGTAATAAGCCCCCATCACGTGCAAGTAATAAGCCCCCATCATGTGCCAGTAATAAACCCCCCATCACGTGCCAGTAATAAGCCCCCCATCATTGTGCCAGTAATAAGCCCCCCAATGTGCCAGTAATAAGCCCCCCATCATGTGCCAGTAATAAGCCCCCCATCATGTGCCAGTAATAAGCCCCCCATCATGTGCCAGTAATAATCCCCCCCAATGTGCCAGTAATAAGCCCCCCCAATGTGCCAGTAATAAGCCCCCCCAATGTGCCAGTAATAAGCCCCCCATCATGTGCCAATAATAATCCCCCCATCATGTGCCAGTAATAATCCCCCCATCATGTGCCAGTAGTAATCCCCCCATCATGTGCCAGTAATAAGCCCCCATCATGTGCCAGTAATAAGCCCCATCATGTGCCAGTAATAAGCCCCCATCATGTGCCAGTAATAAGCCCCCATCATGTGCCAGTAATAAGCCCCCATCATGTGCCAGTAATAAGCCCCCATCATGTGCCAGTAATAAGCCCCCATCATGTGCCAGTAATAAGCCCCCCATCATGTGCCAGTAATAAGCCCCCCCATCATGTGCCAGTAATAAGCCCCCCCATCATGTGCCAGTAATAAGCCCCCCCATCATGTGCCAGTAATAAGCCCCCCATCATGTGCCAGTAATAAGCCCCCCCATCATGTGCCAGTAATAAGCCCCCCATCATGTGCCAGTAATAAGCCCCCCCATCATGTGCCAGTAATAAGCCCCCCCATCATGTGCCAGTAATAAGCCCCCCCATCATGTGCCAGTAATAAGCCCCCCCATCATGTGCCAGTAATAAGCCCCCCCATCATGTGCCAGTAATAAGCCCCCCCATCATGTGCCAGTAATAAGCCCCCCCATCATGTGCCAGTAATAAGCCCCCCCATCATGTGCCAGTAATAAGCCCCCCCATCATGTGCCAGTAATAAGCCCCCCCATCATGTGCCAGTAATAAGCCCCCCCATCATGTGCCAGTAATAAGCCCCCCCATCATGTGCCAGTAATAAGCCCCCCCATCATGTGCCAGTAATAAGCCCCCCCATCATGTGCCAGTAATAAGCCCCCCCATCATGTGCCAGTAATAAGCCCCCCCATCATGTGCCAGTAATAAGCCCCCCCATCATGTGCCAGTAATAAGCCCCCCCATCATGTGCCAGTAATAAGCCCCCCCATCATGTGCCAGTAATAAGCCCCCCCATCATGTGCCAGTAATAAGCCCCCCCATCATGTGCCAGTAATAAGCCCCCCCATCATGTGCCAGTAATAAGCCCCCCCATCATGTGCCAGTAATAAGCCCCCCCATCATGTGCCAGTAATAAGCCCCCCCATCATGTGCCAGTAATAAGCCCCCCCCATCATGTGCCAGTAATAAGCCCCCCCATCATGTGCCAGTAATAAGCCCCCCCATCATGTGCCAGTAATAAGCCCCCCATCATGTGCCAGTAATAAGCCCCCCCATCATGTGCCAGTAATAAGCCCCCCCATCATGTGCCAGTAATAAGCCCCCCCATCATGTGCCAGTAATAAGCCCCCCCATCATGTGCCAGTAAAAGCCCCCCAATGTGCCAGTAACAAGAGCCCCCCTAATGTGCCTGTAAAACTATTGTAAAAAAACAAAAAACACTTATACTTACCTCCATGTCGGCGATGCGGTGCAGCCTCTTCCGGCCCTCAGTGTAAACTGTTCTAGTGACTCACTGTTCTTTTAACTCAAAGAATCGAATGAGTCTCTAACTAAGGCCTCATGCACACGACATGTCCGCAAAACGGGGTTCCGTTGGTCCGTGATCCGTGACCGTTTTTTCGTCCGTGGGTCTTCCTTGATTTTTGGAGGATCCACGGACATGAAAAAAAAGTCGTTTTGGTGTCCGCCTGGCCGTGCGGAGCCAAACGGATCCGTCCTGAATTACAAATAATAGCATTGGTGGCACAGTGTGCGCCCCCCCCTCCCTCTATTGCATTAACATTGGTGGTAGTGTGCGCCCCCCCCCGCTCCCCCCCTTCCTCCCTCTATTGTTTTAATACGTTGGTGGCACAGTGTGTGGCCTCCCCCGGCCCCCCTCCCTCCCTCTATTGCATTAACATTGGTGGCAGTGTGCGCCCCCCCCGCCCCCCTTCCTCCCTCTATTGTTTTAATACATTGGTGGCAGTGTGCGGCCCCCCTCTCCCCCCCCCCCCCCGATCATTGGTGGCAGTGGAGTAGAAGCATCATACTTACCTGCTGGCTGCTGTGATGTCTGTGTCCGCCCCGGGAGCTCCTCCTACTGGTAAGTGACAGGTCTGTGCGGCGCATTGCTGTCACTTACCAATAGGAGGAGCTGACATCGCAGCAGCCAGCAGGTAAGTATAATGCTTCTACTATTGCTAAGTAACCATGGCAACCAGGACTGCAGTAGCGTCCTCGTTGCCATGGTTACCGTTCGGAGCCCCATCGATTAAATGGACTCCGATCGGAACTGCCACCAATGATCGGGGAGGGGGGGCCGAGGAGAGGGGAGGCCGCACACTGCCACCAATGCATTAAAAGAATAGAGGGAGGAAGGGGGGGGCGCACACTGCCACCAATGTATTAAAACAATAGAGGGAGGAAGGGGGGGGGCGCACACTGCCACCAATGTTAATGCAATAGAGGGAGGGGGGGGCCGCACACTGTGCCACCAATGCTATTATTACAATAGAGGGAGGGACGGGGGGACGGGGGGCCGGGGGGGAGCGCACTCGGCCACCAATGAAATTTAAACTGGGGAGGGAGGGGGGTCTGCCCCCTGCTGCCTGGCACCCCTGGATCTCTTGCAGGGAGCTATGATACGCACAATTAACCCCTTCAGGTGCAGCACCTGAGGGGTTAATTGTACGGATCACGGCCCCCTGCAAGAGATCAGTCAGGTGCTGCCAGGCAGCAGGGGGCAGTCATGTACACAGTTCGTTGTATATTCTAACTAGAAGCGTCCCCATCGCCATGGGAACGCCTCTGTGTTAGAATATACTGTCGGATCTGAGTTTTCACGAAGTGAAAACTCAGCTCTGAAAATGCTTTTATGCAGACGGATCTTCGGATCCGTCTGTATGAAAGTAACCTACGGCCACGGATCACGGACACGGATGCCAATCTTGTGTGCATCCGTGTTCTTTCACGGACCCATTGACTTGAATGGGTCCGTGAACCATTGTCCGTCAAAAAAATAGGACAGGACTATGATTTGGGTAAGCCAGATGCCAGAAATTATGGAAAGCTTAACAGTGAGATACTTGCTCGACTTCAAGTAAACATGCATGTGCGTGCAGGCAGTGTGCACAACTGGACTTTCTCTGAGACCTTGCCACCCCGTTCACAGATGCATGATCCATCTTGTGAGGAAATTGCTGCAGCCTGAGAAAAGTACCCCAGGTCAAATTATAGAGAAAGTTGTCCTGGATAAGTTCATCAGGTCAGTACCCCCCAAGATCCAGTACTGGGTTGGACAAGGAGGACACACAACTGCTGACCAATTGGTGAGTCTCGTGGAAAAGTACAACAGAGGACCTACTCCAAGCATCTCCCAGGTATGCCAGCCCCAGGGACAGCAGGTCACCAAAGTCTACTGGTAAGACTGTACCAATTGCTAGAGAGGTGAGAAATGCTTTAAGGGAAGATGGCTCAAAGGAGGAGCCAGCTGGGCCACATCCGCTGGGACCTGGAGGTCCAAGCCAAGGTCCCAAAATGGGGACCAGGGCCGTGTACAGTGCTGGCGGTGTCATGAATTTGGACATGTGGTTGCTAATTGCCCCCTCACAACTGAGCAAATTGAGTGCAATATGTCCAGACATATTTCTCTGCTTGCACAACCCGTGTATTCTGCAGAAACTGTGTCTAAGTTAGAACCTCAAATCTGTACGGTGTCCATAGGACATAAGTTTCCCCATATAGCTGTTAACCCGGATCTATTATACCGGGTAGATAAAATATCTGGGATAATTATTGAGCAACTATTGGTAACCATATCACAGACTGGCATTGGATCTGGCACACACGCATGTGCTGGGAGACCACCTCTGAAAAGACCAGAGAACACATCCTCCAGCATTTTTTTGGGCCAGGGATTTTTTCAGAGGTACAGAGGGCTGCAAATTGTATCAAAATTTGGTTAAGAGCATGGCAAGTGCTCTGCAAACAAATGTGGATAAGGAAATTACTTTAAAAAACATAAAATATGTAAAAATACAAAAATAATAATCTTGATCTAGGAGGACGAGGTCCATATGTAGGAGGAGGTTGAGGAGGCGGTGGAAGTGGCGGTGGAGAAGGAGGAGGTAGCCTACACTGCTTTTTGGTTTTAACCACCTCAGCTCCCCTAGCTTAAACACCCTTAATGACCAGACCACTTTTTGCAATTCTGCACTACACTACTTTCACCGTTTATTGCTTGGTCATGCAACTTACCACCCACATGAATTTTACCTCCTTTTCTTCTCACTAATAGAGCTTTCATTTGGTGGTATTTCATTGCTGCTGACATTTTTACTTTTTTTTTGTTATTAATCAAAATTTTTGTAAAAAAATGACATTTTTCACTTTCAGTTGTAAAATAACAAAAAAAAAATCTATATATAAATTTTTCTCTAAATTTATTGTTGTACGTGTCTTTGATAAAAAAAAATGTTTGGGTAAAAAAAAAATGGTTTGGGTAAAAGTTATAGCGTTTACAAACTATGGTACAAAAATGTGAATTTCCGCTTTTTGAAGCAGCTCTGACTTTCTGAGCACCTGTCATGTTTCCTGAGGTTCTACAATGCCCACAAATAACCCAATTTCGGAAAGTAGACACCCTAAGGTATTTGCTGATGGGCATAGTGAGTTCATAGAACTTTTTATTTTTTTGTCACAAGTTAGCGGAAAATTATGATTTTTTTATTCCTTACAAAGTCTCATATTCCACTAACTTGTGACAAAAAATAAAAACTTCCATGAACTCGCTATGCCCATCACGAAATACCTTGGGATGTCTTCTTTCCAAAATGGGGTCACTTGTGGGGTAGTTATACTGCCCTGGCATTTTAGTGGCCCTAATGTGTGAGAAGTTGTTTGAAATCAAAATGTGTAAAAAATGCCCTGTGAAATCCTAAAGGTCCTCTTTGGAATGTGGGCCCCTTTGCCCACCTAGGCTGCAAAAAAGTGCCACACATGTGGTATCGCCATACTCAGGAGAAGTTGGGCAATGTGTTTTGGGGTGTCATTTTACATATACCCATGCTGGGTGAGATAAATATCTTGGTCAAATGCCAACTTTGTATAAAAAAATGGGAAAAGTTGTCTTTTGCCAACATATTTCTCTCACACAGCATGGGTATATGTAAAATGACACCCCAAAACACATTCCCCAACTTCTCCTGAGTACGGCGATACCAGATGTGTCACACTTTTTTGCTGCCAAGGTGGGCAAAGGGGCTCATATTCCAAAGTGCACCTTTCGGATTTTGCAGGCCATTTTTTACACATTTTGATTGCAAAGTTCTTCTCACACATTTGGGCCTCTAAATTGCCAGGGCAGTATAACTACGCCACAAGTGACCCCATTTTGGAAAGAAGACACCCTAAGGTATTCCGTGAGGGGCATGGCGAGTTCCTAGAATTTTTTTTTTGGTCACAAGTTAGCGGAAAATGATGATTTATTTTTTTTTCTTTTTTTTCTTACAAAGTCTCATATTGCACTAACTTGCGACAAAAAATAAAAAATTCTAGGAACTCGCAGTGCCCCTCACAGAATACCTTGGGGTGTCTTCTTTCCAAAATGGGGTCACTTGTGGCGTAGTTATACTGCTCTGGCAATTTAGGGGCCCATATGTGTGAGAAGAACTTTGCAATCAAAATGTGTAAAAAATGGCCAGCAAAATCCGAAAGGTGCACTTTGGAATATGTGCCCCTTTGCCCACCTTGGCATCAAAAAAGTGTGACACATCTGGTATCGCCGTACTCAGGAGAAGTTGGGGAATGTGTTTTGGGGTGCCATTTTACATATACCCATGCTGGGTGAGAGAAATATGTTGGCAAAAGACAACTTTTCCCATTTTTTTTATACAAAGTTGGCATTTGACCAAGATATTTATCTCACCCAGCATGGGTATATGTAAAATGACACCCCAAAACACATTCCCCAACTTCTTCTGAGTACGGCAATACCAGATGTGTCACACTTTTTTGCAGCCTAGATGCGCAAAGGTGCCCAAATTCCTTTTAGGAGGGCATTTTTAGACATTTGGATCCCAGACTTCTTCTCACGCTTTAGGGCCCCTAAAAAGCCAGGGCAGTATAAATACCCCACATGTGACCCCACTTTGGAAAGAAGACACCCCAAGGTATCCAATGAGGGGCCTGGAAAGTTCATAGAAAAAAAAAAAAATTGCATAAGTTAGCGGAAATTGATTTTTCTTTGTTTTTTCTCACAAAGTCTCACTTTCCGCTAACTTAGGACAAAAATTTAAATCTTTCATGGACTCAATATGCCCCTCAGCAAATACCTTGGGGTGTCTTCTTTCCAAAATGGGGTCAGTTGTGGGGTGTTTGTACTGCCCTGGCATTTGAGGGTCTCCGCAATCATTACATGTATGGCCAGCATTAGGAGTTTCTGCTATTCTCCTTATATTGAGCATACAGGTAATGAGATTTTTTTTTTTTCCGTTCAGCCTCTGGCCTGAAAGAAAAAAATGAACGGTACAGATTTCTTCATTCGCATCGATCAATGTGGATGAAAAAATCTCTGCCAAAAAAAATAAATGGAGGGGAAAGGCGTCTGCCAGGACATAGGAGCTCTGCCCTACATCCATACCCACTTAGCTCGTATGCCCTGGCAAACCAGATTTCTCCATTCGCATCAATCGATGTGGATGAATAAATCATTGCCGGGATTTTTTTTTTTTATATATATATATATATATATATATATATATATATATATATATATATATATATACACAAAGTGCTTGCCAAAGCATAGGAACGCCGCCTCCTCCTCAGCTCGTATGCCTCGGCAAACATATCTGTCACTGCAGAGGAGAAAATCCCGTCTTGCAGCGCCGCAGACACCGACTTGCGTGTAATCTGACAGCAGCGCAATGCTTCTGTCAGAATGCACATCGGTGCTGCAGCTAGTAGATCGGTTGGTCCACCTGGAAGGTAAAAAAACAAAAAAAATAAAAAACCAGGCCACAACGCAATAATTTTATTAACTTTGGAACAGAACATGTAACTTTAACTTTTGGAACTAAACATTAACCTGTTTGCTTACTGGTGTTTTTTTTTTTTATTTTTTTTTTTACCTTTATAGAACAAACCTCTCCTTCCCCATGGGTCAATGTGCAAAGCGCAAATCGCCCAAAGATGTGGCGAAGTGCGTTATGCACTTTGTCCCATGTGAAAGGAGACGTTTGCAGCAGCTGTGAGTGAATGGGCCCTAATAGCCCTGTGTGCCTATCCTGGTGAGATGATCCCTATGCTAGGTGTACCTGTGTGTGGTACTTTCGGAAACACTCCCCTAAGCATAGGGCAGGGTGGTCGGGACAGTCAGGACAGAAATAGCGGGTGTCACGCCTTATTCCACTCCTGCTACAGACACGACATTTTTTTCGGGGTGGCGGTCGGTTTGAGGTACCAGCAACAACACTGGGGAAGTGTCGCTCGTGTAGACGGCTAACTACACTGGTGGATGGGGCCACGGAACCTCCTGGATACAGGAGGTTTGCGATGATCTCTTCCTGAAATTTGAGGAAGGATCCAGTTCTCCCAGCCTTACTGTAGAGAACAAAACTATTGTACAGAGCCAATTGAATTAAATATACAGACACCTTCTTATACCAGCGTCTGGTGCGTCGGGAAACTAAATACGGAGCCAACATCTGGTCATTGAAGTCGACCCCTCCCATGTTGAGGTTATAGTCGTGAACTGAGAGGGGCTTTTCAATGACACGGGTTGCTCGCTCAATTTGTATTGTCGTGTCTACGTGAATGGAGGAGAGCATGTAAACGTCACGCTTGTCTCTCCATTTCACCGCGAGCAGTTCTTCGTTACACAGTGCGGCCCTCTGCCCCCTTGCAAGACGGGTGCTAACGAGCCGTTGGGGGAAGCCCGCGCGACTAGTTCGCGCGGTACCACAGGCGCCAATCCGTTCTAGAAACAAATGCCTAAAGAGGGCCACACTTGTGTAGAAATTGTCCACATAAAGATGGTACCCCTTGCCGAATAAGGGTGACACCAAGTCCCAAACTGTCTTCCCACTGCTCCCCAGGTAGTCAGGGCAACTGACCGGCTCCAGGGTCTGATCTTTTCCCTCATAGACCCGAAATTTGTGGGTATAGCCTGTGGCCCTTTCACAGAGCAGATACAATTTGACCCCATACCGGGCGCGCTTGCTTGGGATGTATTGTTTGAAGCCAAGGCGCCCGGTAAAATGTATCAGGGACTCGTCTATGCAGATGTTTTGCTCAGGGGTATACAAATCTGCAAATTTCAGGTTGAAATGGTCTATGAGGGGCCGAATTTTGTGGAGCCGGTCAAAAGCAGGGTGGCCCCTGGGACGGGAGGCGGTGTTGTCACTAAAGTGCAGGAAACGCAGGATGACCTCAAATCGTGTCCTGGACATAGCAGCAGAGAACATGGGCATGTGATGAATCTGGTTCGTGGACCAATATGACCGCAATTCATGCTTTTTTGTCAGGCCCATGTTGAGGAGGAGGCCCAGAAAAGTTTTAAGTTCGGAAACTTGGACTGGTTTCCACCGGAAAGGCTGGGCATAAAAGCTTCCCGGGTTAGCGGTGATAAATTGTGTGGCATACCGGTTTGTCTCTGCCACGACTAAGTCTAAAAGCTCCGCAGTCAAGAACAGCTCAAAAAATCCCAGGGCCGAATCGATCTGAGCTGTCTCAACCCGAACTCCAGACTGGGTGGTGAAAGGGAAAACGGGTGCGGCTGAAGTTGGGGACTGCCAATCAGGGTTTGCCAGCACCTCTGGGATTCTAGGGGCTCTACGGGCATGTCTTTGCGGTGGCTGCGACGGGGTCACTACTGCACGTGCCACCGTACCAGCTTCAACTGCCCTTCTGGTGCTCGCTACTTCACCAGGTTGTACGGCAGTGCTGGTACTAGGTCCAGGAAGGGCTGGGCTGCTGGTGTATGCCTCACCACGTAATCCGACAGCACCAGCCCCACTCTGCTGCTCTTGAAGCGGATCCTGCGCAACCTGCGGTCTAGCGACATGGGGCCGGGTACGCCTGGTGCTATCAGGGACCTCAGCCTCCTCGTCCGAACTTTGGGTCAGAGAGCCACTGCTTTCTACAGGTTCGTATTCTGACCCGCTGGATTCATCAGATGAGGGTTCCCACTCCTCATCCAACTGGGTCAGAAGCCTGTAGGCCTCTTCAGAAGAATACCCCCTGTTAGACATGTGGGCAACTAAATTTCGGGGTATTCCCTGAGACTACCCAAGAAAAAAAAAGCAAGCCTGTCTTACAAATGGGAGGCTAGCGAAGTACCGGAGGCTGCTGCGGTTGATAAAAAATATCAAAACTGATTTTTTTATCGCCGCAGTGCGTGTAAAGTGAATGTGCAGCGGTGGGGCGGGCGTGGGTGTACACACGTGTGGGCGACCGATCAGGCCTGATCGGGCAAACACTGTGTTTTGGGTGGAGGGAGAACTAAAGTGACACTAGTACTATTATAGATCTGACCGTGATCAGTTTTGATCACTTCCAGATACTATAAAAGTACAAATGCTGATTAGCGAATAACGGACTGCGGTGCGGTGGGCTGGGCGCTAACCGATCCCTAAACTACCTAACCAAGGGGCCTAAACTATACTGAAACCTAACGGTCAATACCAGTGAAAAAAAAAAGTGACAGTTTGCACTGATCACTTTTTTCCTTTCACTAGTGATTGACAGGGGCGATCAAAGGGGTGATCAAAGGGTTAATTGGGGTGATCTGGGGGCTAAGTGTGGTGTAGTGGGTACTCACAGTGATGTGTGCTCCTCTGCTCCTCTGCTGGAACCAACCGACCAAAAGAAGGAGCAGAGGAGCACAGCAGCCATATAACCCCATCATATTTACTAATATGTGGGGTTAAATGGCTGCTGATTGGATTTTTTAAAAATCAGCAGCCTGCCAGCCAATGATCGTGGCCGGCAGGCTGCTGACGAAATACTGTGCTTCGAAATGCCGGCCCGCGATGCGCATGCGCGGGCCGGCTGTGACGTAATCTCGCGTCTCGCGAGATGACGCGCCGATGCGTCCAGGAGGAACAAATCAACCACCTCCCGGACGCATCGGTGCGTACAGCGGTCGGGAGGTGGTTAAAGGGGAAATATTAGATTTAAAGTTACCGAATACCGATATAAGATTGTATTGTATTGCGATTATATGTATGTGAGGTCTGAACAATCAGATATTGGCCAGCTAAGCTGCGATGTACCTGTCTAGTTAAGTGACGGTACGGTATTGGTTGTACAGCTGGTTTGCATCCCTGTGGTGCACCCTGGGTAACGCTAAATGAACCATCAAATACTGCCGGTCTGACAAAAAAAGCTCATGGACATAAATTTAAATCTATATATATTGTGTGTATGGTATATAGTGTGTGGTATATATTGCATGGCAGGAAAATAGACATGCTACGTGAATGTGATAGATATTTATCTGTTGTCCATACATACATGCTACTGACATAGTGCTGCGAAGTAACAAGAATACCCAATCAGTAGTATCTGCTATTGGGGGCGGGCGACAGAGGAAAAAAAATATATAAAAAAAAATGTGTATCATTGTAGTTCTAATTCGCATACACAAATATTTATCATCAACACTCAATCTACATATAAATAATTTAGACTTAGATCGAGTGTTTCTAAATATTGTTCTGACATGCATGCAATATGAAATAAAATACAGTGCATACAATATTACTTACAGAGAGAAGAACTTCTCCTGTTTTTTTAAGTAAAATTCTCCCCATTTTCGATCGCCGATTTTTAATACAGAAATAACGCCAAACTCCACTGGAAGCAATGCAAAACCGAAACCAGGGAACATGTCACGTGACACGATTCTGTCACTCATAAGATTCTGTCCTTACGCGATCATTCATAACATTGCCGATTTTAGGGTAAAAATCGGGAATTCAAATAACAAGATTGATTCCATCCTGCTTCTTGCAATATAACGAATATTCGAAAAATAATGTAGAATCGATCGATTTAGCTAATATAGTGGTATAATCTTATTTGTGGGCCAATAAGTCATGAACCCACAAGCAAGAAGCAGTGAGGGATCATGTTTTTTTCAGATGTTTAAAATGTACAAATATTCGATATAGCACTATATTCAAAATATTCTCAAATTTGCGATATTCAATAAAAATATTTGTTATTCGAATATTTGCGCTCAACACTAGTGACATTCACCAATTTTTGGCTGTGATATACCACTGCTCTACCTAGTAGACAGGTTAATAAATTTCACAAATTTTTCTGTTACATAGTTTGGTGACATTTACCAATATTTGGCTGTGATATACCCCTGCTCTACCTAGTGGATAGGTTAATACATTTCACAAATTTTTCTGTTACATAGTTGGGTGACATTCACCAATTTCTGGCTAAGATATACACCTGCTCTACCTAGTGGACAGGTTTATAAATTTCACAAATTTGTCTGTTACATTGTCGGAGGACATTCACCAATTTTTGGCTGTGATATACCCCTGCTCTAACTAGTGGACAAGGAAATACATTTCACTAATTCGTCTGTTACTTTCTTGGGCAACATTTTACCATTTTTGCCGTGAATAAACTGCAAAGGTGACAGGGACATAAATTTTAAAAAAATCGTCAGTTTCATTGTCAGGTGACATTTTACCAATTTTTCTGTATACAAACCCCTGCTCTGTATAGGTGACATGGACCTAATATTTGTAAAATTGTCTGTTCAATTGGTGGATGACATGAACCCAGTATTGCCGTGAATAAACCCCTGCCCTGTACAGTTGATAGGGACCAAAATTTAAAAAAATTGTCTGTTCCATTGGTGGGTGACATTAACCCATTTTTGGCGATGAAACGCCCCTTCTCTGCATAGGTACAGGGAATAAGGGGGGGCGTGGCTAACTGCCGAACAGGGAGGAAGCATCTTCACAGAGCTCCTGAGCTTGATTCTTTATCCAGAGACATCCTGCAGATTTTATAGCTGGAAACTGCCCGAGATCCACCCTGTTGGACTACAATCTTCGGGAGAATCATTTTAAGCCCTCTCGCGGACGAATAGGACTGATAACAGCCGATTACCATCTGCGGCCTTGCTGCAGAGCCGGAGCCTCGGATCCATTTCTGCCTACTCTGCTATCTACATAGCAGCTTACCAGATAACAGGGCACCGCAAGCGGCACTCGGTAACTCACCAAACTTATCCCATTGTGTCCAGCACACGATCCGGAACGATACGGTGCCTGAATCTGGACTTTCGGCGAGAATTGCTCGCGCGGCCTACCATACGGCCCAGAGCCACGGACTGGATTTTGCTGAGGGCCCGCCTCTAACAGAACGGCTTTGGGAACGACTGGACCCCCCGTCACAGCCGAGACCAATGGAGACCCAGATCGCCTGAACACCAACGACTAGATTACAAAAAGTCTGTGGAACGGGTGTACCGTGTGGGCCTACCAGTAACTGCCTACGGCGTCAGCGGTGGCGAGGTAAGCTCGGAAGATCCGAGTCTATCAGTTACTCCCATCGGCCTTAACCCCCCCTCCCACACGAGCGAAAACTGACCCACTCCCGGCTCCTGCAGCACCGATCAAAGAAGACCGGCCTGAAGGACCATCAGCGGGTAATCCCGCCGCGACCATTCGCAACCCTGAACGGACAAACACTCGCGGTCTTTTTCGCATCGGATGGGCGATTATTCGCATATAAATTTTTGCAACCGAAATATTCGCATTATCGGCCTGCTTGCGAATTTTCTCCCGAAATTGTTTTTTCCAGCCCGCATCTCCTGCTGCGATTATTTAAGAATAACTATACTCTATAACAAGACCTCAGGAGTCTACGGAGATCCACAATCTACTACACTGTCGGAGTGTAGCCGTTCTTACATCTGAGCGCACATTTGCCCCTTACCAGTGCTCCACGCATAGCCAGAGTTCTGCACCTAAAGTCGCTGTGAAGGCACACACAAGCTACCGTCTCTCTGTCACACGGTTTTTTCACAGAACAACTACACTAACGGAGAAGCCTCATCGAGAAGAACTCCCAGCAAAGGCCCCAGTGATAAGTTTCTAGGGTCTTTGGCCCAATTTTTCTAGCCTCTCCTAAAAAAAAAAAGATTTTTAGAGGCAGCAGAAGCCTATGTAAACAGCAACTGTAGCCATCGAGGGCTCTAAGGACAAATTACAAGAAGGACTTAGAACCTCTTCCATATCCCCCTGCCGCTCCTTGACGTTCGCACCTGAGAGGATTGAACACCTCTTTCCCCTGGCTAAGTAGTAACGGTAAAGATCGGCCCAGGTAAACCCAGGCCCGCCTCCAACAAGTGTCTCACAGGCTCTTTGGATTCCTATATGCAGAAACGTCCCCCTGCTCCATCTACAAAATCTCCACATTCACAAAGAAACACGCCCTCGAGCTCCTCTACTAAAGATACTATATCTAATAACACCTCAAGGATGGAAAGCGACCAAGAAGACGACACGTGTTTACCTATCTCCAGAGCCTTTCTGGGACAGGCTCTTTCAAGAGCGCTTGAACCTGTTGTAAAAGAATTGCAAGACATAAAACAAGAAATGAAATCCATAGGGGGAAGAGTGGAGCAACTGGAATCTACGCAAGCACAAATAATCTCTTATACCGAAGCGACCTCTGCAAACTTTTCATAATGTCAAACACATATGAACAAAATAGTCAATTGGATGGAGGACCAAGAGAATGGAGCGAGACGCAATAACCTAAGACTCAAGGGAATCCCGGAATCCATCTCTTCAGAGGCCTTACTCGATACAGTCAAACAAATATTTTCTGTAATACTAGGTGACAACTACCTATTAGAAATCTCCATCGAAAGAGCACATAGGGCGTTACGTGCTAAACCACAAGGGTCGGATCCACCAAGAGATGTAATTTGCCGCCTCTTCAATTCCAGAGTGAGAGACGACATTCTAAAATTCGCCCGCACCAAACCTATGGTCAAATTCGAAGGATCTGAGATATCAATTTATCAAGACCTGGCAAGGGTCACACTTTCCAAGAGAAACATGCTCCGCCCTTTAACAGAAGCCCTACGTCGCAGAGACATTCCTTACAGATGGTTGTTTCCTTTTGGCCTCTCCTTTACAGTTGAAGGGAAAAGATACATCCTGAGAGATCATTCCGAGTTGGCAGAAATCTTATCATCGCTTCAAATAACTGATATAGACATTCCAGACTGGTCTCCAATATCAGACCTCACCGGATTGCCGACAATCCCACCACCCACGCCGTGGGAGACGACCGGAGCAGAAAGGAAGAGCCGCAGCAGGAAAAGACAAGGGAAACTGACTCCAAGACGGCTGGATATTGATCCCACCTAAGAACTGTCCTCACATAGGTGATATTAGTTCACTGACCTCGTCGGTGCACATCTGAATATGTTCAGTAGTTCTTTTGTTCGCAATTACAGTTTAAAGCAGCTTCCTTCTTTGTTAGATCCACCTCTAGCTATGTGTCGCTTTGCTCATAGGGGTCGGGAGAGAGAACCGAGATATCATACCCTTGGAAACCCATAATCTTGCTTATTCGGCACTTTTGTGCTCATTGGGGGTTTGTCTTGGCCTCTCTCTCACCCCCTGCTACTATCCCACATGCCTAGAGGTTCAGATCAGCTATTTTCTTATGGTCAGATAGATATCCCTGACCTGTTAGTCCTCTTGTTATAGTCGAAACAATGTTTTACACGATAGACCCCTCACGGCTATAGTATCGCCATGATGATGCATGCGCATGTTCTATTTTATTCTCACTTTCTGATGTATACTCTTTCTAATATGTTACGTCTGTGGTTTTCACAGTCAAATCCCCAATGTTTGACCTCCACCTCCTCTCAACCTCCCCCTGACTTACAACTCCCGGACGTCTTGCCCTTATACATTGCAACCCCCAGGTATGACTTCGACCTTCGAATATCCCATCATCCTCCTCCATGGCCACCATACACTTAACTATATAATGTTAGAGGCCTAAACTCCCCGATAAAGCGCAGCCAACTCCTCCAAACTATGAAAAAATCCCGAGCTGATATCCTATTCTTACAGGAAACCCACTTCCTCGCAGCAAAGTTCCCCTCATTTCAAAATCACTTTTATAACCAGTGGTATCACTCACCTACCCATACAAAGAATTCAAGTGGGGTAGCCATCGCTTTCTCCAAACACACCACATTTGAATTAGAGAGCACGTACAAGGATAATGAGGGTAGACTGCTCGTACTCATTGGTTTGTTAAATGGTAAACAAGTTACATTAGCGAATCTCTATGCCCCTAACACACATCAACCACAATGGATAAGAGACAACACGACATTGATACATAGTATGTCAAAAGGAATTCTAATAGTTGGTGGCGATCTCAACGTAGCACTTGATCCTCTCCTCGATACATCCTCTAGACCAGGGGTGCACAACCTGCGGCCCGGGGGCCACATGCGGCCCTTGATACCATTCTGTGCGGCCCCCTACCATCTGGTAACAGACATTTATGCCTATGTCTTGTGGCTGCTCACGTGTATTTTTCATGTATTTCTCCCATTAGATGGGAGTCCTGGAAGTGTAACTAGACATTAATGGTATATAATGTGTGTTCAATATGCCATAAGTACAATATTTCAGTTGTTAATACACCTTTAATTTAGAATTTCGGCCCTCATCATTGGTTCAGTCTGGCAATGTGGCCCCCAACCAGGAAACGTTGTGCACCCCTGCTCTAGACGTTCCTCTCTTTCTTACAAAGCACTCAGACATATTAAGAAATCACTGCAAATCCTTTCCCTGACTGATGTGTGGCGCTTTCTCCATCCTTCGGCGAGAGATTACACGCTGTACTCAACACCACATAACACTTACCATAGGATAGATTACTTCTTTCTTCAACAGTCTTCCCTCAATATAGTGCAATCATCTACAATAGGCTCGGGAATTCACTCAGATCACTCACCATTAAGTATTCAAATAACAATGTCTGATCGACCGAGCACACGACCACCATGGAGACTTAATGAAACTCTCCTCACCTCTGCGGATCTCCATAAAAGAATTGCGGACCGTCTCAACTCATACTTTATGATAAACAATAATTCAGAGGTCTCTTTGCCGGTAATATGGGAGGCACACAAAGCGACCATCAGAGGTGAATTCATCTCAATTGGCACATACTGTAAAAGACAGAGGGAACAAAAAAATTAAATCCCTACAGTCGGAGATCTCAAGTTTGGAAAAGCTTCACAAACAATCTCTTATTGCGCCACTTCTCCAAAAACGTACAGATCTCAGATTACAGCTTAGAGACCTACTGAACAAAAACTCGGCCAAACTTTACATGTCTGTCAAACATTCATTCTATGCCCACGGAGATAGAGCATCGAAATTAATGATGTCCCTTATAAAAAGGAAGAAAGCCCGCACCTTTATAAGAGAAATCAGAGACAATAGGGGAGATATCACTAACGATCCTGAGAAAACAGAGAGAATTTATCAACTTTTACTCCTCACTATACCAATTACGCCCCCCAGGGAAACAAATTAACGAGCAAAATTCTCTGACAGCGATATCGAATTTCCTTTCCCGTGCCTCCCTTCCCAAGCTAGACCCCAACACTCATGCAGACCTGATAAAACCCTTCACTCAAATTGAAATCCAGTCCATCCTGCGAAAATGCCCTAAACAAAAAGCGCCTGGACCAGATGGCCTCCCCTGTTCTTATTATAGCTCCTTCTCGGATGTACTTCTCCCTCACCTGACGGATACGTTCAACGCCTACCTCTCGGGCTTGAACATGCCAAAACAAGCTCTTGAAGCTTACATCACTTTAATTCATTCCAGTGTGGAAGCTATAGGCCATTTTCTTTGTTAAATACAGATCTGAAATTATATGCTAGCTTGTTGGCCAACACACTCAAACCTTTAATCCCTTCTTTGATCTCCCCAGAGCAGGTGGGGTTCGTGTCCGGAAGGGAGGGGAAGGACAACACTCTGAGAATCCTCTCCATTTTACAATTAGCCAACCATAAGAAAACTCCCTTGGTTTTACTAGGAACAGACGCAGAAAAGGCGTTCGACAGGGTGGACTGGATCTATATGGAACAGGTACTCCTGCACTTTGGACTACCACAAAAGTTCGTGGATGCCATACTCTTGATGTACGATTCCCCTACAGCAAGATTACGCATTAACCAGAATCTCTCGGCGCCTTTTCATATATACAACGGGACGAGGCAAGGCTGCCCACTTTCGCCAATCCTTTTTATACTGTCACTCGAACCACTATTAGCCTCCATCAGATTACATCCTGACATCAAAGGTTTCAATGATGATAGTTATGTACACACCACAGCCGCATATGCGGATGATATCTTGTTGACATTGTCGAACCCTTTCTCTGCTTTACCCGCATTACAAAATATATTAGAAGAGTACGGCAAGTTCTCAAATTTTAAAATAAATACCTCCAAGTCAGAGGCACTTGGCCTTAATATTAGCAAAGAAGAAACAGATACTTTACGCTCTCGACACCCCTTCCATTGGCCAAAATCACATGTTACATACCTGGGTATAAAAATTAGCTCCAACTGGAGGGATCTTTTCTCTCTCAATTATGCTCAAATCCCAAACAATTTTAGACAGATATTATCCTCGTGGTCCTTACCCTTCCTGTCTTGGATGGGTCGCAAGAACCTAATTAAAGCAATACTTCTTCCCAAATTAACTTACTTGTTCCAAACTCTCCCAATCCCACTCCCAGTATCTTTTTTTTAACAATCTACGTAAAATTATAAGCAAATATCTCTGGGATGACAAAAAACCAAGACTAAAATGCAACCTGCTAACCCAACACAAATCAAGAGGAGGCATGGAGGTACCTGACTTTAGACTATACTACGAAGCCACCCACATTGCCAGAATAGTACAATGGATAAGATCAGATAAAAATAAACTCTGGCTCCCACTCGAAAATCTATTAGCTATTTCTCCCCTCAGATCATTGCTTTGGAGGAAAAAAGACATACCCATCTCCCAACTCACATAAAACGCTATTACACAATCCTCTCTATCTTTATGGCACCAATATATGGACGCTTTAAGCCCCGCTCTATCCCCCTTAATGACGTTAACAGACATCTCAGATTTATATCATGAGAGATACAAAGATACAGGCCTCAAGCTTAAAGACATTAGCTCCATCACTCTGTACTCTTTTCTAGACCAAGAACGAGTAGAAGACCCACTGAGCCTCATCCCGATGCACTCAATACATAAAGCCCACATATACTCGCTAGTAAAACCATACCTTTCCCAGACCACTAGCCCTAGAGAGCTAACTCAATTTGAAAAATTAGCATCCTCTGCCACCCCTCCTAAACATTTACTCTCCCAGATTTATAATATTTTACAGCAATTAAAACATCCGAACATTAGTGAATTTTTAAAATTACTAAAATATTGGGAGGAAGATCTTGACACCACTTGGTCTACGCGGAAACCAAACAAATTTACCTTAAATCTCATGGTATCTCTAGGTGTATTCGACTTCAAGAGAATTTGTATAAAATTGTAACTAGATGGTATCGTACACCAGTGAGACTAAAACAGATGACCTGCCTGAACTCTGACACCTGCTGGAAATGTAAATTTTCAAGGGGCACATATATCCACATGTGGCGGGAATGCCCAGTGATCGATCCATATTGGACCCAGGTGCTCAGTTCAATCAAAGAAATCTGAACCCTTACACAAGATCCAACTCTGGCTTCTATTTTTCTCAATATCCGTTTAGATATTATCCCACCTGAGAAAAGAATCCTCTTTCAACACCTTACCTCTGCAGCTAAATCATTAATTCCTCAACACTGGAATCAGCCAAGTTCCCCCACCCTCGCGCAATGGCTTCACAAAGTTAATCACATTTATCACATGGAAGAGTTATCAGCCTGGGAACTGAGAACTCATGATAGGTTTCTTAAAATTTGGGATGGTTGGGTCAAATACCGATCTTCTACCTCAACTATACAACTTCTATCCGAATCAAACTAATCTTCCTGGGAAATCACATTCATCATCACACGCTAGAGGTCCTCTCCCCTCCCCCCTCCCCCCTTCCTCTCCCTCTCCACCTTCCCCAACCCCTCTCCACCCCTTCCTCCGACGGGAAAACAAGCACATATCTCCAGAGTTACAAGCTCAATTCTCTTCCGTCAACAACATAGTTCTACGGTTTACCCCCCCTCATCCTGATCAGCTTGTAATGACCTGAATATTATGTCTTTATGCTGTACATTGTTGTAATGATAATGGCTGTCTATTCTCTCTATATTGTATTTACAATGTACGTACATTGATTCCTACTTTACCATTTAAAAAAATAAAAAAAAATTCAATAAAAAGATAATTGAAAAGAAAAGGTACAGGGAATAAAATGTCTAAAACTTACTACTAACTTCCATAGCAGGCAGGAGGCCGAGGGGCAGCAGGGTAACTCACTACGTCACGCGCCTGCGCCGCCTTCCTCATTCGTAAAGTGGGAGGCGCATGACATAGTGAGTTACGCTGCCGCCTCCCGCCTGCCCAGCCTCCTGCCTGCTATGAAAGATTGTAGTAATTACTACAGGCTGGATTGGAGAGGAATTCTACAGTTTAACATTGGCTATATGGTTACTACAGTGAGTGGGGCCCGGTTTAATATACTACAGTGACTGAACCGGGCCCTGCTGCCATTACAAAACAAGATGCCAGCCCCCAGCCCTTCCTCCCTCCCCGCTGATACACTAGTATATTTAGTTGTTTATTTGGCATTAATGGCAGCCAAGCTAAAGCCAGAGGGTGCAGCGAGGGGTCCACCCAGCTTTTACTCTGCCACTGTCCCTGCCTCTTCCTTTGCAACTGTCCCTACCTTTGTCCCTTTCTCAGCCTCAGATCTGCCCCCCACCCCACCTCCACTAGCCTCCTATCAGACCCCTGAGCCTACATCAGCCTCAGATCAGCCCCCATCAGACCCTCCCAAGCCTCAAATCTGTCCCCATCAGACACCCCAGCCTCAGATCAGACCCTCATCAGGCCCTACCCAGCCTCAGATCAGCCCCCTCAGCATAAGATCAGACCCCCAGCCTCAGATCAGACCTTCCCCACCCTCAATTAGCCTCAGATCAGCCCCTATCAGACCCTTCAGCATCCAATCACATCTCAGATCAGACAATAAAAAAAAAAAATTAAACTTACTTCACCAGTTCTGGATGGCGCTGCCACTTGGCATATTCACTTGGTCTTCTTCCCGCTGCAATGTACTGTGGCCTGACAGCGCACAGCATCAGGTCATAGTGTGCATCTATGTGCACTACGTCCTGACACTGTATGTGTCAGGACATAGAGTGGGGCTGGAAGAAGACCAGGGAAGGTATGTATAGCCAGTGCAGTGCTGTTCTCACCTCCCTGTTCCTCCCTGTGCTTCTATAATGGAGGCGGTCATTAGCATTTTCACTATATGCTGTGGCAGGGGACCAATGAATTGATCCCATAGGCCGCATGCGACAGAGGTGGCCTGAGCAGTGACATCCTGTGTACTGTTAAGGTCAGTGAGTGGTTGCCCATGCCATGTGGTTACAAAATATCATTACTGCTTCTGCATCATTGAAAAAGTGGCAGTTGTCACTTATTTTGTTATTTTAGGCCTTTCACAGAGTTATGATTTAATTAGACAAACCCTTCAAGGAGTTAAACATCTGGGTATACACAATTAATATTGGCTCTCCCTGACTGCAAACTGTGATCTTGAATATTTGTGGGGAACTCAAAGCACTCTGTATAAATTTCAAGTCTTTTCATTATACAATGAATAAGCTTTAGGGTTCATGCACATAAATGATCTGCTGTACAATATAACATAAATAAATCCAAATTATGCTAAACCGCAATACAACATTCATAAATACTTCTGCATGACCATAATGTAGCACTGTATACCTCTAATTTCAGTAATTTTGCTGTTGAATATCATCTCTACCCCAAAATGACCTATTATACAGGTTCTCTCCCTAAGGCCTCCTGCACACGACAGTATTTTTTAACGTCCCGCAAAACGTGGATCCGTTGTACCGTGATCCGTGCCCGTTTTTTCTTCCATGGGTCTTCCGTGATTTTTGGAGGATCCACGGACATGAAAAATAAAAAAAAATATCTAAGTCAAGTTTGCCATTGAAATTATAGGAAAAAATGGACACGGATCACGGACGCGGATGACAATCTTGTGTGCATCCGTGATTATTCACAGACCCATTGACTTGAATGAGTCCGTGAAAAAAATAGGACAGGTCGTATTTTTTTCACGGCCAGGAAACACTGATCACGGATGCGGCTGCCAAACGGTGCAGTTTCCGATTTTTCCACTGACCCATTGAAAGTCTATGGGACCGCAGAAAAACACGTTAAACGGGACAACGGCCACGGGTGCACACAACGGTCGTGTGCAGGAGGCCTTAGAAGCATTACTGGCAGTGGCTCTATACAGGCTATATGCACACACCTCTGTGCTTGGTGCTTTATTGTGTTTTAAAAACCAAAAATCGCTTTAAAGGGAAGTAGAATATTGATGGACAGTCCTTAGGATAGGCTATCAATATCATATCAGGGTCTAACTTCCAGCTAGAGCTCTGCATCCCGTTCATTATTTACCAGGTATAGCTTTGTAAATTTTGTAGTGGGTAGTCTGGTATAGCAGCTCAGTCTCATTCACTTATACCACAATTAATATTGTGGTCAAGGAAAATCCCTTTAAAATAAAAATGTAACATTGTAACTAGTGATGAGTGGCCGGGGTATATATTCAAATTTTTTATATTCTATATTTACTCAAAAATTGGCAAGGTATTGATTGTGTAATATGTGAATAGTACGTGATCAATACAGGTGTGGGTCAAAAACAAATATATATCACTATAGAATATAGTGCTATATATTTGTTTTTCAAAAATTCTTCATTTTTTCCATCTGAACACATAATTCCTCCCTACTTCTTGCTTGTGGGCCAATGACTCATTGGCTCATAAGCAACTTAAGCAGGGAGGAATCATGACTTCAGATGGAAAAAAATGACGAATATTCTAAAAAACGAATGTATGGCACTATATTCCATATAGTGTTATATTTGTATTTTAGAATATTCGTCATTTTTTTTTCCATCTGAAGTGAACACTGCTCTATAACATTCTATAGTACCTGCTGATGAGACAGCATGTTCAATGTGACAAGTTTCTTTTAAAGTATCTTAAAAATCTTTCCAGTCAAGTGACTTGCTACAGATTTCTTTGTTTTTAGTTCTAGTCCTTTCTGTTCACTTTTTCCTTCTTTGTGATATTACTGTTGGCTACAAACTGCATCTACACACTCATGTGTGAATCTGGCTTTATTGTTTTATGTTCTTACTCAAGTAGCCTTTTACATTAATATCTGTTAAACGGAATGCTCTCTGTGTAACTTCAGCTTTTTTGCAATAATACTGGATATTACTAATTGATGGGCCAATTTTCTGCACAGGTATACTGTATGTACTCTTTCAAACTTTTGAGGAGAATGAAGTTATGAAACAAAGATGGTAGTGGCCATGGTAGATGGTACAAAAATTTTAGCCAGAATGTTGTTTTATTGTATAGTTGAATTGTTTAAGTGTGATTTCATGCTTATTTACCACTGGATTGTATTTTTTTTAAGCAATGAACATCTTCAGCATTAAGAATTAATCTACTGTTTTTAAGCAGGATAACGACATGAAGGAAGATCACATAAATACAATACTGCAGCTAGAGAAAACAATACAAGATTTAAAGGCTAAACTTGCAGAACATGAAAGGCAATATATTCAGTCAAGTGTTTCTGCAATAAAAGAAGTGCAAGATCAAAGTGTTTTGTCTAATGAACTATTTGCAGGAAATGACTATACTGAAAACATTTCACTAAAACATAATGCACAAGGCAAATCCGTGCAGACATCACCAGTAATGGAGTATGTGCTACAAGAATTGCCTTTATTCCATGCAGAAACATTTCAGAATTCACCTGGAAAGCCTTTTTCTCAACGGAATGATTGTTCTATATATTTGCAGCAGAAGGCAGACTCTGTACAGGTTGATTCGATCAACGAAGCTTCAAAATGTTTAAATCCTCTATCAGTCAAGGGAATCACTTCTGAACAAATGGAATGCTTGATCTCTTCTAGTACTGGTGTAGAATATCATAAAAAACATGATAACTTGCCTGAAGATAAGGATTCTTCTTTCCCTCATTGTTGTAGTAATGATTTATCATCCATGTTACCTCATACAAGTATAGACATTCAGTGCCCACTGTCTTTCCCACTGCAGACAAATGAATACATTCAAGATCATGTGACAGAACTTCCTTCTCATGCCACTTTGCATACATCATTAAAATCCTTATGTTGTACAAACACAACATGTCACACTCACTGTTCAGACTGCTCAACACATATTGCCTCATCCAAAATAGCAACTTTAAATTCAGATTCTAAAGAAATTACTTCTCCTCCCCCTTTGCCGTCTCCCATTAGAAGTCATAATTTATCTCAACTAGAACTTAAACAACCATTAAATTCCATGACACCTTTGCCAACATCATTACCTCATTTGTCAATTCCCTCTCCTCCGTTATTGCCATGTTGTAAAGCAATTGCTAATTTCTCGCCTCCAATACCACTCCATAAAGACAATACTACATCCTTTAGTCCTCCACAACTTCCAGGGCAGTGCATGACTGCAACTCCTACTTTGTCACCATTTATTCCATCATCAAGCACAATATTTCTTCTCCCACCCCATTTTTCTCCACTACCAGAGGGTACTGCTACACCCCCGCATCCTCCTCCACCTCATCCTCTGTCATCTATTACTACAGTTCCCTCACCATCAGTGCTTCCAGGTACCTCTGCCTTATCTCCACCACCATTTCTACTACCATCATTGCCTGGTTCTACTCCACTTCCAATGGCACCTCCATTGCCTAGAATCAGCGGAACTCTACCTCCTCCACCTTTTCTAGATACTACACCTCCTCCTCCCCCACCTCTACCACCACCTTTACTAGGTATCAATCAAATTACTCCTCCTCCACCGGCACCACATTTACAAGGTTTCAATCAAATTCCTCCACCGCCACCAGCACCACCTTTACTAGGTACCAATACAATTCCTCCTGCTCCCCCACCACCAGCACCATCTTTATTAGGTACCAATAAAATTCCTCCTTCTCCTCTTCCTTCATCAGCATTACCACCTTTACTAGGTAACATTCAAATTTCTCCTGCTCTACAACCAAGTACTGGAGCAATTCAGTCTGTTTCACCTGTAGTACGTAATCTTGCAAATATACCTCCTCCCCCACCACTACCACCACCTGTTCTGTCGCTACCAGCACCATCATTTAATCTTTCATCTTCAACGTATTTCCCTGGTTTTGTTCATCCTCAAACATATTTACCACCCCCTCTGCCAGCTGGACTACTTACAATAGGATTAAGCCAAGACAAAGAACATAGAAAAGCTGCAATTGAACCTACAAAGTCCATGAAGCCTCTTTACTGGACAAGAATTGAATTAAAGAAAAGGTAATACTCAAATTGACTGCATGTTCTTCTGTTTATAAACATTCTACTAGCACTTTCCAGTATACACATTATTAGAAGATAAAACTCATACAATAGTCACTGTAATGTTGTTTGTTATATTGTACATTAACCGCCTGTATTGCAATAAGGGACAATGCTGCAGTTTTTTTTCTGACTAATCCAGTCCATTTTACTACACATGTTGGTAGACAAAACCATGAGAGGCGAAGAAGTAGGATGCTCACAAGCTGTTTATGAGGGTGGATGCAGTTTCTGACAGAAAACTATGTTAGACAGTATACAGAGTCACAAGCAAGCATTTCATCTAGTGTAACAGGGACAGTGTATGGAACAATATAAAAAATAACTGAGGACTTCAGGGAAAGCTTTGAGGAAGTGAGGGCCGTGAGGGGCCGTAGCACATTGTATAATAATACAGCTGCTCCAGAACCTTATTTATATAAATACTCTTTTTGCTTATATGATCAGAGACAGCTGTTTTATTTCCCAAACCTCAAGTTTCTACATATTGCCAGCACAGCTCCCCAATAGCATTCTGGTACTGAGCAAATGCACATTTGTTATTTTACAATGTGTAATATATCTGTTCAGCTCTATTAAACATGCTGAATTATAGCAAAATCATTTTATGGCCATAACGCCATTTTTATACCAGTAAAATGAAAAACAAATTATACCATAGACAGAAATATAATTGCCTTTCCTGCATTGTTATTTTGGTGGTGTGTGTGGTGGCGGAGAATAATTGCATTACAAGTTTGCAAAATGTTTTATAGTACAAAAAGGTCTCTCTGAAACTGCATTTTTAAACGCAAATTACACAGTAGTTAAATCTTATACCAGCCTTTCCTGCATTGTTATATGGGTCTTGTTTGAGGGGGAGAGAATAAATGCATTACAAGTTTACAACATGTGTTTTAGAGTTGAGAGGTCTTTTCTGAAACTATGTTTTAACCGCAAATAACACAGTAGTCAAATCTTACATTAACTTTTCTTGCATCAATATATTGGTGATGTGGGTGGAAGGGGGGTGAATATTCACATTACAATTTGTCCATATGAGTTTTACACTAGAGAGTCTGTTTTTAAACTGCTTTTTTAAATGCAAATAACACAGTAGGCAGAAATCTTAGTGGCGCCAATACTGCATTATTCCCCAAGTGCCATATTTTTCACACATACCTGATTATAAGACACACCTAGGTTTTAGAGAACAATCAGACTTCAGAATAGATGCTAAATCTGCATCTGTCCTCAGTTCAGAACCTTCAATCTTCATCAGATCACCAAATAAAACCTCCACTCTTTATAAAACCTCAGATCAGAACCCCCAGTCAGACCCCCAATCCGTATATCTGTATCAGACCCCTCCCAGTTAGACTCAAACTTTATCAGACCTCCCAATCAGACCCCAGACCTCAGATCAGAAATAAAATAAATAAATGAAATCTGTATTGCTCTGGATGGGGCATTCTTCCTGCACACACTGCTTCCTGGTCTTCTTCCGAGCCCTACTCTGCACTGTAACCTGATGATGCACAGTCAGCTACACAGTCAAGACAAAGTGCAGTGTGGGGCCCGGAGGAATACGAGGCAGCAGTGAGTACAACCAGAGCTAGCAGCACTAATCACCATTCCCTGCCCCTCTTGCATATTACTAAGCACTTCTATAATGAAATTTTCATTAGTATTCACCATATAAGACACACTGCCATTTTTCCTCTGGGGCAAAAAAAGTATATGTTATAAGGAGTAAAATACATTAAGTTGTCAATAGCAGTATTCACTGTGTTTATAGAAGGGGAAGGATATTTAATTATGCCTTTGTCTTCAAGTTACAGAAAACATGCTTGCAATTTTGTTATAATTAGTCCATAATTTGTGTAACTGTGTACCAAACTTGGCACTCTTTATTTCAGAAAACTATGATCATAAGGCTTCATTATAACATTTTTGGAATATGGAAGGGTTCAAAATGAAAGACCCAGGTCTTGTCCTCCCCGAGCCAGAATGTGGGTAGTAGCAGCACCAGCTATCTGCCCAGAAGTAGTAGTAGTAGGCCACAGTTCTCCCTAGCTTCAGAAAAGCATAACATTCTCACTGGTGAGAGAGAGAAAGACATTGTTGATTGGATGGCTCACTCCTCCTCTCAGTCACAGCAGGATGAGTGGAGGTCACTTCTGAGTCTGACACTGTTCCTTGGAGCTAGGGGTCACAGCATTCCTTCTGGTCCTCTTCTTTGCAACCCCAGAGAAGTCTGTCATTGGTGTCATCTGTCTTTACTGCCCCCTCCTAGTGGGTTGCCTTATTTTTATCTAAGAATTGGCAACAAAACCCCACCATGCACTATGGCAGAAAGTCTGCCCGTTGATGACCTGTGTTAGAGCAGTCAGTGTTTCAAACTTGATTAAGGCATCTAAAGTCTATAATGACCGCAATCAACATTATTGCCGGTCACGGTCATTAGCCGCGGGTCTCCGTTCTGTCTCAGATCTACCTCCCATCAGATCCGTTGGCCATGGTGCCCACTGCACACACGAATGAGCGCCATGTTTACCCATCGCTCCAGTGCCGTACATGTATGGCACTGGTAGAAAAGGGGTTAATTAGGTGAACTACAGCTTTGTGGGCATGCAAACATGCTGTGACGTAGTTGTACGCTGGGGTGTAGGTTAATTTCTTATCAAAAAAGTACTCTTAAAAGGGTTGTCTCATCTCGCCATTACTAAGGCATAAGTCACAGTGACAACTTTCATTCAAACTTGCAGACTTGTGTGTTCTTTTTACCTCATAGTTAGAGATGTCGCGAACATAACATTTTCCGTTCGCGAACGCAAATTTCTACAAATGTTTGCGAACGGGCGAACCGCCATTGACTTCTATAGGCAGGCAAATTTTAAAACCAACAGGGACTCTTTCTAGCTACAATAGTGATGGAAAAGTTGTTTCAAGGGGACTAACACCTGGACTGTGGCATGCAAAACTCCCATGGAAAATTACATAGTTGACGCAGAGTTGGATTTTAATCCATAAAGGGCATAAATCGCCTAACAATCCAATTTTTTTTTTTTTTGAACAACGTGGTTTAAAACATCTAGTGTGTGTATACGATCAGGTATGATGTTGTATCGATCAGGTAGTGTAAGGGTTACGCCCGCTTCACAGACATTGACAGACCAAACTGCCCTTTTAATGCACCGCAAACAGTCCATTTGCCCAACCGCAAACTTCCCATTTGCACAAGGTTGGATACCAAGCTAGCCATGTCCCATTGATGTCATTGAAGGTTTCTTCCTCCACCCAGCCACGTACAACACCAAGGGTCCCGGAAAGGTGAATTGAATTGATTTTTCGAATGGGGAGATGGTTAAAAAAACGCTGGCTCCCTTCCCTTTGTTTGAATCCACGGTCACTGCGTCTGTGCCGTGCAATTTACTGTCCCACCCGATATGAGTGCTATTTTCTATAGTTCTCTCTTCTCATCAGATTAATCCCTGTTACATCCCCAATTTGGGGTCCATTTATTAAATCGATTTTTCGAACGGAGAGATGGTTAAAAAAACGCTGGCTCCCTCCCCTTTGTTTGAATCCACGCCACGGTCACTGCGTCTGCGCCGTGCAATTTACTGTCTCACCCGATATGAGTGCTATTTTCTGTAGTACTATTCTCATCAGTTTAATCCCTGTTACGTCCCATATCAGGGTGGGATTGCCTTTTGTGAAAAAAAATTTAGGCCGAGTACCTTCGAGTGCCTTCACAGTGACAGACCAAACTCTGATACACCAAACTGAATTGATTTTAGGAAGCGGGAGATGGAAAAAGCAGCTTGGTCGGTCCTCTTACTCCTAAGTTGGCGTACTGCGCGTGCATGGAGCAATGTGCTGTGACACCCTATATGAGTGGTGTCTTAACTAGTACTATTCCTATCAGTTTAATTCCTGTTACGTCCCCTATCCGGGGACGTGTGTCGAATTGATTAACCATTGTCTAATTAACGAACCATTACGACATCCTGGAATAATTTAGTTCTGAGCTTTGTACTTGATTTGTATTGGAATTGTTGGGGATTTTTTTAAATTGTCTGCATTATTTCTAATAAACTATTAAGAGACTTTATTATGATTTTTATTTTTATTTTATGTATTTAAAACCCACCCATACAACTTAAAAAAAAAATAAAAAAAATGAAATGTAAGTTTTTTTATATGATTGATCGCTTTTGGTCTGATCATAATGAAGCAACGGCCTTATAATCTGGGGTGTGGCAACATTGCCAACACACTGATAGAGGTGATGATCGCTTAATTGTGATACGCAAGCCCCACCACAACAAGGTAACGATCACGAAAGGGGTGTGCCATGCACGGCACATGTGACAACTTGCCCAAATTCAATGCCGCCAACAAATTGCTTTCATTGTCACACACGACTTTGCCAATCTTCAGTTGGTTCGGGGTCAGCCTCTGATCCACCTGTGCGTTCATGGCGGACAGGAGTGCTGGTCCGGTGTGTCTCTCTGCTTTCAGGCAAGTCAACCCCAAGACAGCGTAACACTGTCGCATCCGGAATGTGGAATAGCCCCTGGGGAGCTGGGGGGATTCAGTTGATGTGCAGCCAGACGCCGCAGCAGAAAAGGACGCAGCCGAGGAGGTTATGTAAGAGGATGGAGTAGGAGGAGTAGAGGAGGTGGCAGTAGGCCTGCCTGCATTCCATGCTTGGTAGCCGTCAGCAGGTTGGCCCAATGCGCAGTGTAGGTGATATACCTGCCCTGACCGTGCTTTGCAGACCAGGTATCAGTGGTCAGATGGACCCTTGCACCAACACTGTATGCCAGAGATGCCATGACTTCCTTTTACAGATATAAATAGATAAAATATCCCAGGGCGCAAGAATCCAGTCCAGATAGTAATAGTAAATAGACACGTATTTATTGCAGAAGTACAACGCGCATGAGAAGGAAATCCTTAACAAAAAAGCATGCAAATTAAATAGGGATAGGAGCGACTTCACTACAAACAATGTCAAATTCTGGCTTAATGACCCCACCTCCACCAAACTGCACTCCTCATCCGTTCCGCCCACCAAGACAACCCGAGTGGAGCCACCTGTCTCCACCCGACACACAACCAAATATTTCACCCGTAGATCTGGTACCATTATACCACGCCCCTCCCAATCCAAATTTCATAGACGCAACACCACCAAACATCATGCAACACCCCATACCCACGACACACCTTCCTTACCGTCCACCCTTGGGATGGCATTTCCCAATAGATTACAATCCAACCCAGCCCATCACCAATCTCCCATCAGGGTCACCACCCCCAACCCCTCCTTGTCACCTGACATAGCCTTCTACACACCGTTGGCCAATACCTCCAACTCCAGACCCACCCCATCCATCATCCCAGATCCAAAGCCCGGCCCCCCCTCCTCCCCACCATGCTCTCCCCTGGGTCACATCTCCCCCACACTTCCCAGCTCCACCTCAGAGATCTTCGATCCAGACGTTCTGTCCAAATGTGCCCCTCTCAATTTTCCACCCACCTCCTTTCCCTCTCTTTCCAAACCTTCCCTGCCCCCCCACCTTCGCTACAGTCCACTCCTTCCTCCCCGCCTACCCCTGTTGATTTTGAACTTGACTCTTTGATCACTGTACATACCACATCCCCTTTCCAAGTTCCCACCCGCCCCCCACCCACCAACCACCATCAACACATCAGTTCAGACTCACCGCCCACACCCAACACCACTAGCCTTTCCTATCCAGGCCCGGTTTCTTTTTTATCCCTTCCCCCCACCCTCACACCAACCAATTTATACCCCATACTAAAGAGTCCCAGCACAGTTGCAATCACAAATTATTTCCATCCGCTGGGAAAAAGAACAGCCAAAAGAAAAAATACCGAAGGGGCTGTAGGGCAGGCAAGATCAAAAAGAAAAACATAGGATCCCCTGATCCTGCAGCACCAGAGGTTAGAATCTTCAATTTATCCACATATACACTAAGGCCCGAGGAGATCGCTTTGCTATCTAGAGGTCTATCTTTTTGCCCCTCCTCAAACATAAAGGGTTTTGACCTTTTTTTGGACCTACACAATTTTACCAGAAAATTAACTCTCAAAAGGCATTTCAATATCCTGGAGAATTCGAGCAAAACATCGGATGGGAAGCGCATGGATACCCAAACGACCCCAGGAGTCTCAACATACATTTCCACCGGCTTGAAGCCCCCATCCAATTTTTACCCCACTCAACATAAGGGCAACTTCATTGACACCTTTCATAACTTAGTTTTGGAGGATTTCCGGACTGTCCACCAAAAACCATTATTCAACAGTAATTTAAACTCCAGTGAGAAACTAGCAGTGAAACACCTTCAAGAGAACACTGGGATCGTCATCCGAGGGGCAGACAAAGGTGGGGGTGTCGTAATCCAAGACAAAGAGGATTATGTGAAAGAGGCACTCCACATTCTATCCAATAGAGACTATTACCTCCCTCTTAATGAGGACCCCTCCTTTGAGCACAAGAAGGCATTCAAAACCCTCATTGAATCCGCAAAAAACATATTAGACAAGAAGGAACAAAATTACATTCTAGGCCTAGACTCAGCAATTGCAATATTTTACCATTTACCAAAAATCCATAAGGACCCATTGAAACCCCCAGGCCGCCCGATCATCTCAGGCATCTCATCCCTTACCTGCAACCTCTCACATTATGTTGACGTTCTCCTACAGAAGTATGTCACCACCTTACCATCATACCTCCGAGACTCCTCCTCCCTGTTACAATCACTCAAGGAGATCAAGTGGGAAGGCACCTACAGATTGATGACATTAGACGTCACGGCACTGTACTCGAACATTGAACACGAATTGGGTATCAACTGTACCAAACAATATCTGGACAACGACCATCTCTTGCCCACCGACCAAAAATCCTTTATTCTTGATTCTATTAGGTTTATCCTGACGCACAACGTGTTTCGCTTCCAGGATCAACTTTACCTGCAAACCAAGGGGACCGCCATGGGCACGCGTTTCGCGCCGAGTTTCGCGAATTTGTTTATGGGGGCTTTCGAAACCAGATTCATTTATAACTCTAGTTTTTGGGATCAAAACATAATCTTTTATCGACGGTACATTGACGACCTGTTAATCATTTGGAATGGTGATATTTGCTCTATTAATAATTTCGTTGCACACCTCAACTCCACTGATTGGGGCATCACCTTGTCCGGAACCCACAATCAGACGCAAATTGAGTACCTGGACCTGGAACTGAACGTCATTAATAATAAATTAGAAACACGCACGCATTTCAAAAAGGTGGACTGCAACAGCTATCTGGACTTCACCAGTTCTCACTACAAAAAATGGAAAACCAATATTCCCTTCGGCCAGTTTAAACGAATTAGAAGGAACTGCTCCCTAGACAAAGACTTCATGTCCCAGAGTGAGATCATCCGTAAGAGGTTCATACAAAAAGGTTATCCTCTTCCAATCATAGAAGCGGCCTTCAACAAAGCAAAAACCCTCACACAAGAAAACTGCCTACCCACTAATAAAAACGATAATAGAGATGACATCACTGAAAATATCAAAAAAAACAAGAAATCTGAAAATAAATGGAGTACTAACTTTATCACGACATACAGCAATAACCATAAGGATATTAGGAGCATACTATCCAAACACTGGCATATCTTAAGAAGCGATCCATTCCTATCCAAATCATTACCCAGCCACCCCCCCTTGACGTTCAGGAGAGCTAAAACTTTAAAAAATCTATTAGCTCCAAGCAAACTGCGTGCCGACAGATCGGACCACAAACCTTCCACTACGAGAACCCAACACTCCGAACAACCTGGCAGCTTCAGATGTAACCAACCCAAATGTCTCTGCTGTACCGCTATACGGAGGTCAACTTCCTTCCAAAGTAGATCTAATGGGGGAACCTTCTCCATCAGACAACATTTAGACTGTGGATCAAAGAACGTTATCTATCTACTGGAATGCCCCTGCGGCCTACAGTACGTGGGGCGGACAATCCAAACCTTGCGCAACAGGCTCAACAAACATCGGTCGAATATCAAAAAGGGTTTTCTAAAGCACAGCGTGTCTCGACACGCAACCATTCGCCATGAGGGCCTCGCCACTGGCTTTTCCATCACACCCATTGAACAAATCAGCTCCGATTGCCACAATATCATGCAGTCGATCAGAAGGCGCCAGATGTTTTGGATATACAAACTCAACTGCCTTAATCCATTCGGTCTTAATGAGGCCTTCGAGATAAACTTCTGAAATACCCCGGGTTCAGTTATGTTTCAATCGTGACATTCCCTATTTCAAACAGCCGAGGTCCCCCAAGGTTGTATAATGTAGTACTTTACATGCATATCCCACCGCCACCGTTTTTTCTGCACATATGCAAGCATGACGCTCCATATATCGAGCCAACATTTTTATTATTTACATATATATTTTTCATATTTTATATTCATTTAATTTATTTTATTTCATTTATTCTATATCATGGATTTGTTCATTCAAATTTTTTTTTTTATTTAATTTTTTTTTACATATATATATATATATATATATATATATATATGTGTATATTCCTTATTTATTATTGATTGATATATAATAAATCCCCTTTCCCTTTATCATTTATTATTCATCATTTATTCATCATCTATATATATATTTTTGATCCATTAATATACCCATTATCATCAATTGCTGTAATCAACAACATGTACATGCATCATTATGGAGTAATACCTTCCTATTCATTTATCACCTCCCTCCTCACCATCCCATCTCTCTCCAATCATTAGCCCCCAATTAATTATTGGTTGATAATTATTCTATCAGTTGGTTCTTCTACTACTAATTATGCATCACTAATTAGTTACCCTATAATGGACAAATTATCATTATTATTATTATTTGTATATATATATATATATATATATATATATTTATTTATTTATTATTATTTTTTTAATGCCATTATATCATTATTAGAAGTGATTAATCCTTTTAGCACCAAGTATCATCAATTTATCTGTTTTGAGCGTCTCATATTCCTACTCCCTTCAGCCCCTGATCCAGATAATATGACAGAGCCTCCCCTTGCTATCAACAGATTTCACACCACAGGTCCGCCCTCCCTGCAACACCGACTCCACCTCCCTCCCCTGTCATCCTCGCTGCGCTCGTGTCCGCAATACATCAGTGTGGCCACTAAGCGTCCTGGTTACCCAGCAACCAGGATACTATCTGCTGCCAGCAAGCCACGATCACGTGACCGGGTTCCAATCATGTGACCTCCCCCTTCAATACGAGCACCCCTGGATCAGAGGCAGATAAATTGATCGGAGCACTACACCCCCACGTTTCTGGCTTCACCAGCATTGTTGGTGCCTCTGCATTGTTATCATTATATATATTTTATATCAGCAACTATTGAACTTTTTTATCTATGCACATCGGCTGGGGACTCCTCCCCATAAGCCCCGCCCCCTTTTCTTAGCCCCTACTTCTAAGCTACTTCTGCAATAAATACGTGTCTATTTACTATTACTATCTGGACTGGATTCTTGCGCCCTGGGATATTTTATCTATTTATATCTGTATCCTACCACTTCTTGGAGACTTCAGGGATCTCCGACAAGAAGTCATCCCTCCGCGGCTGCAGATCCACCAGTGAACCGTGACTCCATCGCAGTCATTGACAAGCTTTTACTAGAGTTGTGCCTACAAATAGCACAACCACAAAAGGTGAGCCCTGTACTGGAACCATTTATTTTATCTGTCTACCAACGGTATTACCCTATGGTGCGCCCTGCTTTGTTTTTAACAGCATGACTTCCTTTTAATCAATGAGTAGAGGTTTGGGATTGCCTTATTCGAAAAAAATTCTTGTCCGGGTATCTTCCACTGTGGTGTCCCACTAGCGACAAATTTTTTGAAGGCCTCAGACTCCACCAGATGGTATATTAAAAGCTGGCGGGCTAAGAGTTCTGTCAAGCCAGCTGTCAGACGCCGGGCAAGGGGGTGACTCTGTGACATTGGCTTCTTACGCTCAAACATTTCCTTTACAGACACCTGACTGTGGGCAGATGAGATGGATCTGCTAAAGGTGAGAGGCGGAGTGGCGGGTGATTGAGAGGGGGCAAGGAGGACAGCAGTGGTTGACGTGGCTGAAGATGCTGGACCAGGAGGAGGATGGTGGCTTTGAGCTTGTGTGCTGCTTCTACTCATCTTCATGTGTTGATCCCATAGGCGTATGTGGTGTGCGATCATGTGCCTTCGCAAAGCAGTTGTACCTAGGTGGTTGTTGGATTTCCCACAACTCAGTTTCTTTTGGCACAGGTTGCAAATGGCATCGCTGTTGTCAGAGGAAGACACACAAAAAAAAATGCCACACTGCTGAGCTTAGCAATGACGGCTTTCTGGTGGTGGCAACAGCATGCGTTGATTGGCGTGCTGTCTGGCTGACCCCAGGTGCCGATACATGCTGTCTGACTGTGCCACTAGCTCCTTGCAATGACCTCCCCCTGCTTCCAACTTGTCTCCTCCTTCTCTCTGTCTCCCCTTCTGAACATTCCCCCTCTTCTTCTTCTCTTCGAGCAGGCACCCACGTGGCATCCACGGAAACATTGTCATCATCAACCACTTCACTTGTATCTGACACCTCAGCAAAGGAAGCAGCAGCGGGTACAACATCATCATCATCACACTGTATGTCCATGTGTGTAATGCTGCCTGACTGAGACATATCCCTGTTATCTACATCCCCTGGCAATAATGGTTGCACATCACTAATTTCATCCAACTGATGTGTAAATAACTCCTCTGAGGGATTAAGTAAACCGTCTGTGCTGGCTGTGGTGGTAGTGGTGGTGGTGGCGGCGGGCGGGAGAGTGGTAACTTGAGAGCAGGTGACCAAAGCTGAGCTGGAGGAGGATGGTGCGTCAAGGTTCTTAGCGGAAGCTGTTGAAGATTGGGTGTCCTGTGTAAGCCAGTCAACCATTTTCTCTGAATTTTTTGGAAACCGGGTACGTGGCCTCTGAACACTGGGCATTATTCCAGGGCCAGTGGAAATCACAGCACCACAAACACGACGATCCCTGGTGGGCAGTAAGTACAGTACAGTCTGTGTGGGCCTGACATACACGGGCTTGCAAATGTGATTAGATCACAGAAAAATATTCTATAGAATATTTTTTTTATCTGCAAGGTATTTGAGTGAATGACACCCTGTAACGGTATGAGTGCAGGCCTAAACACTAGCCAGTGGGCACAATACAGTATGTGTTGGCCTGACACACACGGGCTTGCAAATGTGATTAGATCAGAGAAAAATTTGAAATCAAATTTTTTTCCGTGCAAGGTATTTGGGTGAATGACACCCTGTAACGGTATGAGTGCAGGCCTAGACACTAGCCAGTGGGCACAATACAGTATGTGTTGGCCTGACGCACACAGGCTTGCAAATGTGATTATATCACAGAAAAATGTTAAATATAATTTTTTTTTTCTGCAAGCCATTTGAGTGAATGACACCCTGTAACGGTATGAGTGCAGGCCTAGCCACTAGCAGTATACAGTATGTGTGGGCCTGACACACACGGGCTTGCAAATGTGATTATGTCACAGAAAAATATTAAATAGATTTTAATTTTTTTTTTATCTGTGAGGTATTTTTTGTCACACCCTGTATGAATGGTGTGCACTGTGCACACAGTGCTGTCTATGACTGAGCCTGCAGCCTCTCACACACGGGCATCCAGGCAACTGCAATATATATATATAAATAAATAAATAAATAAAAAATAAAAAAGCACACTGATGTACCAGCCCTGAAAAGGGCTTTTTGGGGTGCTGTCAGGATGCTGTCCTTACAGCAGATGAGTCTGTGGACACAGAACAATGCCCTAGCTAACACTTTCCCTATTAGATCAGCAGCAGCAGTACTGTCCCTCCTCTCACTGTGAATGCAGCTTCCGAATGACTCTTGTCCAGGAGGTGGGAGGGTCTGGGAGGTAGGGTCTGCTGCTGATTGGCTGGAATGAGTCTGTGACTGTGAGGTACAGGGTCAAAGTTTACTCAATGATGATGTATAGGGGGTGGACCAAACATCGCATGTTCTCCCACAGCGGCGAACGCGAACAAGCTATGTTTGCCGGGAACTATTCGCCGGCGAATAGTTCGGGACATCACTACTCATAGTTATACTTACAAGTTGCTGGTACAAAGCCTTTTGTTTCTTTTTATTTCTTTACTTCATTCCAATATAAAATGGTACATCATGAGGGACTCTGAGACAGACATTGTTCACACCTCCTCCGCTCCACGTGACGTTTCGAGAGAACACACCCCCTTACTCATGCATGCAGGTTAGGGCTCTTTCACACTTGCATATTTCTTTTCCGGCATAGAGTTCCGTCGTCGGGGCTCTATGCCGGAAAAATCCTTATCAGGATTATCCCCATGCATTCTGAATGGAGAGAAATCCGTTCAGGATGCATCAGGATGTCTTCAGTTCAGGACCGGAATGTTTTTTGGCGGGAGAAAATACCGCAGCATGCTGCGCTTTTTGCTACGGTCAAAAATCCTGAACACTTGCCGCATCGACTGATCCGGAATAATAGCCCATCGAAATGTATTATTCCGGATCCGTCCTAACATCTTCTGTTATGACGCAAGACAGATCCAGAAGTTGCATCTGCGTCTGCGCCAGGAAGTAGGATGGGTTTGGCTGGCGCAAAAAGAGACTGATCCAAAAATCCTTAAGCCAACATCAACATCCGTACGACGGATCCGGAAAAAAAAACGTTGATGTTGGCTTCAGGATTTCCGGATCAGTATCTTACCAAAAAAGCCAGAAAGACGCATCCGGAAAGAAAACATTATGCGTTTTTCTGGATCCGGCGTGTAATTCCGGCAAATGGAGTACACGACGGATCCGGACAACGCAAGTGTGAAAGAGCCAAGAGGGAGGTGGGGTATTTATAGCACTAACCCTGGGTTCAGACCTGAGCGTTTTGAAAGGAGCGCTCTGTATGCGCGATTGTACGGGCGTTTACAATCGCGCATACAGAGACAGGCGAACACACATTGTCGCGCGTTCCTGAATATCTATGTGCGGGAACGCGCAACAAAACGCCCCAAAAAACTCAAGAACTTGTTTGAGCGTCGGGCGTTTTACAGCGTGATCGTATGCGCTGTAAAACGCCCAGGTGAGAACCATTCCCATAGGGAAGCATTGGTTTCTCCTTGTTGAGTGTTTTACAGTGCGATTGTATGCGCTGTAAAACGCTCAGGTCTGAACTTAGGGTAACAGCTGATACAAACCATATCCTTTATACAAAATACATAGCCATAAATAACCCTAAAACATGAAAGTGATCAATCATTTAAATGCTCAAAAGCTACAAATTTCATTTAACCCTTTAGTAATTAAAAACTGCAGTTTCACTCTCCAAAGGGTCTTCCTTTGTAACAATCTCCTACTGTTATCCTACTCATTTTCTCCACTATTTACTACGTCCATGACCTGCCATCTGAGATCTGACACCTGATGGGCCCGATCATAAAAATGTCAGGCAGCCATAGTTTCACCTTGTTTTTTCACCTCCACTTACTCTCCCTTCTGAGTTCCTTCTTAATGATGGACTTAGGCCTCTTTCACACTTGCATTGTCCGGATCCGGCGTGTACTCCACTTGCCGTAATTACACGCCGGATCCGGAAAAATGCAAGTGTACTGAAAGCATTTGAAGACGGATCCGTCTTCAAAATGCGTTCAGTGTTACTATGGCATCCAGGACGCTATTAATGTGCTGGTTGCCATAGTAGGAGCGGTATACTTACAGTCTGTGCGGCTCCCGGGGCGCTCCTGAATGACGTCAGAGCGCCCCATGCGCATGGATGACGTGCCATCCGATCACGTCATCCATGCACCTGGGGCGCCCTGACGTCACTCTGGAGCGCTCCGGGAGCCACACGGACGGTAAGTATGCTGCTCCCCCGCTCCCCACTACACTTAACATGGCTGCCAGGACTTCAGAAAAAGCTAAACGTCGGATCCGGCAATGCACCGAAACGACGTTTAGCTTAAGGCCGGATTTGGATCGATGCCGCATGCTGCAGTATTTTCTCCGGCCATCATGAACTGAAGACATCATGATGCATCCTGAACGGATTTCACTCCATTCAGAATGCATTAGGATAAAACTGATCAGGATTCTTCCGGCATAGAGCCCCGACGACGGAACTCTATGCCGGAAGAAAAGAACGCAGGTGTGAAAGAGCCCTTAGGCTCATTGATGCTGATCCTTACAGCCAGAGATGTTTGCCAACATAACTCTTACCACATGGGCATTTTAAACAGTATATGACATTATGTGTCTCGCACGTTGCAAAATCTTTAATTTGTATCCTATCTCCCTGTGTGGGGTGCACTACAGTGTCACCATTAATTAGAGCACTACAATTTGCACAGCTTAGGCAGGGGAAAGTACCCATCCTCTGGCTTTCAAGGAAACTGTATCTTCCCATTTTTTTTCCATTTTGTCACTTCTAATCAGTATGGTATTCAGAGAGGTACCTTTTTTTTTATAGGCAAGAAGGGAGTTATCAACAAGCATTCTCCCAAATGACACAGTGACAACTACCTCCCGACCGGAAGTCAGGATTTGGGGGGTACTATCTCTCCTTGGGGAGAGAGCACCTTAATTGGTGTGAGGAGACTTACAGGACATACATGGTCCTCTAAAAAAACACATTCTATCAAGACCCCAAATCACCTTCAGAAGAGCTCAAACCCTCAAGAACCTTATTGCTTTCAGTCGGCTACGGGACCAAAAAAAGAACATACCATATCACACCACTCTATTTCCCCAATTATTTGGGAGTTACAGATGCAGACATCGTTGGTGCAAATGTTGCCTAATTATTTCTTCCCGGGTCACTAAATTCTCAAGCAATATCACTGGAGAACAATTCAAAATCAAACACTTTCTAAATTGTTCCTCGACTTACGCTATTTATCTATTGGAATGTACATGTGGACTACAGTACATAGACTGTAGTACCCTAACCTTGATGGAAAGATTTTTAATACAGCGCTGGAACATAGCAAATGGCTTCACTAAACATGGAGTATCCAGACATTTTCTTCAAGCTCATAATAAGGACCCCGCAAACCTCTCTATAAAACCAAACAAACAAATTCCTGTCACCTACCCCAATCGTTACCAAATATGAGACGCAAAAAGATGTTCTGGATTTTCAAGATACAATAGAACCATATGGCCTAAATGAATCCCTTGAGAGTAATTGTTTCTAATTTATCCTCCCTGATCTCCCATTCCAACTGCTTTCATACACAAGTTCGAATACCTCTTTTACTAGTTCAATTATACCTTTGTCTCACCCATACCATGATACACCTGCTCCCTCATCCACACCAACACTTCTACTTAAATCAATTTAATAGAATTGACATTGTTTTTGTCACTTCCAAACCATGTAACACTATCTCACTATTCACCTGCCCCTCTCCATTCAAGATCATGCCCCTCTTCTCTCCTACCCAACACCCTCCAACTATATAATTTTTGTAATCCAGTCTCTATAGTCTCCAGCCACCCACTCCTTTATTGGCCCATATGTTCTAGCAAATACCATATTCCTAACATTTACAATATATGTTATGTTCCCTATATCTTACACTCTTTTATGTCCCCGCCACCACATTCATTCAGTCCCTCAGCTCTTCACCCCTCCTAATATATCATCTGCCCCATCATTTCATACCCCTCCATATTCCCTCAGTCATATCCATTCAGTCATCCCACCTCTATGTCCGTCTTTAAAAAAAAAAGTGTACTCCCCATCTTAGTTTCATCACTACACTTACTCAGACATTCTACTTTTTATTTATTTACTTTCTCACATCCATCTTTGATTCACAATCAGCCATACTATCCTTTTTGACACCCGCTCATCACGTCCACCGTCTGCTCTGTCCCAATACAGGCGAGACAGCTGGAGCACTCCGATACCCAGTGTACACACAGTGTACGCACGCAGCTGAGTAAATGTCAGCCCCGATCTCTGAGGCCGGTGTTCCATTAGATTTCCCTACCTCGTGAGATTTCCCTACCCTCGTCACTTCCGGACGCACGAGACATGACGTGAGGAGGAGGTGTGCCGTACCGCGTAGTCCGGGTAGGGAAATTTCACAGCAGAGTTAGCTGGACACTGGCCGACACTGGCCTCACCAGCGGTTATGGTAGGGAAAAATTACGGGCCAGTGCGCAGCTGCAGTGATTGGATGGATGTTCTCAGTTGGACACCATCCGACACTGCGCATGCGCTGGGAGCCTCACCAGCGGTTAGGGAAGGGAAAAATTACAGGCCAGTGCTTTTTCCCTACCCTAACAGATGGTGAGGCTCCCAGTGCATGCACAGTGTCGGCCGGTGTCCAGCTAACTGTGCTGTGCGTGGCGCGACACACCTCCTACACACCTCCTCACGTCATGCCCGATGCGGCCAGAAGTGACAAGGGTAGGGAAATCTCACGAGTTAGGGAAATCGGAACACCGGCTGGCTGCCAATCCAAGGCCCCGCCCCCCTCCTCCAGTACTTGAAGGGTGCTTTCTTAGACACGTGAGAAGCCGTGCTTTCTGCATCAGCACGGATCCCACAGGTACCACCAACGATCGTTTTTTCTTTTAATAAATTATTTTACCATTTAATCAATCACTCCATACCTCAGGACATTGTTTACCTTGTATTTATGTTATATTATATTACCATACCTCAGGACATTAGTTTACTGTGTATTTATTACATGTTATGTTTATTATTATTGCATCACGCCTCAGCCCTCATTCCATTCCTCCCACAGCCTTGACTTCCCCCATTTTCTCACATTACAGTGGTTCTTGTTTTTTGAACACATATAATGACCTTAAATAGGGACCACTCTCTCCCCCCATACTCCTCATATATCACATTTGAACCTTCTGATTTGATCACCTGGATCAGTCCCCCAGTCCCCCCCCCATTCCCCCCATTATATACTGTAATACTCTTATCATGCATTTTATATATATATATATATATATATATATATATATATATATATGTTGGTAAGGCTGATTAGTCAGCCTGCATTTGTGGGAGGGGCGGAGGCTCTTCATATACGAGCCACACCCTCACTCACAGGTATGTGTTTTCAGGTGCCCCACCCTCCCTCCCTTATCTTCTCATTTCCACAGGGTATGCCCACTTATAGGCCTACCCACGATCATGGCTTAGGGCACACAACAAGCCATTTAGTGAGGTCAGCTAAGACACGCCTAGCTGGGTTAGGTTGTTCCCGTTGTTTTCTCTCTAGGGTTTTCCGGATACCTCTTGGCCGTAGCCATGACCACAAATATATATATATATATTTTTTTTTCTAATCATGCATTTTTTTTATATATATTTTTCTACTCTACATCTCAAACACATGAATTATCCCCTTCTCCTACAATCATTATATGTGACTTGAATCATGTATTAGCTATCATCTAATTATATACTGTATTATCGCTATGAACCCAATGGGTACCGTATGAACCACATATTTGCACTGTTCATTGAGCGTTTTGCTTATGAACTATATGTGACTATATCATTTTATCAACAGCACTTTTTAATCCATCAAAAAAGTGTTTTTAACCATTTATTATATTGAAACACCCTTATATATATATTTTTTTTTTTACATTTATCCTCTATCGTAAGTTTTATTTTATGTTATTTTTTCAATATAGTGTTTTTGTAGACTTGAGAAAGCAGTACATTGACTTTGAAACGCGTTGTCACTTATTAACAAAACAAAATAGATTTTATATAAATCTATTGAGGTTGTGTCTTTGCGCCTAGATGTATCCTAGTACACATCCCCCTATTGTATTCCACATCACTCTTCTGGAGAACCAGCCACTCTATCTACAAGGATTGAGAGATACCGGCAGCACCGACCCTTTGCCCTCACGAGTGTTGTGCTTGCATATGCACAACACCATAAGGTGAGCACAACTATTGGCATGTTCTGTTCCCAAATATCTTTTCTAATTCATACTACCCTATGAGCGCCTCTCCTTTTTTGCCACATATGCTATACATGGTCCTCTAGAATTCTGTGAAGAAAGGGATGCAAATAAGCTCTTAACAAGGCGCTCTTGCCCCAAGGAGAGATAGTAACCCATAAATCCTGACTTAGGCCTCTCACCCAGTTAAGCCAGAACTCTCTGCTCTGCACTGATGAGGGGCAAACCCCCAAACAGCTGTCTGCAGATGAAGGTGCTGGTTTACTTAATATCCAAGTCATGTCTCAAGGCCTATTTAAAGGGTTGAAAATTGACTTAAAGGATAGCTGCCTTACATGTAGTGGCATTAGAGGCAGAGCTAGTTAAGAGCTCATTTACATCCATTTCATATTGCCTTAGTAATGAGACAACCCCTTTAATTATTGAAAAATCCTTATACTACATTGGTATTGCTGCATTGTAACAACACTACCAGCACTGATGATAAAACGTGACCACTTGTGTGGTGGATTGTTCTTAATTTGTGCCAGGTATCTCATTGTTCATCATTTTGGGGAGGAAGTCAGGGACAACTAAATTAGTCTTACCGGTAATTTCCTTTTTACGAAACCTCCATGACGGCACCTACTATGAGATTATCCTCCTCCTCCTACCAGGCAGGGACAGGAAGCTTTAAAGAAGGCCCTCCTCCAAGCAATCCTCAGTGTCTTCCAGACTTGACAGGCCCTATATTACAACTTTCATACAAAAAACTTTCATACTTTACAACTTTAACTTAGAATAAATGCATATTTATAATTTATATAAACAGAAAGAAAAAGAAAGAAAACCATCTTTAATTTCATAAGTATGTTTTTATATTTTTTTGGGGGGGAGGGGGAATATAAGCGGTGCCGTCATGGAGGTTTCGTGAAAAGGGAATTACCAACAAGGTTATTTTAGTTTTTCCCCTCACCTCCATGACGGCACCTACTATGAGAATTAACAGGGTGGGGCAACTTATTTTCAAATTTAAGGTTGTTTTTTACATTAATGTCTACTCTATAATGTTTAACGAACGTAAAAGGGTTGGACCATGTTGCCGCCTTACATATTTAATCCAGAGAGGCGGATGCTCTCTCCGCCGGGGATGTTGATACTACCCTAGTGGAATGACCTTTCAGGTTAGAAGGTGGCTCCTTGCCCATTACCAAATAGGCAAATAGCCAACTTAAGCCAACATGCTATTGTCGCTCTAGAAGCTTTAAGACCTCTCCTATTTCTCAAGAACTGAATAAAAAGACTATTGGATTTCCTCCAATCTTCAGTAACTGATAAATATTGGATAACACATCTCTTGACTAGGGATGAGCGAACCCGAACTGTATAGTTCAGGTTCGTACCGAATTTTGGGGTGTCCGTGACACGGCCCTGAACCTGAACATTTTCGTAAAAGTCCAGGTTCGGGTTCGGTGTTTGTCGCTTTCTTGGCGCTTTTTCAATGGCTGCAAAGCAGCCAATCAACAAGCGTCATGCTACTTGCCCCAAGAGGCCGTCACAGCCATGCCTACTATTGGCATGGCTGTGAATGGCCAGTGCAGCATGTGACCCAGCCTCTATTTAAGCTGGAGTCATGTAGCGCCGCGCGTCACTCTGCTCTGATCAGTGTAGGGAGAGGTTGCAGCTGCGATGTTAGGGCGAGATTAGGCAGTGATTAACTCCTCCAAAAGACTTCATTCAGTGATCGATCTGCAGCTGTGGATCATTGAACTGCTGCTATTCAATTGCTCACTGTTTTTAGGCTGCCCAGAGCGTTTTTCATTCACTTTTTTCTGGGGTGATCGGCGGCCATTTTGTGTCTTGTGGTGCGCCAGCACAAGCTGCCACCAAGTACATTTAACCCTCAATAGTGTGGTTATTTTTTTGGCTATATCCTACATCAGGGTGAAGCTGTCACACCAAGTGCATTTAACCATCAATAGTGTGGTTATTTTTTGGCCATATACTACATCAGGGGCAAGCTGTCATCAAGTGCATTTAACCCTCAATAGTGTGGTTGTTTTTTGGCTATATCCTACATCAGGGTGAAGCTGTCACACCAAGTGCATTTAACCATCAATAGTGTGGTTATTTTTTGGCCATATACTACATCAGGGGCAAGCTGAGCCTGTCGCCAAGTGCATTTAACCCTCAATAGTGTGGTTGTTTTTTGGCTATATCCTACATCAGGGTGAAGCTGTCACACCAAGTGCATTTAACCATCAATAGTGTGGTTATTTTTTGGCCATATACTACATCAGGGACAATCTGAGCCTGTCACCAAGTGCATTTAACCTTCAATAGTGTGGTTGTTTTTTGGCTATATCCTACATCAGGGTGAAGCTGTCACACCAAGTGCATTTAACCATCAATAGTGTGGTTATTTTTTGGCCATATACTACATCAGTGGCAAGCTGAGCCTGTCACCAAATGCATTTAACCCTCAATAGTGTGGTTGTTTTTTGGCTATATTCTATATCCGGGTCAAGCTGTCACACCAAGTGCATTTAACCATCAATAGTGTGGTTATTTTTTGGCTATATTCTACATCAGGGTCAAGCTGTCACACCAAGTGCATTTAACCATCAATAGTGTGGTTATTTTTTGGCCATATCCCAGTCTAATTCTGTCTGTAAACGTATACCTGTCACCCAGCGCCTAAATAATAGGCCTCAAATTTATAGTCAGCTAAATCTGTGGTTATTGCTGTGGCTGGGCAAGTTATTTAGTGTCCGTCAAAGCACAGTTTTTGCTCTGGGTTGAAATACAATTCCCAATTTAGCAATTCTCTAAATTAGTGGTTTCTGCTGTATCAGGCCTACTTTAAATCTATCCCTAAAAGGGTATATTAGATTCAAGGTGCACATAGGGTCATTCTCAATAACTTCACACACACGCTACTGTGCATATCCCAGTCTAATTCTGTCCGTAAACGTAAACCTGTCACCCAGCGCCTAAAAACTAGACCTCAAATTTATAGTCAGCTAAATCTGTGGTTATTGCTGTAAGCTGGTCAAGTTATTTAGTGTCCGTCAAAGTAAGTTTTTGTTCTGGGTTGAAATACAATTCCCAATTTTTCAATTTCCTAATTTAGTGGTTTCTGCTGTATCAGACCTACTTTAAATCTATCCCTAAAAGGGTATATAAGATTCAAGGTGCACATAGGGTCATTCTCAATAACTTCACACACACACGCTACTGTGCATTTCCAAGTCTAATTCTGTCTGTAAACGTATACCTTTCACCCAGCGCCTAAATATTAGGCCTCAAATTTATATTCTGCTAAATCTGTCATTACTGCTGTGCCTTTATTAGTGTAATACGGTACCTAAATAGATAGCCAGATAGTGTTAGGTGTCTGTAAAAAAAGGCCTGAATTTGAATTCAATACATTGGGCCAAATAATATTTTTCTTATTGTGGTGAACGGTAACAATGAGGAAAACATCTAGTAAGGGACGCGGATGCGGACATGGTCGTGGTGGTGTTAGTGGACCCTCTGGTGCTGGGAGAGGACGTGGCCGTTCTGCCACAGCCACACGTCCTAGTGTACCAACTACCTCAGGTTCCAGTAGCCGCCATAATTTACAGCGATATTTGGTGGGGCCCAATGCCGTTCTAAGGATGGTAAGGCCTGAGCAGGTACAGGCATTAGTCAATTGGGTGGCCGACAGTGGATCCAGCACGTTCACATTATCTCCCATCCAGTCTTCTGCAGAAAGCGCACAGATGGCGCCTGAAAACCAAGCCCATCAGTCTGTCACATCACCCCCATGCATACCAGGGAAACTGTCTGAGCCTCAAGTTATGCAGCAGTCTCTTATACTGTTTGAAGACTCTGCTGGCAGGGTTTCCCAAGGGCATCCACCTAGCCCTTCCCCAGCGGTGGAAGACATAGAATGCACTGACGCACAACCACTTATGTTTCCTTATGATTAGGACATGGGAATACCACCTCAGCACGTCTCTGATGATGACGAAACACAGGTGCCAACTGCTGCGTCTTTCTGCAGTGTGCAGACTGAACAGGAGGTCAGGGAGGAAGACTGGGTGGAAGACGGTGCAGAAGACGATGAGGTCCTAGACCCCACATGGAATGAAGGTCGTGCCACTGACTTTCACAGTTCGGAGGAAGAGGCAGTGGTGAGACCGAGCCAACAGCGTAGCAAAAGAGGGAGCAGTGGGCAAAAGCAGAACACCCGCCGCCAAGAGACTCCGCCTGCTACTGACCGCCGCCATCTGGGACCGAGCACCCCAAAGGCAGCTTCAAGGAGTTCCCTGGCATGGCACTTCTTCAAACAATGTGCTGACGACAAGACCCGAGTGGTTTGCACGCTGTGCCATCAGAGCCTGAAGCGAGGCATTAACGTTCTGAACCTTAGCACAACCTGCATGACCAGGCACCTGCATGCAAAGCATGAACTGCAGTGGAGTAAACACCTTAAAAACAAGGAAGTCACTCAGGCGCCCCCTGCTACCTCCTCTGCTGCTGCCGCCTCGGCCTCTTCTGCTGCTGCCGCCTCGGCCTCTTCCTCCGCCTCTGGAGGAACGTTGGCACCTGCCGCCCAGCAAAGAGGGGATGTACCACCAACACTACCACCTCCGTCACCAAGCATCTCAACCATGTGACACGGCAGCGTTCAGCTCTCCATCTCACAAACATTTGAGAGAAAGCGTAAATTCCCACCTAGCCACCCTCAATCCCTGGCCCTGAATGCCAGCATTTCTAAACTACTGGCCTATGAAATGCTGTCATTTAGGCTGGTGGACACAGACAGCTTCAAACAGCTCATGTTGCTTGCTGTCCCACAGTATGTTGTTCCCAGCCGGCACTACTTCTCCAAGAGAGCCGTGCCCTCCCTGCACAACCAAGTATCCAATAAAATCAAGTGTGCACTGCACAACGCCATCTGTGGCAAGGTCCACCTGACCACAGGACGCGTGGACCAGTAAGCACGGCCAGGGACGCTATATCTCCCTAACTGCACACTGGGTAAATGTAGTGGCGGCTGGGCCCCAGGCGGAGAGCTGTTTGGCGCACGTCCTTTCGCCACCAAGGATCGCAGGGCAACATTCTTTGCCGCCTGTTGCCACCTCCTCTTCTTCCACCTGCTCATCCAGTCAGCCACACACCTTCCCCACCAACTTTAGCACAGCCCGGGGTAAACGTCAGCAGGCCAATCTAAAAATCATATGTTTGGGGGACAGGCCCCACACCGCACAGGAATTGTGGTGTGGTATAGAACAACAGACCGACGAGTGGTTGCTGCCGGTGAGCCTCAAGCCCGGCCTGGTGGTGTGCGATAATGGGCGAAATCTCGTTGCAGCTCTGGGACTAGCCGGTTTGACGCACATCCCTTGCCTGGCGCATGTGCTGAATTTGGTGGTGCAGAAGTTCATTCACAACTACCCCGACATGTCAGAGCTGCTGCATAAAGTGCGGGCCGTCTGTTCGCGCTTCGGGCGTTCACATACTGCCGCTGCTCTCCTGTCTGCGCTAAAGCGTAACTTCGGCCTTCCCGCTCACCGCCTCATATGCGACGTGCCCACCAGGTGGAACTCCACCTTGCACATGCTGGACAGACTGTGCAAGCAGCAGCAGGCCATAGTGAAGTTTCAGCTGCAGCACGCACGGGTATCACGACCGGCGTGCCTATCACATACGTGACACAAAGGGAGGGAAAATGGAAGGCTCTGTCCAAGGGGGAGGGAAAGGTGGTGACCCCTATCTCACCTTGAGGCTGGCACCTGACTGCCCTGACGTCCCAAGACGGGATCCTCACCCGTATGCCGAATGCGTGCCTAAATCCCTGGCTTTCCCTAAGATGAGCCCTAGAGAGTGAATAGGGCGGTAGGAACACTAGTCCGCACCACTAACTTCTAAAGGAAAACACCAAGGGGAGGATAGACAATACAGACAACATATAATCCCAGGTGGGCGACAACAGAAGGCAACAAAAAGCCCAACAGGGATCCGGAGGGTAACACTCTGGAACAACAACCAGGATTCACAGCTCCAATGGGTCAGTATAGAAGTCCAGGCAGGAAGCTCTATATCTGGCAACCAGAGAAGTGAGAGAGGAGAATATAAGGAAATTTGGAGTGACAGACAAGAAACAGCTAAGGAGGAGAAGCTACGGATCCCTGAGTGAGACAAAAAGAATAGTAAGGCAAACACAGAAAACTATCATTAAGAAACAGCGTGATCTTTAGACATAGAGCGCGCAGCCACCCGCTGCGACTTCCTGGCCCCGGGTACAACGGGAGTCAGACGTGGCTCTTGACACCCTCGTGACAGTACCCCCCTTTCTACAAGGGACCTCCGGACACTCAGGACCAGGTCTCTCAGGATGAGAGGCATGGAAAGCCTGAACTAATCTGTAGGCGTTTACCTCTGACGCTGGAACCCACATTCTTTCCTCGGGGCTGTAACCCATCCAATGCACCAGATACTGAAGAGAGCGGCGGACCAGACGAGAATCAACAATTTTGGATATTTGAAACTCCAGATTACCATCCACAATAACAGGAGGGGGTGGCAGTGGTGATGGTTCTAGAGGTGGAACATACTTCTTGAGTAACGACTTATTGAAGACGTTATGGATCTTAAAAGTCTGAGGTAGCTCCAGGCGAAAAGCCACGGGGTTAATGACGGCTACTATTTTGTAAGGACCAATGAACCTAGGACCCAGTTTCCAAGAGGGAACCTTCAACCTTATATTCCTAGTAGATAACCACACATAGTCATTCACTCCTAGGTCCGGACCTGGCGACCGTTTCTTATCAGCCATGCATTTATTTTTTACCTCCCATATTTTTCAAGTTAGCTTGCACCTTCTGCCATACAGATGAAAGAGATGAAGAAAACCGTTCCTCTTCGGGAACCCCAGAAGACCCCCCCTCTTTGAAAGTACAGAATTGGGGATGAAAACCATATGCACCAAGAAATGGTGACTTGCCAGTGGATTCCTGACGGCGATTATTTATGGCAAACTCGGCTAACGGTAAATATGTCCGTCCAAAGTCTGTCCATTCGACTGAGGATGGAAAGCTGAGGAAAAAGATAAGTGTACCCCCAAACGGGAGCAAAAAGTTTTCCAAAACTTCAAAATAAATTGGGTTCCCCGATCCGAAACCACATCAGAAGGGACCCCGTGAAGCTTCACAATTTCACTGATGAACACCTGAGCAAGAGTCTTAGCATTAGGAAGTGCGGGTAACGCAATGAAGTGTACCATTTTGCTAAACCTGTCTACTACAACCAAGGTAACTGTTTTACCTGCAGACAAAGGTAAGTCAGTGATGAAATCCATTGACAGATGTGTCCATGGCCTATTGGGAATGACAAGTGGCAATAAAGACCCTGCAGGACGTGTTTGAGAGATTTTCGCGCGTGCACAAGTAGAACAAGTAGACACAAAATCCATTACATCCTGACGCAACCTTGGCCACCAAAAACGACGAGACAATAGCTCCAATGTTGCTTTACTACCCGGTGCCCAGCAAGTGCCGAATTATGATGTTCCTTTAATAATTCGAGACGCAGGTTTAACGGTACAAACAATTTCTCTGAGTGGCAAGAGACCGGGGCGTCCCCCTGGGCCTCTAACACCTTCCCCTCCAGAACAGAGTGTACAGCAGAGACAACCACTCCTCTTTGTAAAATGGGTACCGGATCACTAACATTACCCCCTCCAGGGAAACTACGAGATAATGCGTCTGCCTTAGTATTTTTTGCCCCAGGACAATAGGTGATGACAAAGTTAAACCTGGTAAAAAATAGCGACCACCTAGCTTGTCTAGGGGTGAGACGCTTAGCTGATTCGAGATACAGAAGTTTTTTGTGATCCGTAATCACCGTGACGAGGTGGATTGCTCCCTCTAAGAAGTGACGCCATTCTTCAAACGCTAGTTTAATCGCTAATAGTTCCCTATTTCCAATATCATAGTTTTTCTCAGCTGTAGATACATTTTTGGGAAAAGAAAGCGCAAAGACGCCATTTGCCAGGAGACGGACCCTGAGACAGTACAGCCCCCACTCCCACCTCTGACGCATCTACTTCAACAATAAAAGGCTGGGAGACATCGGGTTGAATTAGAACAGGTGTCGAAGTAAATCTCTCTTTTAGAGAGGTAAATGCAATTTTAGCGGCGTCAGACCATTTAGAACAATCAGTCCCCTTCCTAGTCATGTCAGCAAGGGGTTTGACGATCACTGAATAATTTTTAATGAACTTTCTATAGAAATTTGCGAAACCCAAAAACCGTTGTAGAGCTTTAAGGTTCTCAGGAAGATCCCAATCTAAAATTGCCTGGACCTTCCTAGGATCCATAGGGAAACCTGAAGCAGATAATAGATATCCTAGGAACTGTATTTCCTGAACTGCGAAGACACACTTTTCAATTTTCGCATATCATTTATTCGTTCGTAGGACCTGCAGTACCTGTCTGACATGTACTTCATGTGTTTTCAGATCAGCTGAATAAATTAAGATATCATCTAGGTATATCACCACAAACCTGCCGATAAGATGACTAAAAATATCATTAACGAAATGTTGGAAGACAGCAGGAGCATTTGTCAGACCGAAAGGCATGACTACATTTTCATAATGCCCCTCAAGGGTGTTAAAAGCTGTCTTTTACTCATCCCCTTCCTTGATACGAATCAGATTGTAGGCCCCCCTAAGATCAAGTTTGGAGAACCACTTAGCACCCGCAATCTGTTTAAAAGGTCAGGAATGAGAGGAAGAGGGTATGGGTCTCGGATGGTTTTCCGGTTTAGCTCGCGGAAATCTAGGCAAGGACGCAGGCCCCCATCTTTCTTTTTAACGAAGAAAAACCCTGCAGCCACGAGTGAAGAAGAGGGTCTGATGTGTCCCTTAGCCAGACTCTCTGAGATATAATCTTTCATGGTTTGTCTCTCGGGACCCGAAAGATTATATAACCTGGTCTTGGGTAATTTTGCACCGGGAATCAGGTTAACCGGGCAATCATAAGGACGGTGAGGTGGTAACTTCTGACAACCCTATTCAGATTTGATGGGAAAATTTGTATTAGTGTATTTGGATGACATTTTGATTTTTTCTCCTGATTTCAAAACTCATAAAGAACATTTACGTCAGGTCTTGCTCATCCTGCGGGAGAATAAATTATATGCGAAACTGGAAAAATCTGTGTTTGCGGTTCCAGAAATTCAATTTCTGGGGTTTCTTCTCTCCGCTTCTGGTTTTCGCATGAACCCCGAGAAGGTCCGCGCTGTGCTTGAGTGGGAGCTTCCTGAGAATCAGAAGGCGCTGATGCGTTTTTTGGGTTTTGCCAATTATTACAGGAAGCTTATTTTGAATTATTCCTCTATTGTTAAACCACTCACTGATATGACCAGAAAGGGGGTCGATTTTTCTTCTTGGTCAGTAGATGTGCGTAAGGCTTTTTCTAATATCAAGGAGAGTTTTGCTTCCGCTCCCATCTTGGTGCAACCTGATATTTCTTTAACCTTCATAGTTGAGGTTGATGCTTCTGAGGTGAGTGTGGGGGCGGTCTTGTCTCAGGGTTCCTCTCCTGCCAAATGGCGACCGTGTGCCTTTTTCTCGAAAAACTCTCCTCCGCAGAGAGAAATTACGATGTGGGAGATAGGGAATTGTTGGCCATCAAGTTGGCTTTTGAGGAATGGCGCCATTGGCTAGAGGGAGCCAGACACCCTATTACCGTATTTACTGATCATAAAAATCTGACCTACTTGGAGTCAGCCAAGCGTCTGAACCCGAGACAGGCCAGATGGTTTTTGTTCTTTTCTAGGTTTAATTTTGTTGTCACGTTCTGCCCTGGGGTTAAGAATGTGAAGGCAGATGCCCTGTCACGTTGTTTTCCGGGAGGCGGGAATTTTGAAGACCCGGGTCCCATTTTGGCTGAAGGTGTGGTAGTCTCTGCTCTTTTTTCTGAATTGGAGGCAGAGGTGCAGGCAGCCCAGTCAGAGGCTCCTGATCTTTGTCCTCCTGGGAGGTTGTTTGTGCCTCTCGCTTTAAAACACAAGATTTTTAAGGAACACCGCGATACGGTCCTTGCTGGGCACCCGGGGGCAAGAGCCACACTGGATCTCATCGCTCGGAGATTCTGGTGGCCTGCGCTTCGTAAGTCGGTTGAGGGTTTTGTGGCAGCCTGCGAGACCTGCGCTCGTGCCAAAGTCCCTCATTCACGGCCATCAGGTCCTTTCCTTCCCTTACCCATTCCTTCCCGTCCTTGGACACATCTGTCCATGGACTTCATAACGGACCTGCCTCGTTCCTCGGGGAAGACTGTGATTCTGGTGGTGGTGGACCGTTTTAGCAAGATGGTGCATTTCATCCCTTTTCCTGGCTTGCCCAATGCTAAGACGCTGGCGCAGGCATTTATTGATCACATTGTCAAATTGCACGGTATTCCTTCAGACATAGTCTCTGATAGGGGCATGCAGTTTGTTTCCAGATTCTGGAAGGCTTTCTGTTCTCGCTTGGGGTTCGGTTGTCATTCTCTTCTGCTTTCCACCCGCAGTCGAATGGCCAGACAGAGCGCGTCAATCAGAATCTGGAGACATATCTGCGCTGTTTTGTGGCGGAGAATCAGGAGAATTGGTGTTCTTTTTTGTCCCTTGCTGAGTTTGCTTTAAATAACCGTCGTCAGGAGTCCTCTGATAAGTCACCATTTTTTGGTGCATATGGGTTTCATCCGCAGTTTGGGACTTTCTCGGGAGAGGGGTCTTCTGGTTTACCTGATGAGGACAGATTCTCCTCGTCTTTGTCATCTATTTGGCAAAAGATTCAGGATAATCTAAAGAGCATGAGTGAGAGATATAAGCGTGTGGCAGATAAGAGACGTGTGCTTGGTCCGGACCTGAATGTTGGTGATCTGGTGTGGTTGTCTACCAAGAATATCAAATTAAAGGTTCCCTCCTGGAAGTTGGGTCCTAGGTTTATTGGGCCTTACAAAATCCTGTCTGTCATCAATCCTGTTGCCTACCGTCTTGATCTTCCTCAGATTTGGAAGATCCATAATGTTTTTCATAAGTCCTTATTGAAACCTTATGTTCAACCCATTGTACCCTCGCCTTTGCCTCCTCCTCCGATTATGGTTGATGGGAATCTTGAATTTCAGGTCTCTAGGATTGTGGATTCTCGTCTTGTCCGCGGTTCTCTCCAGTACCTTGTTCATTGGGAGGGTTATGGTCCTGAGGAGAGGATGTGGGTCCCAGTGACGGACATTAAGGCCTCTCGTCTCATCAGGGCTTTCCATAGGTCTCATTCTGAGAAGGTGGGCTCTGAGTGTCCAAAGTCCACTCGTAGAGGGAGGGGTACTGTCACAACCAGACAGCTGAGAAGCTCTGACAGAAGCCTTTCAGAACCTCCTCCTTGAGTTTTCTTTGTATTGGTGTTCAGTTCCTCATCTCGTTAGCCTCTCTCAGCTGTCATGTAGTTGGACTGATTGCATCCCTTTAAATTCCACCCCATAATGCATTACTGGGCGGCTTATACTTCCTCCTGGAGTGTGTGTGCATGCTGATCCTATTTCCCAGTCTGCTACTAAGTTAAGTGCTGTACATTTATCTGTTATTTTCTGTTTCCTGGATCCCAGGTGACCCTGACTCCCTCCGTGTCTGGTGTAGGGAGCCGGTGGTCGTGTCCCCTCACTATTGTAGGGTGTTCAGGTGTTATATAGTCGAGGTACGTGGATATGCAACCATCCACCTTTGGGATTTTTGCATAGGCTGAGCAGCCAGGGAAAGTGTCAGGTCTTGTGCAGGGGTCTCCCTTTTGGTTCCTTAGCTTTGGATCCAGTGAGTCATATATGCATGTTGCATTGTCTTGTTTCCTGTACACCGTCCGTGACAGACAGACATTAATGAAATACCCCTTTCCCCACAGAAAAAACAAGCCCCACGCCTACGGCGAGCCTCAGGAGGATGGACCTGACGAGTAGTTCCTCCTAGCTGCATTGGCTCGTCTAGGTCAGTACAGACTAACTGCTGCTTGGGAGAGGTTACCAATTGCTCAGGAATTTTCAATCTCTCCCTAAGACGTCTATCTATTCTGATAGAGAGGGACATAACAGCATCAAGGGAAAGGGGAGTCTCATATAGCGCAAGCGCATCCTTAACCTTTTCGGATAACCCAGAGCAGAACTGACTCCTGAGAGCCGGGTCGTTCCACTGAGTATCCGTAGCCCACCTACGGAACTCTGAGCAAAATTCCTCTGCTGGCCGATCTCCCTGTAGGAGTCTCCGTAACTTTGACTCTGCCAGGGCGACTCGGTCAGGGTCATCATATATGAGACCCAAGGCCCCAAAAAATTCATCCACTGACCGGAGAGCCTGGGAACCAGGGGGTAAAGAGAACGCCCAGGATTGCGGATCCCCCTGATGCAGGGAAATAGCAATCCCCACCCACTGTTCTTCATTACCAGGGGAGTAAGGGCGCAGCTTAAAATATAATTTACAGGCCTCACGGAACGTCACAAACTTGTCCCTTCCCCCAGAAAATCTGTCAGGAAGAACAACCTTGGGTTCTGCAACAACCTGGTTACCCATAGCAACCACTTGGCTTGTAGTCTGCTGCATTTGCTGCTGTTGCGGGAGGACCGATGTCTTCAATCCTGCCACCTCCAAAGACAGGCCTTGAAGTTGTTTTGCCAAAGCAGCAATAGGATCCATACTGGAATCTTTTTATTTAATTTTTTTTTTTAAACATATTTATTTTATTTTCAAAGCCGTAAAGCATGACAGTAGGTTACAGGGTAAAATGTAACATGGAAAAGGTACATAATCTTTAACAGCATAAGATTCAGGCATCAATGTAGAGGAAGCACGCATTTAAGTGACCAACAGATGCAGACCAGATACATTGTGTGATTATTCTGACGATATTCACAGCAGCTTGTGTGTGGAGAAAACTCTCCCATCAGATTCAAGGGCCTATAACTATGCGCGGACCTGCCTAGTCCTAAGTAGCTTAGACGTTGTTTGGGTTAAGGTGTCGGAGGCAAACCTATACGTAAGGGTCAATCTAGGTTTAAAAAGCTCGAGCTGTATGTGAGGTATGACAACCGAGCGTCTGAGATAGGAAGTATAGACAGCCGGGGGGGGGGGGGGGGGAGGGGGAAGTGCCTATGAGCTATTGGAAAACCTAAAGGTGGACCAGAGTGACCAACGCTTCAAGAAAGCTGGGTGTGTGCGAGATTCCCAAGCAGATAGTTCTTCAAAACGATAGAGCTGGTCCACCCTAAGCTTCCACTGTTCAATTGTTGGCAATGAGGTCTGAAGCCAGGATCCATACTGGATTCTAAATAGAGAGAGAAAGAGGGGGGGGGGGGAAGAATTTTATTTATTTTTTTCTTCCCAAAAAATAAGGGCCAGATATAATATCACGACCGGCGTGCCTATCACATACATGACACAAAGGGAGGGAAAAGGGAAGGCTCAGTCCAAGGGAGAGGGAAAGGTGATGACCCCTATCTCACCTTGAGGCTGGCACCTGACTGCCCTGACGTCCCTAGACGGGTTCCTCACCCGTACGCCGATCACGTGCCTAAAACCCTGGCTTTCCCTAAGATGAGCCCTAGATAGTGAATAGGGCGGTGGGAACACTAGTCCGCACCACTAACTCTAAGGCCCCTTTCACACGGGCGTCATGTTTTTTGCCCGGATAAGAGGCGGGTGCATTGCGGGAAAATGCACGATTTTTCTGCACGAGTGCAAAACATTGTCATGCGTTTTGCACTCGCGTGAGAAAAATCGCGCATGTTTGGTACCCAAACCCGAACTTCTTCATAGAAGTTCGGGCTTGGGATTGATGTTCTGAAGATTGTATTATTTTCCCTTATAACATGGTTATAAAGGAAAATAATAGCATTCTGACTACAGAATGCATAGTATAATAGTGCTGGAAGGGTTAAAAAAATAAAAAAGTTAACTTTTAAGCTTGGGCTGAATGACCTGTGGTGATGTCAGATCACATGCTCCAATCACATGGTCCATCACATCTGACATCACCACAGGTCCTTTAGCCAAAGCCCACAGCTAGCAAAGAACAGACCGGGAACGAACTACGCGAACAAGAGGATAAGGTGAGTTAACTTTTTTTTATTTTTTTAACCCTTCCAGCACTATTATACTATGCATTCTGTAGTCAGAATGCTATTATTTTCCCTTATAACCATGTTATAAGGCAAAATAATACAGTGAATACAGTCACCTAGAACCCATGCGAACCCATGCACTTGCGGATGCTTGTGATTTTCACGCAACCCCATTCACTTCTATGGGGCCTGCGTTGCGTGGATTATCGCACCGCAACGCACAATATAGAGCATGCTGCGATTTTCACACAACACATAAGTGATGCGTGAAAATCACCGCTCGTGTGAACAGCCCCATAGAAATGAATGGGTCAGGATTCAGTGCGGGTGCAATGCGTTCAACTCACGCATCGCACCCGCGCGGAATACTCGCTCGTGTGAAAGGGGCCTAAAGGAAAACACCAAGGGGAGGACAGACAATACAGACAACATATAATCCCAGGTGGGCGACAACAGAAGACAACAAAAAGCCCAACAGGAATCTGGAGGGTAACACTCTGGAACAACAACCAGGAATCACAGCTCCAGTGGGTCAGTATAGAAGTCCAGGCAGGAAGCTCTATATCTGGCAAGTGAGAGAGGAGAATATAATGAGATTGGGAGTGACAGACAAGAAACAGCTGAGGAGGAGAAGCTACGGATCCCTGAGTGAGACAAAAAGGATAGTAAGGCAAACACAGAAAACTATCATTAAGAAACAGCGTGATCTTTAGACATAGAGTGCGCAGCCACCCGCTGCAACTTCCTGACCCTGGGTATAACAGAGTCAGACGTGGCTCTTGACACCCTTGTGACACCAGCAGAGCCTGGCAATACGCGTTGGGCTTGTTTCCTGACCACCACGCATACCCCCACTACGTCATCCTTAATGATAAGTATTACAGCTCTCCAATAATTTCATTGTTGATGGATTACATGTACTTTACTTTTCTGTTTATTTGTATGTGTGAGGGAATGTTTATGGTGTTGTGGTGAGTCAGGAGGGCATGTGCGTATGATCAGTTCACATGGCCCAGATTAATTGTATACAATGTTTTTAATTCATTCTTTGTCGTGTCCGTTGTCCTTAATAAATTTGATACTTTTTTAGATGTGCGGCTATTATCTTGGTATTCTTTTTTTCTTTTGAATTCCCCAGTTACAGAAATGTGGCCCTTATCCCCCGGGAACCGTCACTCGGGTCCGGGACACTAACTGTAGAGTGTTGTGTGAGAGCCCGGCAGCTTTCCTGGGCCAGGTAACGGAGACCGGGGGAGAGAGGAGGGGTCATGATAGGAAAGGAGCGCAGCAGAAGAGCCGGGGATGGGAGGAGCGTGGCTCGCTTCATTGTTATCCAGCAGCTCAGTCCCGTCGCGACCGCCATGCTGTGGGGCAAGGGTTTGCTGCTCTACTTCAGCAGCGTCTTTGTGCTCCTGACCACCCGCAGCCCCCAGCTATCCGGCTTCCAATTGATCCTGACTGGCGGCCTCAGCCTCTTCAGGTTCGAGTCGCCCCGGAGTGCCGGCCGCTCACTCACCGCCAGCTGTCAGGACTGTGAGCGAGCAAGTCAGACAGTCTGCACTGCAGTATGAAACAAATCCTGTGTCTGGGTCTGAGAAAGGCTTGTATCCGGACACAATATTACAAACCCTGACCGTCTGGGTCAATCCCGTATAGGTGGCAATCGTACATGTCACCTTGCCACTTATTTTTATCACTAAGCTGACGCTCTAAAACATTATATGTGATGGCCTGCTGCTGAGATGACCCTCTAAAACATTAGGAGTGAGGGCCGGCTGCTGAGCTGACGCTCTAAAACATTATGGGTGAGGGCCTGCTGCTGAGCTGACCCTCTTAAACAATATGGGTGAGGATCTGCTGCTGAGCTGACCCTCTAAAACATTTTTGTCGAGGGCCTGCTGCTGAACTGACCCTCTAAAACATTATTGGCGAGGGTTTGCTGCTGAGTTGACCCTCTAAAACATTATGGGTGAGTGCCTGCTGCTGAGCTGACGCTCTAAAACATAATAAGCGATGGCCTGCTGCTGCGCTGACCCTCTAACACATTATGTGTGAGGGCCTGCTGCTGAACTGGCCCTCTAAAACACTATGGGCGAGGGCCTGCTGCTGAACTGACCCTCTTAAACAATATGGGTGAGGACCTGCTGCTGAGCTGACCCTCTAAAACATTTTGGGCGAGGGCCTGCTGCTGAACTGACCCTCTAAAACATTATTGGCGAGGGTTTGCTGCTGAGTTGACCCTCTAAAACATAATAAGCAATGGCCTGCTGCTGCGCTGACCCTTTAACACATTATGTGTGAGGGCCCGCTGCTGAACTGACCCTCTAAAACACTATGGGCGAGGGCCTGCTGCTGAGCAGACCATCTAAAACATTAGGGGCGAGGGCCTGCAGTTGAGCCGACCCAATTAAAAAAAATTGAGTAAAGGGAATATAGACAATCTGGATGAGGAGGAGGATAAGAAAACAAGATTCAACCATATACTCTTTTTTGTGGTGGAAAAGGTGCATGCGCATACACTAGTAGATTGACTACATTATAAATGATAGATTGAAATTGCCTTTATGTTCATTATCAGCTCAGCTCTTCTCTGGCGAAGTTAAGAAGTCAGGGGCAATCAAGGCCTTGTTCATTTTTATCTGAGTCAACCTGTCAGCATTGCCAGTGGACAAGCAGATACGCTTATCTGTTATATTGCCGCCAGCAGCACTAAATACACGCTCAGACAAAACACTGGCGGCAGGGCAGGCTAGCACCTCCAAGGCATAGAGCGCAAGTTCGTGCCACGTGTCCAGCTTGGACATCCAGTAGTTGTAAGGCACTGATGTATCATTTAGGACACTGACACAGTCTGCTATGTATTCCTTCACCATCTTCCAAAACTTTTCCCTCCTTGTACCACTGGGCCACGCTTCAGGGTTACATTGTTGGCAGGGTGTCATGAAAGTGTCCCATGGCTTGGAGAGTGTTGCACTGCCTTTGTTGGAACTTCTGTGTGTTCCCCTTGTCTCCCTTTCTTAGTTGCCTAAGGAAGTACAAACTCTGCTGCCAGCATTGTCAGATGGAAAATTTTGGAGCAATTTTCCAACAAGGATCTTCTGGTAATGCATCATTTTGCTTGTCTTCTCCACCAGAGGAATGAGAGATGAGAAGTTCTCTTTGTAGTCGGGGTCGAAAAGGGTGAACACCCAGTAATCCGTGTTATCTAAAATGCATATAATGCAAGGGTGACTGGAAAGGCAGCCTAACATGAAGTCAACCATGTGTGCCAGAGTACCCAACAGGCAAGACGTCAATGTTGACATCAGGATGACTTTCCATCTCCTCATCCTCCTCCTCTTTTTCTGCCCATCCATGCTGAACAGATGGAAATAAAGTTTCATGGGTATTAGCCTCTGTAGCAGAGGCAACTGTCTCCAACTCCTCCTCCTCCTGGTCTAATTTGCGCTGAGAAGACAAACTGAGGGTGAGCTGGCTTTCACCCTGTGTAATGTCCTTCTCCATTTCCTCGTCTGCCACATTCAGAGAGTCATCCTTAATTGTGAGCAGTGATCATTTGAGTAGACACAACAGTGGGATGGTTACACTGATGATAGTGTTATCACCACTAACTGTGTGGATTCAACAAAGTTTTTTAAAACCTCACAGTGGTATGACATGAATGCCTACTCCTCGCTTGTGAATAGTGGCAGTTGACTCGAAAGGCGATGACCATGTTGCAGCTGGTATTCCACAACTGCCCTCTGCTGCTCACAAAGCCTGGTGAACATGTGGAATGTAGAGTTCCAGTGCGTGCTCACGTCACACAACAGTTGGTGAGCTGGAAGCTGCAAGCGCTGCTGCAGCGTTCACAGACAGGCCGAAGCTGTGGACAACTTGCGCAAATGGGCACACACGCGGTGCGCCTTCACTAGTAGCTCTGGGAAATTGGGGTAGATTTTGATAAACCGCTAACCACTAAGTTTAAGGCGTGGGCTAGGCATGGGATGTGTGTCAGATTGCCGAGCTCCAAAGCCGCCACCAAGTTACGGCCATTGTCAGACACAACCATGCCAAGTTGTAGGTTGAGTGGCGAGAGCCGCAGCTCGGTCTGGTCCCTTATACCCTGCCACAGCTCTCTGGCGGTGTGCTGTTAGTCCCCTAAGCAGATCAACTTCAGCTCAGCCTGTTGACGCTTACCCACAGCAGTGCTACACTGCTTCCAGCTAGCAACTGATGGCTGACTGCTGCTGTAGGTGGAAGTGGAGGAGGAGGCGGCGGAGGAGGAGAAGTGGGAGTTGGAGCCAGTAACATATCTGCTGGCGGATACCCTGATGGACGTAGGGCCCGCAATCGTGGGTGTGGGTAGCACCTGTGCCATCCCAGGGTACGAGTCACTCCCGGCCTCTATAACATTCACCCATTGTGCGGTCAAGGAAATGTAGCGTCCCTGGCCACCAGCACTTGTCCTTGTGTCCGTGGTTAAGTGGACCTTCCCAGTAACTGCGTTGGTCAGGGTACGGGTGATGTTCTAGGACACATGCTGGTGTAAGGCAGGCACGGCACACAGTGAAAAATAGTGGCGGGTGGGGACTGCGTACCGAGGGACGGGCGCCGACATCAGGCTGCGGAAGGCCTCACTGTCCGCAAGCCTAAATGGCAACATTTCAAGGGCCAGTAATTTCGACAGGGGATTGGCCAACAGTGCGTAACACAGGGGAAGAGGAGGCAGTGGTGTGACCCCCAGACCCAGATTGTGGACCCAGGTATTTGGCCCACTTATTAGGGTGCTTGTATGCCATGTGGGGATCATGCTGGTGGTGGTGAGGGTGCTAGTGTGATCGCCCCAGTTCATTTTGGTACGGCACAGGTTGCAAACTACCACTCTTTTGTCGTCTGCACGTTCCTCAAAAAGGCGCCATACTGCAGAACATCTACCCCATGGCAAGGTAGATTTACGCATAGGGGTGCTCAGTGTAACGGTTGCCTGCCGGCTTATTTGATCAGTGCCGACTTCTCCCTTTTGCAACTCCGCTGTCTCTTTCAGCTCGCATAGGATCGGCGAGTGGAGCGCATTGCTTTAGGGCACAGGCGCAGAAGCCCATGTAGAGATGATGAATCCTTGTGCCGACCAGGAAGTGTGAGCGGCGCATCTTTAATTACAGCATGGGCGAGGATGGATGCGGTGGGTAACCTGCGACTCAAGATGGTGACGTCAGAGGGCTGGTAGATACCAAGTATGTGCAGGTACCCCCCCATTGGAGGCTGTGTCTGTCATTCTAACCTAACGGTCATCTGATTGGCCTAGAAATACTTACCTAGAGCAGGCGAGGACTTAAAAGCCCAGACCCCGTCCCCCAGACAGCACCTGTATAGTTTTCCCTGAAGATGCCGACAGGCTCGGCAAAACATGTAGGGACACAGGAGTTAGTTTTTAGGCAGGAATCGTGGCTGCAGTATGGAATGTGAATACTTACACACATACACCAATGCAAATAGCATATGCCCCTGATTCCATTCCTGAGAGTTTTAACATATGTTCTAAATAAGTTTATTTGTACTTTTAATGAGTTTGAAATAAAAGTGTGAGTTTTAAAATTAGTCAGTGAGGTTGCAAAGGTACGCCCAAATGTTTTTATGGCGCTGGATAGAGCTCCTCGGAATATCCAAGTGTGGGATCACTCGTTTGGCAAGCCTCTCTATTGTGGGAGGAAGGATAATCAGAGAAAGGATTCGGTTGACCAGACTCTCGGCTACAGTGACTGGATTTGGTGGAAGAGAGGGTGGTGCTTAACAGACTGGAAGCATTATCTTCAGCGATCCAACCGACCCACTGTTCGCACTGGTCCGCCTAGCTAAGTTGGACATGAAGCTGGGTACGGTGGATTATAAAAAAAAATTCTGGTGCACTGAAAGCAGGCACAGTTTCATTGCGCCCAGTGCCACGGCCTCTGCGTGCACCATCAGCATCACGCCCACTTTCCCATCCCTTAGTGCTCGCCTTCTTCATATTAATGGTTTTGTCACTAAATGTGGTGCAGATTTTTTTACAGTACGCTAAGGACACAGTTTTCTGATGCAGGACAGTATATGTCATAGAAACACACAGAATATGGACACTATATTAGGCACAGATTTTTGGAATTTGCCCTAAATAAACAGTTTTTGGATGGCATACTGTAGATGTCACAGAAGACCACAGAATGCGGACTCTATTTTAGGCCCAGATTATTGGAATCTGCGGTACAGACACTGTTTTCTGATGTAGTTTATGTTTTTGTCTATATCTAGGCCTGACAACCACACAAGGTATTAAAAGGGAAGATCACACAATTCACGGATTACACCGTTGACAGCAAAAATGTGGACAGATTATGGGAGAAAAATAGTTTTCTGTATTTTAAACTTTTCCCTATATATTTTTCCCTATATCTAGCCATGACAACCAATGTATTGAAGGGCAGATCACACAATTCACGGATTACACTGTTGACCGCAAAAATGTGGACAGATCATGGGAGAAAAATATTTTCCTGTATTTAAATTTTTTTCTCTATATCTGGGCCTGACAACCACACAAGGTGTTGAAGCGCAAATCACACAATTCACGGATTACACTGTTGACCGCAAAAATGTGGATTATGGGGGAAAAAATAATTATTTTCACTAATATTTTTCCTATCTCTGCCCCTGACACACAGAAGGCATTGCTGCACAGATGTCAAAAGTCACTGCAGACACCTTCTATATAGTAAAATAATCGCTATTTCGAAAAGTATGAAAAAAAACTCGAGTGCAACTTTGCACAATTAAACTGCTTCCACCACAAACCTTGGTCCTTAAAAGGACTTTTGGGTCTTTGAAACGTTTTAAACATGGCTACTGGCATTACAGTGATGGCAGTACTTACATGCACGTTTATTGGCTGCTTAGCAGTCATAAAACGAGCAGGTAGGAGACTCGAGCATGGGGCTCAAGCACATGTGGTACTCTGCCAAGTATCGCCATGTGCCGAACATAGAGATTCTCGAACCGAACAAGTATGAGGCCGAGCATGCTCGCTCATCACTAATGGTGACGCTGCATATGTTCATGCAGGGCTGTGGTGCCAACATTGTCACCCTGGCCACGCTTCACCTTCTTCCCACATATTCTACATATGGCCATGTTAAACAAACTCCTCTGGCGGCTTAACAAAAAACTGCCACACCGCTGAGTAGGTGATTCCCCCCCCCCCCCCACCCCAACAGTGCGCATTGACTGACTGCTACCGCTGCTGCTTCCTTGAACCCCCTGCACCACTACTTACCAGGCAGGTAGGCTGCTGAGAAGCAGGTGGTCTAACCCGGGCACATTTAGCTCCCGACCTAAAACTGCTGCCACCCTGCTGACTCCTAGCAATGCTTTCAACGCAGATAACCGCCGAAGTGAACTGAGAATATATTTTTATTTTTGTCCTGAAATAGGTGACTAAACGCTTTCAACACATATAAACGCCAATGTGAACTGGGAATATATTTTTCTTTTTGTACTAAAATAGGCCACTAAACGCTTTCAGCACAAATAATCGTCGAAGTGAACTGAGCATCTATTTTTATTTCTGTACTGAAATAGGCAACTAAAAGCTTTCGCTGCAAATAACTGCAACAGCGAAGTGCGCATATATTATTCTGTCTGTACTGAAATAGGCTACTAAACGCTTTCAACACATATAACTGTAAAAGTGAACTGAGAATGTATTTTTCTTATTGTACTAAAATAGGCAAGTAAATATTTTTAGCAGAAATAAATGCACCAGTGAAGTAAGTAAATATTTTTCTTTAGATAACATAACTGCAGAAATGAACCGAGAATATATTTTTCTTTTTGTACTGAAATAGGCCACTAAACGCTTCTAGCAGAAAAAAAAATACAGCAGTGGAGTGTGTATTTATTTTTCGTTCTGTACTGAAATAGGCTACTGTCATGGAACCATGAACCAGACGTACAACAAGAGATAGGTGGAAAATAAGAAGGTTTTATTGAAGAGCAAGCCGTAAGCAAAGTCCGAACGGATGGCTAAACCGAAGCAGGGTCTTGCGGAGACAGAGGTCAGGAACCAGAAGGGTAGTCAGACGAAGCCAGGAACAGGAACCAACGGGGTAGTCAGACGAAGCCGGAATCGGGAACCAACGGGGTAGTCAGACGAAGCCGGAATCAGGAACCAACGGGGTAGTCAGACGAGGCCAGGATCAGGAACCAGAAGCAGCAGCAGTCTTGGAAGCATGTGAACACAGGAGGACCAAGCAAGGAACTGAAGCCACAGACCTCCTATATATATGAGCTGGGCATCCAGCTCCTCCCAGTGGGAAGGAGGAGCCGCAGGGTGGGAGGCTACAAGAAAACCCAGAAACCAAGATGGCCGCCAGCACATGTCAAACGAAGGGAACAGCAAGGAGGTAAGACCATGACAGTACCTCCCCCTCAAGGGCCCCTCCTCCGCGGAGTAAGGAACGGTTTCTGAGGGAAGCGTGCGTGGAAGGCTCGGAGCAAAGCAGGAGCATGGACATCTGCAGAGGGAACCCAGGAACGCTCCTCTGGACCATAACCACGCCAATGGACCAAAAACTGCACCCGGCCGCGGACCAGGCGTGAGTCCAGGATATTGCTCACCTCATTGTCATGGAACCATGAACCAGACGTACAACAAGAGATAAGTGGAAAATAAGAAGGTTTTATTGAAGAGCAAGCCGTAAGCAAAGTCCGAACGGATGGCTAAACCGAAGCAGGGTCTTGCGGAGACAGAGGTCAGGAACCAACGGGGTAGTCAGACGAGGCCAGGATCAGGAACCAGAAGCAGCAGCAGTCTTGGAAGCATGTGAACACAGGAGGACCAAGCAAGGAACTGAAGCCACAGACCTCCTATATATATGAGCTGGGCATCCAGCTCCTCCCAGTGGGAAGGAGGAGCCGCAGGGTGGGAGGCTACAAGAAAACCCAGAAACCAAGATGGCCGCCAGCACATGTCAAACGAAGGGAACAGCAAGGAGGTAAGACCATGACAGTACCTCCCCCTCAAGGGCCCCTCCTCCGCGGAGTAAGGAACGGTTTCTGAGGGAAGCGTGCGTGGAAGGCTCGGAGCAAGACAGGAGCATGGACATCTGCGGAGGGAACCCAGGAACGCTCCTCTGGACCATAACCACGCCAATGGACCAAAAACTGCACCCGGCCGCGGACCAGGCGTGAGTCCAGGATATTGCTCACCTCATACTCCTCACGATTGCCCACTTGGACCGGACGAGGCCGAGGAATCGAGGAAGTGAAACGATTACACACCAGTGGCTTCAACAGGGAGACATGAAACACGTTGGAGATCCGCATGCCAGGAGGAAGCGCAAGGGCATAGGCTACCGGGTTTACCCTGCGAAGCACTCGGAAGGGACCAACAAAGCGAGGCGCCAGCTTGGGAGTGGGCACTCGAAGGTTGAGGTTGCGGGTGGACAACCATACGCGGTCTCCGACCTGGTAGGAAGGAGCGGGCGCTCGTCTGCGATCAGCCTGGAGTTTCTGGCGCTGCGCAGAGACCTCAAGGGACCTCTGGATCTGTACCCAAGAAGCACGTAGGACGGAAAGGTGATCCTCCACAGCCGGAATATCCTGGGGAGAGAATACCTCCGGTAACACGGCAGGTTGGAACCCATAATTGGCCATGAAGGGAGACGTCCCAGAGGAAGAGTTCACCGCCGTGTTCCTGGCAAACTCAGCCCAAGGCAGGAGGTCAACCCAATTGTCTTGGTGATCGGAGACATAGCAACGAAGGAATTGCTCCAAGGCCTGATTGGATCGTTCTGCGGCCCCATTGGACTGAGGGTGGTAGGCCGAGGAGAAAGAGAGATGAATCCCCAACTGGGAGCAAAAGGCGCGCCAGAACCTGGACACAAACTGACTCCCCCGATCCGACACAATCTCCTTGGGCAAACCGTGCAACCGGAAGACCTCCCTGGCAAAAATCGAGGCCAACTCTTGTGCAGAGGGTAACTTCTTGAGAGGAACACAGTGGCACATTTTGGAAAACCGATCCACAATCATGAGAATGACCGTATGGCCTCGGGATGCAGGAAGGTCCACAATGAAATCCATCCCCAGGTGTGACCATGGACGCTCCCCGGTGGCTATGGGTTGCAAAAGGCCCAACGGAAGGTGCCGAGGGGACTTACTCTGGGCACAAACGGAGCATGCCGCTACATATGCGGCGATGTCGGAACGTAGAGAAGGCCACCAGAACAGACGTGAAACCGCCCAGGACAGCTGATTCTTTCCAGGGTGCCCCGCGGCCTTGGAGTTATGGTAGGTTCGCAACAACCGAGTGCGCAACTCCTCAGGCACAAAACATCTGCCGTTGGGTCTCCCAGAGGGAGCACCAGATTGAGCCGCCAAAATCTGCTCACCCAGAGGAGAAGTCAGGCTGGTGCGAATAGCGGCCAGGATCTGATTCGGGGGTATGACCGTAGTCGGAATCGACTCCTCCCCGGACAGCTCGGAGTACTGCCGTGATAAGGCATCCGCTCTGATGTTCTTGGAGCCGGGTAGGTAGGAGACCACGTAATTAAAACGTGACAAGAACAGAGCCCATCTGGCCTGACGTGGTGTCAATCTCTTGGCCTCAGAGAGGTAGGTCAGATTCTTGTGGTCCGTCAGGATGAGAACCGGAACCACCGAGCCCTCGAGCAAGTGCCTCCATTCTTTAAGGGCCTGCACGATGGCCAATAACTCCCTGTCACCAATCTGATAGTTGCACTCCGCGGAAGACAGTTTCCGGGAGTAAAACCCACAAGGAAGCAGAGGACCCTCTGGTGTTCTACGCTGAGACAGGAGGGCGCCTACTCCCGTCTCAGACGCGTCCACCTCGAGGACAAAAGGCAACCCAGGGTTGGGATGCGACAGAATCGGAGCCGACACAAAGGCGGACTTTAGAGCCTCAAAAGCTCGGATGGCCTCGAGCGGCCAGACCTGAGGATTACTGCCCTTCCTGGTCAGATCCGTGAGAGGCTTGGCTAGCATGGAAAAGTCCCTGATGAACTTCCGATAATAATTGGCGAAGCCCAAAAAGCGCTGCAGGGCACGAAGCCCACTGGGCTGGGGCCACTGTAAGACAGCCGAAACCTTCTCAGGATCCATGGAGAACCCCTCAGCGGAAATGATGTAACCTAAGAAGGTTACCTGGGATCGGTGAAATTCGCATTTCTCAAGCTTACCGAACAGCTTGTTCTCTCGTAAGCGTTGCAACACTCGTCTGACATCCAGAATGTGGGCCTCCATGGATGCAGAATATACCAAGATGTCATCCAAATAGACCACCACACACTGCTGCAACAGGTCACGGAAAACATCGTTGATGAATTCCTGGAAGACTGCGGGCGCATTGCACAACCCAAAGGGCATAACCAAGGATTCATAATGACCGGTCCTGGTGTTAAACGCGGTCTTCCACTCATCGCCCGCCTTGATCCTTACCAGGTTATATGCCGCCCTCAGGTCGAGTTTGGTAAAGACCGTGGCCCCTTTGAGGCGATCGAACAGCTCGGAAATCAAGGGTATCGGGTAAGCGTTCTTGATCGTGATGCGATTGAGACCCCTGTAATCGATGCAAGGCCTCAACTCGCCGCCCTTCTTTTTCACAAAGAAAAATCCAGCCCCTGCCGGGGACGAGGATTTGCGAATGTGTCCGCGTGAAAGCGCCTCCCTCACGTACTCCTCCATGGCCTCATTCTCCGCTACCGACAGTGGATAGACTTTGCCACGAGGAGGAACGGCACCGGATTGTAACTCTATGGCACAATCGTATGGGCGGTGCGGAGGTAGGGCAACCGCGCGCACCTTATTGAATACATCCCGGTACTCTTCGTATTCGGGAGGCAACAGAGAGTCCGAGGAAGTACACAGCAACTTGACAGGCCCATGGATGCAACTAGCCCCACACTGCGGTGACCACGAGAGGATCTCGACCGATCTCCAATCGAAAGTCGGATTATGCTTCTGGAGCCAGGGGTACCCCAAGACCACCGAGAAGTGTGGAGACGAAATAACCTGGAGACAGACCGACTCTCTGTGAACGGCACCAATGGCTATCCCCACTGGAAGGGTCTCATGAGTCACGTGTGGCGGCAGAAGGGGTCTGCTGTCTATCGCCTCAAGAGCCAGTGGGGAACCTCGAGGCTGCAGAGGAATGGAATTGGCGGCAACGAACACTCTATCAATGAACAAACCACCAGCACCAGAGTCCACCAACGCCTGGGTCGTCACCGAGCCCCCGACCCAGGAGAGGACAACCGTGATCAGTGGTTTGTCAACACGGGAAACCGGGGACGAGGAGACTCCACCCAAGATCTGCCCCCGACAGGACCTCAGGTGCGAGCGTTCTCCCGGACGGTTCGGACATGCCAACCGAAAATGCCCACCGAGACCACAGTACATGCATCGGCCCTCGCGTCTCCGGAGTACCCTCTCCCCCTCAGACAGGTGAGCAAACCCCCGCTGCATGGGTTCACCCCCAGACAAGTCATCCCCAGGAGGCGTGGGAGGAGAGGGAGGCACGGGTGGGACAGCAAACGTAGGCGCCAATCTGTTAGGAGACCTCCGCAGGCTCTCCTTAAAGGAAGGTCTCTCCCTGAGTCTGGTGTCAATCAAAATCAGGAAAGAAATAAGAGACTCGAGCTCCACTGGTAGGTCCTTAGCTGCAACCTCATCCTTCAAGGCATCCGAGAGACCATGAGAGAAAGCAGCGACCAGAGCCTCATTATTCCAGCCCACCTCTGCTGCCAGGGTACGAAACTCAATGGCGTATTCAGCTACGGATCGTGAACCCTGTCTGATGGACATAAGGAGCTTCGCAGCAGAGGCAGCACGAGCCGGCACATCGAATACCTTCCGAAGAGAAGCAACAAAACCGGAAAACTCGGCAACCACCGGATTGTTGTTCTCCCATAAAGGGCTGGCCCAGGCCAAGGCCTTGTCCGAGAGCAGCGAGATCAAGAAGCCCACCCTTGATCTCTCAGTAGGAAAGGCATGTGGCAGCAACTCGAAGTAAATGCCCACCTGGTTAAGGAAACCTCGGCACTGAGTTGGCTCTCCCCCAAAGCGCTGTGGAAGGGGGGCAGAACCGGTCATACCCTGAAACACCACAGGCGCAGCAACAGGTGTCAGGGTAGACTCTGGCGCAACAACCGGAGCGGCAGTAGGAGCGGGCCCAGGAGCGACAACCGACCCATCGGCAACGGAAGCTAAATGAGCCGTGCGTTCAAGCAGGGTTTGCAACGCCACAGCGAACCGACCCAACAGGTGATCCTGCTGATCAAGTCTGGCAACCAGCGTAGGTAGCGAGGGTGGCCCTGTACCGTCAGAATTCATGGCTTGGTCCTAATGTCATGGAACCATGAACCAGACGTACAACAAGAGATAGGTGGAAAATAAGAAGGTTTTATTGAAGAGCAAGCCGTAAGCAAAGTCCGAACGGATGGCTAAACCGAAGCAGGGTCTTGCGGAGACAGAGGTCAGGAACCAGAAGGGTAGTCAGACGAAGCCAGGAACAGGAACCAACGGGGTAGTCAGACGAAGCCGGAATCGGGAACCAACGGGGTAGTCAGACGAAGCCGGAATCAGGAACCAACGGGGTAGTCAGACGAGGCCAGGATCAGGAACCAGAAGCAGCAGCAGTCTTGGAAGCATGTGAACACAGGAGGACCAAGCAAGGAACTGAAGCCACAGACCTCCTATATATATGAGCTGGGCATCCAGCTCCTCCCAGTGGGAAGGAGGAGCCGCAGGGTGGGAGGCTACAAGAAAACCCAGAAACCAAGATGGCCGCCAGCACATGTCAAACGAAGGGAACAGCAAGGAGGTAAGACCATGACAGCTACTAACTCTTTAGCCACGAATAAATGCACCACTGAAGAGCGCATTTTTTTTATTTCTGTACTGAAATAGGCCACTAAACGCTTTTCCCAGAAATAAATGCACCAGTGAAGTGTGTAGATATTTTTCTTTTTGCACTGAAATTGACCACTAAAAGATTTTGCCACAAATAAAAAACACCAGTAAAGTGTGTATATTTTTTTTTCTGCACTGAAATAGGCCACTAAATGCTTGTCACAAATAACTGCACCAGTGAAGTGCGTATATATTTTTTCTTTCTGTACTAAAATAGGCCACAAAACGCTTTTGCCACAAATAAATGCACCAGTGAAGAGTGTATATATTTTTCTTTCTGTAGAAATAGGCCACTAAATGCTTTTGCCACAAATAACTGCACCATTGAAGTGTGTATTTTTTTTTCTTTCTTTACATTTTCAACACATATAACTGCAGAAGTGAACTGAGAATATATTTATCTTTTTTGTACTGAAATAGACGAGGAAACTCTTTTGCCACAAATAAGTTCACCAGTGAAGTGCGTATATTTTCCTTTCTGTACTGAAATAGGCCACTAAATGCTTTTTCCACAAATAAGTGCACTATTGAAGTACGTATATTCTTTTCTATGTCTACTGAAATAGGCCACTAAACGCTTTTGCCAAAAATAAATGCACCAGTGACGTGGGTATATATTTTTCTTTCCGTACTGAAATATACCACTAAATACTTTTGCAATAAATAACTGCACTAGTGAAGTCGGTATATTTTTTTTTTCTTTCTTTACACTTTAAACACAAATAACTGCAGAAGTAAACTTTCATTTTTGTACTCAAATAGGCCATTAAACACTTTTAGCAGAAATAAATGCACCAGTGAAGTGCGTATATATTTTCATAACTATACAGAAATAGAGATGTCGCAAACATAAAATTTTCCGTTCACGAACGTCGAACGCGAATTTCCTCAAATTATCGCGAACGGGCGAACCGGGCGAACCACCGTAGACTTCAATAGGCAGGCAAATTTTTAAACCCACAGGGACTCTTTCTGGCCACAATAGTGATGGAAAGGTTGTTTCAAGGGGACTAACACCTGTTACTGTGGCATGCCGGAGGGGGATCCATGGCAAAACTTCCATGGAAAATTAAGTAGTTGACCTAACATTCCTAAATTGTTTGGAATAACGTGCTTTAAAACATCAAGTGTGTGTATACGATCAGGTATGATGTTGTATTGATCAGGTAGTGTAAGGGTTATGCCCGCTTTACAGTGACAGATCAAACTCTGACAGACCAAACTCCCCGTTTAACGCACCGCAAACAACCGCAAACAGTCCATTTGCACAACCGCAAACTCCCCATTTGCACAAGGTTGAATACCAAGCTAGCCATGTCCCGTTCCTTGTCCTCACTGACGTCATTGAAGGTCTCTTCCTCCACCCAGCCACGTACAACACCAAGGGTCCCCAAAAGGTGACAACAAGCCCCCTGGGACGCCTGCTGTGGTTGGTCTTCCACCTCCTCAAAGCCACCTTCCTCCTCTGACTCCTCTCTCTGCGCTGCCGCAGGTCCAGCAATGGACGACAACACGGCTGCTTCTGGTGGTGATGGTGACCACAACTCTTCCTCTTCAGGCTCATCTATGGCCTGATCCAGCACTCTTTGCAGGGCACGCTCCAGAAAAAAACGCATATGGGATGAGGTCGATGATGTTGCCTTGGGTTTGACTGACCAGGTTTGTCACCTCCGCAAAAGGACGCATGAGCCTACAGCCGTTGTGCATGAGTGTTCAGTAACGCGGCCAAAAAATACCCAGCTCCACAGAGGCTGTCCTCTTTTTTTTTTTTTATTAAAAAAAATCTGTTCTTGCGAGTTTTATCTCAGTTTTGTCCCCTATCCGGGGCAGGTGTATGGAATAGATTTTAGGAACCGGGAGATGGAAAAAGATGCTTGGTCGGTCCTCTTGCTTCCAATTTGGGGCACTGCACGTGCGCCGTGCAATGTACTGTGCCACCCTATATGAGTGATGTGTTAAGTAGTATTATTCCTATCAGTTTAATCGCTGTTACGTCCCCTATCAGGGGCCAGTGTATGAAATAGATTTTAGAAACCGGGAGATGGAAAAAGATGCTTGGTCGGTCCTCTTACTTCCAATTTGGGGCACTGCGCATGCGTCGTGCAATGTACTGTGCCACCCTATATGAGTGGTATGTTAAGTAGTACTATTCTTATCAGTTTAATCCCTGTTACGTACCCTATCAGGGGACGTGTATCAAATAGATTTTAGACAACCGCAAAGAGTTGTAAATACACACTCATGACATAAATTTTATTCCTCTATGCGTCAATCTTGATGTAGTGATGACTGTGCTTGTGCGCACGTTTGGGAGATTGCAGGTGTATGGAATAGATACTGTGCTACCCTATATGAGTGGTTTGTTAAGTAGTACTATTCCTATCAGTTTAATCCCTGTTACGTCCCCTATCAGGGTCCGGTGTATGGAATAGATTTTAGGAATCGGGAGATGGAAAAAGATGCTTGGTTGGTCCTCTTACTTCCAATTTGGGGCACTGCGCGTGCGCCATGCAATGTACTGTGCCACCCTATATGAGTGATGTGTTAAGTAGTACTATTCTTATCAGTTTAATCCCTGTTACGTCCCCTATTAGGGGACATGTATCGAATAGATTTTAGACAACCGCAAAGAGTTGTCAATAGTTGACACACTCATGACATAAATTTTATTCCTCTATGCGTCAATGTTGTTGTAGTGATGACTGTGCTCGTGCGCACATTTGGGCGATGGCGGTTTTTCAAAGCCTATGGTCGTGCTGAGGTAGTTCATTGACAGTTAAGTGACCCAGAAAACAATGATTCTGCAGTGTGGGCCCAGTGTTGGTCTAGTAGGCTTTAATGATCACCTTAGATGATCACAAAGAAAATTCATGTTTTTTTCTATGCAAAATTATCCAGCCGATCACTTTTGGTCTGTTCACAATGAAGCAACGACCTTATCATCTGGGGTGTGCCAACATTGCCAACACACTCATAGAGGTGATCGCTTCATTGTGATATGCAAGCCCCTTCACCACAAGGTAACAATTACGAATGGGAATTGACACATGTATGTGCCTTTTTTTTGTTTTATTTTTGCAACCACAGTGTAGCAGCGGCTGAAAAATTGATGTTTTCCAGGCAGAAAGTGAACTAAAACATTACGGCTTGTACCCTAGTTGGTGGCGGAAAAGTCACACAAGTCATCCGGCATGCAGAGATTAAATACAGCGGTGTGTGGATCATTTTTAGCCCAATGCATCTCATCAGGCCTTTTTTAGTCAAATGCATCCCCCACTGTCAGTCCCTTCGGGATCCATGCCTCATTCATCTTAATAATGGTGAGGTAATCTAGACTTTTTTGAGCTAGGCGACTTCTCTACTCAGTGACAATACCTCCTGCTGCGCTGAAGGTCCTTTCTGACAGGACACTTGAAGCGGGGCAGGCCAGAGGTTCTATGGCAAATTGGGATAGCTCAGGCCACTAGTCAAGTCTGCACACCCAGTAGTCACTGGGTTCATCGCTCCTCAGAGTGTCGATATCTGCAGTTAAGGTGAGGTAGTCTGCTACCTGTTGGTCGAGTCATTCTCTGAGGGTGGACCCCGAAGGGCTGTGGCGGTGCGTAGGACACCAGTACAGTGGGTCAGCTATGCAGTGGGTCATTATATATGTATAATAGTTTGTGACGCCAATTGCAGCTTGCGCAGGTACTGTAGCAGTGCCCATTAAGAAGTAATAACTCACGCACCAGGTGAGGAACGCCAGAGGGGAATAATATCTCTGTATAACAGATATGGTGTTGTCAACGGTGTCTCCTACCTTGGTACGGCTGGAAGCCTGGATTCTGGCTCACTTGCAATATATTGAGTGTGGTCAGTAGGAGTAATTGAGGAACTTTGGTAATAGTAAATGAGATCCAAACAGGTAATATGATCCAACTTGTCTTTCCTTATGATCCAGCTTCAAATCCATACAAGTTACAGCTTTAGTCTTGGGTCCCAGCAGGTATAGGCAATATGTGGCAGGAATATATATATATATATATATATATATATATATATATATATATATATTCTGCTTCTTGTCATATGCCTAAAGAGTCTGGCAGGTATTAGTCTTCTGCTCTGTCTATCTTCTGCTTAGTAATGGGCTTGACTAGCTGAGGAGGAATTTGGCTTCTCCTGGACTCTGGATATGTACTCACAGCTTGGCTCACAGGGGATGCTTCTTCCTGGAGGCTGGAGGTTGCTGCTTCTCTGGTCAACCAGCTGAGGCTGATGGCTCAAGCTGGGAAGATGGATCCTTGCCTCAGCTGAGGCGGGATCCAGGGTTGGGATCCCTGGTTCTAGGAGCTCCTACTAACACAACCTACCCCAGCAGGGGGTGGTTGGTACACTGCCTACACTTTCTTCTCCTGAGACAGGACATGGGAACGTCCCACTTCTGCTCACACAGGGGAGCCTGGACTGGAATGGACTATTCCAGACTAGATATACTAACTATCCTTGGTCTGCTTACATATTGCTGCCACCTGCTGGCGGACAGGGATATTACTGCAAATACATAATACGAGCCCGGAAAATACATATACAAGAAAAGGTAAAGTTAAATTACACAAGATGACAAGAATATACACACCTAACATGTTGTAGCAGGGGGACAGAGTTTAGTGACATACTCTGGGATGTTACATACCTGCTTACTTTAAGTGAAGCCATCCTCGGCGTATGCTAGGAGGGTGGAAGAATCAGCTCTGGGTACCCAATAAATGCAAAGTGCTGCGTGAAATACATATAATGACATACATAGACAAAACATATAACAGCTTTCTCGAGGTTCCTGCCCGCTAGAGTAAGGTGTCCAATACACAGTTTCCTTCTCTTAGTATAACAAGGTAACCTAAATACTGCACAAAGCAAACATCACTGACTGACTTTGTATGTCCTGAGCTCTGTAGACATCAAAGAAAGTATGGGGGTGTCTTTACTCCGTAATCCCACCATTGTGTAATGCAAAGCCCGCAAATAGAAGGGTGGCTTTATCCTGTATTCTCTTCCCTGCACCATAGCCTGAAGAAATTTGGCTTGTAGCACGATCACTGTAATTACTAAGAAAAAGCTAAAGTACGGCTCTAAGGTTTGAGGCGCCTTACCTTAGGCAAAAGGCACAGAAGGGGAGGTATTTATCGTCTCCGTGTCTTCCGGCAATGTCACAGGAGGAGGGTCTTTAATCCTGTGCACTCCTGGAAATGAGACACCTCAGGATGGGAACAATCCTGAACATAAAACAAGCAGGAAGGAGCAGCCTAGGGCTTCTAACGATTCCAGAAGTAGCAGGGGTACCTGTGAAGCAACTGGATCTGTCTGGACTTACCACTTGGTCCTACCCTGGTACATATGGGTATATATCACCGGGTGTAGGCCATTAGTATTCAACGTCCCTATGATGACAGTCAGTGTAAGCGGGGAGAGAACAAGAGCTGTAAAAGAGCACACTTTAAGTAAGTTGCTACATTTTTGTTAAGTGCATTGGTTAAGCGCAATCATGATAATCAGTGCATAACATCACATTGCGGCACCTAGAGAGAGAATTGTGGGCATGTTATCTTGAACGTTACATAACATCTAAACTGGTACAATAAGTGCAAAATTATGACAGTATGAAATCACAAAGAGCTCAGGTATCACGTTTGAAACCTTTCTTTGGGTACAAACTTTTACGTTGCCATAAAACAATCTATAAAATAGTGCAAACTTTTAATAATGCAAGAATAGGCTCAACAATAACTTGAGTCCTGTCTCCTGAAAGTGCTTAAAGTTGTAGAATCTTATGGAAACTGATAAAAGTTCCTTGCAATCCACAGGGAAAAGGAGTAAATTGTAATCCAAAGGGTTAAAAGTTTAATTGTAATCCAAGGGTAGTATAAAACGTCATAAGAGCTGCAAAGGCTACCAAGTAACCTGAGAGGGGATAAAATGGTTAACTTGGACATGAGGGGGTTAAGTGCTGATGGGGGAAGTCCTAACTGACATGACCATCTGGATGAGGACAAACACTGGCAACCTGAAACAAAATGGGATATCTTTAAAAACATCCTAAAATCTCATTGTGAGAGGTACATACCGTATGATAATAAAAGGTTAAGGAACAAAAAGAAACCAATGTGGATAAATAGAACTGTAAAGAAAGCAATAAATGACAAAAAGAAAGCATATCATTCAATGAAACAGGAGGGGAGCACGGAAGCACTGAAAAACTATAAGGAAAAAAATAGAACATGTAAAAAACAAATAAAAGCGGCCAAACTAGAGACCGAGAGATTAATTGCCAAAGAGAGTAAAACTAACCCTAAAATGTTCTTCAATTATATAAATGTTAAAAAGTATAAATCTGAAGGTGTCGGGCCTTTAAAGAGTAATGAGGGGGAAGTCGCAGAGAGCACCGAGGAGAAAGCAAAGCTGTTAAATATTTTTTTCTCCAATGTATTCACTGAGGAAAATAAATTGTCAGATGACATGCAGAATGCAAAAATAAATTCCCCATTAAAAGTGTCCTGTCTGACCCAGGAAGAAGTACATAGTAACATAGTACATAAGGCCGAAAAAAGACATTTGTCCATCCAGTTCAGCCTGTTATCCCGCAAGTTGATCCAGAGGAAGACCCCTCTCTAGTAGCTATAGCCTGTAATATTATTAAGCTCCAGAAATACGTCCATGGCCCTCTTGAATTCCTTTATTGTACTCACCATCACCACCTCCTCAGGCAGAGAGTTCCATATTCTCACTGCTTCATCAGCGACTTAAAAAGATTAAAATAGACAAACCGCCAGGACCGGATGACATACACCCCCGTATCCTAAAGGAATTAAGTAATGTCATAGCCAGACCCTTATTTCTGATATTTGCAGACTTTATACTGACAGGGAATGTCCCACAGGATTGGCGCATGGCATATGTGGTGCCAATATTCAAAAAGGGGCCAAAAACAGAGCCTAGAAACTATAGGCCGGTAAGTTTAACATCTGTTGTGGGTAAACTGTTTGAAGGTTTTCTGAGAGATGCTATATTAGAGCATCTTAATGGAAATAAGCAAATAACGCCATATCAGCATGGCTTCGTGAGGGATCGGTCATGTCAGACTAATTTAATCAGTTTCTATGAGGAGGTAAGTTCTAGACTTGACAGCGGCGAATCAATGGATGTCGTGTATCTGGACTTCTCCAAAGCATTTGACACTGTACCACATAAAAGGTTAGTATATAAAATGAGAATGCTCGGACTGGGAGAAAACATCTGTATGTGGGTAAGTAACTGGCTCAATGATAGAAAACAGAGGGTGGTTATTAATGGTACACACTCAGATTGGGTCACTGTCACTAGTGGGGTACCTCAGGGGTCAGTATTGGGCCCTATTCTCTTCAATATATTTATTAATGATCTTGTAGAAGGCTTGCATAGTAAAGTATCAATTTTTGCAGATGACACTAAACTGTGTAAAGTAATTTACACTGATGAGGACAGTATACTACTACAGAGGGATCTGGATAGATTGGAGGCTTGGGCAGATAAGTGGCAGATGAGGTTTAACACTGATAAATGTAAAGTTATGCACATGGGAAGGAAAAATGCAAGTCACCCGTACATACTAAATGGTAAAACACTCGGTAACACTGACATGGAAAAAGAACCTAGGAATTTTAATAAACAGCAAACTAAGCTGCAAAAACCAGTGTCAGGCAGCTGCTGCCAAGGCCAACAAGATAATGGGTTGCATCAGAAGGGGCATAGATTCCCGTGATAAGAACATAGTCCTACCACTTTACAAATCGTTAGTCAGACCACACATGGAGTACTGTGTACAGTTCTGGGCTCCTGTAAACAAGGCAGACATAGCAGAGCTGGAGAAGGTCCAGAGAAGGGCAACTAAAGTAATAACTGGAATGGGGCAACTACAGTACCCTGAAAGGTTATCAAAATTAGGGTTATTCACTTTAGAAAAAAGACGACTGAGGGGAGATCTAATTAATATGTATAAATATATCAGGGGTCAGTACAGAGATCTATCCCATCATCTATTCATTCCCAGGACGGTGACTGTGACGAGGGGAGATCCTCTGCGTCTGGAGGAAAGAAGGTTTGTACACAAACATAGAAAAGGATTATTTACAGTAAGAGCAGTGAGACTATGGAACTCTCTGCCTGAGGAGGTGGTGATGGTGAGTACAATAAAGGAATTCAAGAGGGGCCTGGACGTATTCCTGGAGCTTAATAATATTACAGGCTATAGCTACTAGAGAGGGGTCGTTGATCCAGGGAGTTATTCTGATTGCCTGATTGGAGTCAGGAAGGAAGTTTATGTTCCCCTAAAGTGGAGAAAATTGGCTTCTACCTCACAGGTTTTTTTGTTTTTTTTTGCCTTCCTCTGGATCAACTTGCGGGATAACAGGCCGAACTGGATGGACAAATGTCTTTTTTCGGCCTTATGTACTATGTTACTATGTAAAATGGTTAGAACAGCACACAAAACTGCCAAACAGGTCCTCACCCGTCAGGAGATCAGTCCATGGCATGGCTCCAAAAAGTCACTGATGATTATTTTCTTTAATGTAGGGGACACCTTATAGGTAGGTGTCCAGCTCCTCATCACTGCTGGAGCTGCTGAAGTGCATGAGAGGATGTTCTAGCCTCTGCTGGTAGCTCAAGGTAGCATTGGTAGTGGCACGCCACTGCCCTCTACCGCTGGCTGTAGGAATTGGCTGTACTGACAGCCTGGTAAATGCTGCTGTGACACTGTCACGGCTGAGGATGGGGGAAACCCTCAGCCGTGAGATGCCAGGTGGTGAAGTGGCTACTCGGCCATGAGAACAGGATAGGGAGCAGGTCACCTCCTACAGCGTCCCTATCCTGACCCTAACTCCTAACTTGCATGGGCCAACCTTTGAGGTAGGAGGACCCATGCGCAGGAACCTCGGAGCCCTATCTTACCCTCCGCAGATCCCTGCGCTAGGAGCTGGGTGAAACGACCTACTCCTCCTTGACACGGAGGAGCAGGAGTCTCAATGGCCAAGCTGTTGGGAAGAGGGAAACAGAAACAACAATACGGAAATGGCAGGCGAACAACAAGTTCACCAACCTGCCACAGCCTTGCTGACTGGATCCCTACACAAACAGGGATCCAGAACCGTATGCTGCACAGAAACATATAAAGGTCCCAACAGAACAACATCCACCAACAACACACAGATGACATAAAGATAGCAACAATACATTTTACCATCACATAGACCTAGCATACATTAAATCTATGACCACAGTGGTGGCTCTCACAGGCAGAATGGGAAACACAGGCGGCTGCTCCAGCTAGCAAGGCTGCAGCAACCTACTGAGCCCTGCCAACGCCCCAGACTATATAGGCCAAGAAGCCACACCCACAGTCGGACACACCCAGTGACATCACACACACACTGGGAAGGGAGTTAACCCTACAAACACCACAGAAGGGAAACTCACATAAACATACAGGGGAAGTGACCAAACTAAGATCACCCTGTGGCTGTGGCGGCTGGCAACGACACGGGTGGCAGCCGTCCTGGGAAACAGCCCGAAGGCCGAGACAGTGCCACCACATGTACATAATACCAAACGTTGCCACGGGCAGCCACAGTGAAAGCACGATGTCCGTGCCCACCAAACATACTACAGTGCACACCAGACATACAAACAAAGTGCATCCACACACGCACACAACTCCCCGGGAACCGCACACAAAGCTGTTGTCCGCGGCAACCGCACTGAGGCCAACAACATAATGCCTCAGCTGAGGTTGACACAACAACCACAACCGCGGGCAACTGTATGCGGCTCCCAAGGAGTCACGACCATAACCGTGGCCGTGACAGACACGCTGTAGCCCGGAATCCACAGCCAGTACAGGAGGTGGCAGAACTTCTGGCTGCAGGGGCTCAGGGAGAGCTGGAGGAGATGGTTAAGGCTTCTTCCAGGGAAGCATGTACGGTGGCATGAAGCATGGCTGGACCTTGGGGTTAAAGGTTAATGCGCTATTATTAATCTGTCCCACCCTCAAGGTTGGTGGTGGTGACAGGTCCGGAATTAGAGGTGCAGGTGCAGGTTGGGCCTTCTCTTTAAATTGTAAACGGCCATCTGGAGCTTCTTGCAGGCAACGGGTCCTGCCCGCAGAGCCTGGATCCTCCCTCCAGTTCTCTGGGGTAATGGCAGGGGTGAGCGGCTTGTCCAACAACATGACTCCGGCCGCAAATAGTCCTTGCATGGACCGCATGGGGGCGTTTTCAACCTGGTCCCCGCTATACAAATTATGCCGGGCCTGAGGCAGATAATGTCTCTTCACGGACCGTCGGCCCACAAACACCTCGGTGCCCGAGTAGTTGTCCTGGAGTAACCATACTCCCCGTTCCACAGAGAACCACAGTACTGTCCCGTTTCTCCTAGTCAACTTGGGGTCTCCTGGCTGGGGATCATCAATGACCTGTTTCACCCACTCCTCGACCGCTGACTTATATTCCCAGGTGGTCTGGGCGAAAGCAGTTATCTCATGGGGTACCTCAGGGTTAAGGCTCCGCAACTTCTCATAGCTGGGCGGCGGAGTGGAATCACCAGCTGCCTCCGCCACACCAGTAGGTGGTTGTGGCTTTGCTGGCCTAAGGCTGATGGTAGGTGCTGGGGTTTCTGGACGTGGCGGAGGGACGGACACGGACCTGGCCTGGGCCCCAGGGAGCGCGGCAGCTCCTACATGTTGTCGCGGCTGGGCGGCCAGTTACGGTGCCTCCTGGTCACGATCTGGGGGCGCCATATTTTTTTTTTTTTAAACTCGTTTTATTCAAGGATAGCAAAACAAGTATGGCACACATGACATCACAATGGCCCACGCAGGGGTCAATCATAAATGCAGAGACAGAGTAATACAAGCGTTACAATACCATATGTCTGGGGGTACACAAATGAAATGCACACTACAATAACACATGCACTGCATATGTGAGGGGGCCCTAGTGCATTCTCCTAGAAAACAGCTAGCGTTGAGGAAAGCATCAGTCCCCGGAGAGACTCTAAAGGATCAAACAAGCCCCAGAGGAACCCCAGTCGACCTTCATGGGCGTGATACGCGCAATGTGAGCGGTGAGGAGCACCATTCAGACCATACCCTATCAAACTTCTGCGGGCATCCCCTGTGTTTGTAGACCACCTTTTCCATGGAGATCGCATCATTAACCAGTGAGAGCCATTGACCCCTCGAGGGAAGAGACTCTCCCATCCAGCGCAGAGCAACTACTTTCCTAGCTAAAAAAGTGTCCTTTCCAGGAAAATCCTGTGATAATGCGACCAAGACTCCTCATCAACTATACCCAAAATGCACATCTTTGGGCACAACTGCAGTGTCGGCGGGACCAAAGTCCTAAGAACCTCCAAAATCGACACCCAGAACTGGTGTATGCCTGGACATTCCCAAATCATGTGCCAGAAGTTGGCACCCTCCGCACTGCACCTGTGACACCGAGAGTGATCCAGTCTCCCCATCTTATGGAGTCTAGTGGGGGTCAGATAGCTATAGTGTAAAATGAAGAGCTGAGTCATTCTGTTGTTAATCGAGGGGGATACCCTTGTTGGGGCTAACAGCGCCTCCTCCCACTCTTCAGAAGTCAAAGAAGGTATGTGCATTTTCCATCTGGACTCCACAGCCAGAGGAGTCGCCAGCATATGACAGTCTAGCAGGTGAGTATAGAGCGCTGATACCATCCCCCTGGGGCCCTGGGCCCTCAAAACACCAATGACGGGGTACTTAGATACAACTCTATTTTCCCCACGGAACTGGGCCTGCATTGCGTGCCGCAACTGAAGGTATCTGTAAAAGAGGGTTTGCAGTACTCGAAACCTATCTTGTACCTGAGAAAATGAGATCAGCTGTCCTCCCTCAAATATATCCCCTAGAACTTGGATACCATGCCTCCTCCACTCTGCAGCTCCCTCCAGCTGAGATAAATGGGGAAACATGCAGTTATCCCATATGGGAATCTCGCTGGGCAGGTCGTTGTATGAGTTTAACTTTGATGCCTGCCAAATTTGATGAGCCAGTTTGTGGATCGGGAGGACGCCCTGCTGTAATTGTCTATAGCCCTCTAGTACAGGCCACAGCGTACGGAGCTGAAGATATTCATGCAAGAAGACCTCAGCATTAGGCCGAGGAGCCTCGGTAACCCAGCACTTCAGAAACCGCAACTGACTGGCTATAAAGTACAGGAAAAAGTCAGGTAGGGCAGCACCCCCCTGCAGCTTTGATCTCTGGAGAACTGAGAGCGAAAGCTTCCTCCTGGCTTTACCCCAGACAAATGTTGCAGTCATAGCGTGAATACGCCTAAAGAATCCCTGGGGGACCGGAGTGCAGGCATGAGACAGCAAGTACAATCCCTTGGGCAGTAGTACCATTTTTACCAGGTTCAATCTTCCCATAGCTGATAAAGGGAGGGACTCCCACGTTTTAAATTTCTCCTGGAACAGCGTCTCCAAGGGTTCAATATTCAGCGTGTATGAGAGCTGTGGCAACCTGGTAATTATTACCCCTAAGTATTTGAATCTGTCCACTACAGGTAAGTTGCAGTGACTATCTGGCCAGTCGTGGTCCCATAGTGGCATAATGGCCGATTTGCCCCAGTTTATGTGGAGCCCAGAGTATTGTCCAAAAGAAACAATGACCTCAATCGCTCTTGGGAGGGACACTTCAGGGCTAGACATAAACAGAATCAAATCATCCGCATACAATCCAATTCTGTCCTCCCTACCTCCCACAGTCACCCCCATGTACACCGGATCCTGCCTAAATCTTATTGCCAGGTGTTCTATCGCTATTGCGAACAGGAGAGGCGAGAGTGGACACCCCTGTCTCGTCCCTCTAAGCAGAGAGATTCCATCAGAGTATGAACCATTTAGCTGTATACGTGCAGAGGGATTGTTATACAGTATACTGACCCATCTAACAAACTTAGGGCCAAAGCCAAATTTCCTCAGCACGGCGGTTAAAAAGGGCCATTCTAGGGAGTCAAAAGCCTTAGCCGTATCGAGAGAGGCCATAGCCCACTTTTCTTTCTGGGCAGCTCCAACTTGTGCGATCACCTGCGCCCTCCTGATATTGTCCGAGGTGGACCTTCTGGGCATTAAAGCAGATTGATCAGAGTGTATCACAGATGTTATCACCTTTTTCAATCTGTTGGCCAGTATTCTAGTAAGGATTTTATAGTCCAAGTTCAAAAGCGAAATTGGACGATAAGATCCACAGTCCAGCGGATCCTTGCCAGGCTTCAAAATCACGACAATGGAGGCGTCGTGCATGGATTCCGGCAAAGTGCCGCGGGAGTGCACCGCCCTATACAATTCCAATAGCCGTGGACCTAAGATCTCCCTATACCTAGCGTACACTTCCACTGGAATGCCATCCGGGCCAGGGGCTTTACCTGACGGCAAGTCCATAATAGCTTTCTCCACTTCCTCCAGGGTGATATCTTCCTCCATAATGCCTCTATCCAGACTGCTCAGACTGGGGTAGGATACCTCACTGAGATAAGCTTCCAATTCCTGTTCTGGGTGTGTGACCACCGATCTATATAGGTCCTCGTAAAAGCTATGGAAACACTGCAGTATACCCTGCACCGACTCCACCATGCCACCATCAGCTCCCCGAAGGCGAAGAACTGGCGGAGCCATGGTGTTGGCACGCACAATGTAGGCCAGCAGCTTCCCTGCCTGATTGCCTGTCTCGAACGCCTGTTGCTTGAGAAAGAATAGCTTCCTCTTGCTCTTCTCTTCCAAGTGCAACATATACTGCCTACCCGCCATCATCCACTCCTCTCTACGTGCCTCCGTTGGGGAGTCAATAAATGCCTTCTCTGCCATCCTGCAACTAGCAAACAAGTCCTCCTCCTTGCGCTGAGATTCTTTTTTTTACATATGATATAGAGGACTTAATGCAGCCCCTGAGATAAGCTTTTAATGTTTCCCATAGTAATAGGGGATCAGTGGAAGCTTCCTGGGTCTCAAAGAACACCCTCAGCTGATCAGGAATCCTGTCTGTTAAGCCAAATAGGGTAAGCCAGAAGGGATGTATCCGCATTTTACCACCCGGGTTCAGGGAACCAGACATCATCAGCTCGGCCATGATCGGGGCGTGATCAGAGGGACCCTGGGGTCCATAGCTAATGTCCACCAGGTCAGTATACACTAAGGGATTACAGAATAAATAGTCTTTTCGCGATAAAGCACCCCTGGAGGGTGTGAAGCATAAGTATTCCCTGGCATTGGGGTTCCTAGCCCTCCACACATCTATCCATCCCATCTCCCGAGAAATTCTAGCAAGGGATGTAGAGTCTCCTCCTACCCCGCCTCTATCCGCCCTACCGCTGAACCTATCCGCAGCCTCACTCATTAGCTGATTAAAGTCCCCCATGCATAAGAAGCAAGCGGCAGGATATTGAGTCGCAAAGCCCACTACTGCTTGCAGCAGGGAAAGAGAAGCAGGGAGTGGGTTATAAAGGTTGACAATCACGTATGGAAGGCAATCAATATGAGCGAAAATAAAAATGTACTGACCCCCCGGATCTACCACCGAGTTTTGAATCTCACACTGGAGGCTCCTATGAAACAGCAGCGCGACACCTCTGGAGTGCGAACTGCCGTATGCATTGAATACATGCTGAGCCCAGGGCTTCTTCAGCCTCTTACCCGTTTCCGGGATGAGATGGGTCTCCTGAAGTCCCAAAATATGGGGATTAAAGGATCGAATCTGGGAGAACACCGCAATCCTCCAGGACATAACTCTCAAGGGGGCCATAATGACATTCTAAATGAATCCATGACATATACCTTCCCATAGCTTACATTCACCCCCAAACTAGGCGTTTGATCCCTCCGGATCAGCAGTCGGTCTGCAGATAAAATGATTAGTGATAGCCATACTTGATACGAGCAAACAGGAGCATACAGTAACACAGCAAATAACAGTAACATAAACAACCTGAGTGCGTCAGGTGTTGGGCCAGCTATTTGAGTGGCCTTAGGTTCGGGGACCTGTATGGTGTAAAAGGTTGTTAATACCACACAGGTGACACTCCCACCCCCCGTTTAACCAGATATTGAAAACTGCCAACCAAAACTCGGAAAAAAGGAGCACTAGGAGATATCGTCCACAGAGCGTATCGCAAGTGTCCCCTATATCCCTGCAAGCCATCTCCTGAGTCCATCAAGACTGTGCAGCAATGTCACAATAGGGCCGTAGGGCAGTAAGTCGAGGGACAACTACAGGGCATACAAAACAAGCCCTACACCAAGCAGTCATGAGGGGACACGTAATACTTGCGGTGCGGATGGCGGTCAGATCAACGCGGAGGAAGGCGCGCGGCCATTCTCGAGGCCCAGTCCTTGGCCTCCCTGGGATCGCTGAAGAAGACGGTCTTCTCTCCATCAATCACTCTAAGGCGAGCCGGGTAAGCCATAGAGTACTGTAGATTTAACTCGCGGAGACGGCGTTTAACCGCAACAAACGTGGCCCTTTTCTTCTGGAGGTCTGCGGAGAAGTCTGGAAAAAGGGAGACCCTTACGTTGTCATGGCGGATATCTTGCTTACTCCTAGTCTGGCTGAGGATAAGGTCACGATCCCTCCAGTTTAAAAGGCACGCCAGGAGTGGTCTAGGGGGTGCCCCAGGTGGTGGTTGTCTGGCGTGGACACGGTGGGCTCTCTCCACAGCATACGCAGGGGTAAAGGGTGCCTCTGGGAACTGCTCCTTGAACCAGGTCTCCAGAAATGCCGCCGGGTCCCGGCCCTCAGCTTTTTCAGGTAGGCCCAGGATCCGCACATTGTTGCGCCGCTATCTATTTTCCAGGTCATCGCACTTCTGTTGCCATTGACCGACCGCTCTTTCCAGATCCTGCACTCTCCCCTCCATCGGTCTAGTCAGATCTTCCAGAGCAGAGACCCGATCTTCAGTGGTCTTGACTCGGTCCCTCAATTGCTGCATATCATGGCGTAGCAGGCTAACATCCACTCTCACCTCCTCCAGCTTCCCAGTGAGTGACGACTGACATGATGAGATCATCACCAGCAGTTGATCGTAGGCAGCCTTGAGGGTGAATTCAGGCTCCGTGGGTTCCTCAGCCTCTGCCTTTTTGGGCCCCATCGCCGGTTTGCGGGGTCTCCTCTTGCGCTTACACACCGTCCAATCTGTGCCTGGGGTCGGCAGTTTGTCAGGATGGTGAAGGATTGCAGAGGGTGAACGGAGCTGCACTTAAACGCGTGCTCTCATGCCGGCAGTTGGCCACGCCCCCCGGGGGCGCAATTTTTATCTGCGCCGCAGACTGGTTGCTGGCTGGGGTAGCGACGTCAGCGACGCCCTTCGCGGGTGCTGGTTCGACGTCGATCTCCATTCTGGGAGACACGTCTTCTTCCGCGGGGGCACTGGACGAGGCGGAGGGATTCACGGCCTCCGGGACCTCGATCAGGTCCGGGCTCTTTGAATCAGGAACCGGGACTTCGCCAGCGGCCTTTTCTGTGACCTCCGGGATACTATCCAAGGTAGGCGGTGAGGCTTTCTTGCTCAGGGAGGAATCCACGGCCTCCGGCATGATAGCAACTACAGAGGGCCCACTCTTTTTTATGATCTGGGAGACTTGGATCTCCGGGTCGCGCTTCTCATATACAGGCTCTCCTCCGATCGCCATCTGATTCCATTTTGGCTAGATGAACGCCATCTGGGTGACTTCTCTCATCCGGAAGACGACAAGTTCTAAGGGCGTAACCCAGAGGGAAGGGTCTTTATCTCCTCGGTACACAATAGGAGGTTCACAGTGGGCAGTCACTATTTTTCCCACTTCTGAAGGGGCGTATTCACTATCTTCGCGCCTTTGAGGGGGAGTTACTAGATCTTCCTGCTTCTGGGGGGCGTATTTGTTAATTTTGCACTCTTGAGGGGGTGTGTATTCGTCAATTTCTCCATCTTGGAAATCCTGGATGAGCTGCTACGCCATGAGGGAAGCATGGCCAATTAACCCTTGTAGTGCCAAGGTGCACAATGCAGCTTTTTCTTGCCCAGCAATAAAAGTAAGAAAGACCATTTTCAACAGTTTTCTTTGCACAATCTTTAGCCCTTATTATACTGTGAAACATGCGATCTAAGCCCGTTTTTTGTGCACAATTGGATCCGGTTCTGTTGTTAGGGAGTGACACACAATTCAATCCGATCCTGTTCGCAGGGGTGGCACACAATTAAATCCGATCCTGTTTGTTACGCCACTTATGCAATGAGCAGGACACCGGTACAGTGGGTCAGCTATGCAGTGGGTCAGTATATATGTATAATAGTTTGTGACGCCAATTGCAGCTTGTGCAGGTACTGTAGCAGGGCCCTTTAAGATGTAATAACTCATGCACCAGGTGAGGAACGCAAGAAGGGGAAAATTGTCTCTGTATAACAGATATGGTGGTGTCAACGGTGTCTCCTACCTTGGTACGGATGGACGCCCGGATCCTGGCTCACTTGCAATAAATTGAGTGTGGTCAGTAGGAGTAATTAAGGAACTTTGGTAATAGTAAATGAGATCCAAACAGGTAATACAGGGTGTGAGTCACAAATACCTCGCAGATAAAAAAAATATGTTTAATATTTTTCTGTGATATAATCCCAGTTGCAAACCAGTGTGTGTCTGGCCCACAGACTGTAATGTGGCCACTGGCAAGGCCTCCACTTATACCGCTACAGGGTGTGAGTCACAAATACTTTGCAGATAAAAAAAATTATATTTCATATTTTTCTGTGATATAATCCCAGTTGCAAGCCAGTGTTTGTCTGGCCCCAGACTGTACTGTGGCCACTGGTTAGGCCTCCACTCATACCGTTACAGGGTGTCACTCACTCACAAATACATCGCAGATAAAAAAAAATCTATTTAATATTTTTCTGTGATATAATCCCAGTTGCAAGCCAGTATGTGACTGGGCCCACAGACTGTACTGTGGCCACGGGCTAGGCCTTCACTCATACTGTTACATGGTGTGAGTCACAAATACCTCGCAGATAAAAAAAAAATCTATTTATTATTTTTCTGTGATATAATCCCAGTTGCAAGCCAGTGTGTGTCTGGCCCCAGACTGTACTGTGGCCACTGGCTAGGCCTCCACTCATACCGTTACAGGGTGTGAGTCACAAATACCTCGCAGATAAAAATAATTATATTTAATATTTTTCTGTGATATAATCCCAGTTGCAAGCCAGTGTGTGTCTGGCCCCAGACTGTACTGTGGCCACTGGCTAGGCCTCCACTCATACCGTTACAGGGTGTCACTCACTCACAAATACCTCGCAAATAAAAAAAAATTGATTTAATATTTTTCTGTGATATAATCCCAGTTGCAAGCCAGTATGTGTCTGGCCCACAGACTGTAATGTGGCCACTGGCTAGGCCTCCACTCATACCGTTACAGGGTGTGAGTCACAAATACCTTGCAGATAAAAAAAATATATTTAATATTTTTCTGTGATATAATCCCAGTTTCAAGCCAGTGTGTGTCAGGCCCACACAGAGGCAGGCCACCCCGCAGGGGCCGTTGTGGTCATGGTGCTGTGATTTCCACTGGCCCTGAAATAATGACCAGTGTTCAGAGGCCACATACCCTGAACCCCAAAAATTCTGAGAAAATAGTTGACTGGCTTACACAGGACACCCAATCTTCAACAGCTTCCGCTAAGAACCTTGACGCACCATCCTCCTCCAGCTCAGCTTTGGTCACCTGCTCTCAAGTTACCACTCTCCCGCCCGCCGCCACCACCACCACTACCACCACAGCTGCTTCACTTGATCCCTCAGAGGAGTTATTTACACATCAGTTGGATGAAATTAGTGATGCGCTACCATTATTGCCAGAGGATGTAAATAACAGGGATATGTCTCAGTCAGGCAGCATTACACACATGGACGTACAGTGTGATGATGATGATGTTGTACCCACTGCTGCTTCCTTTGCTGAGGTGTCAGATACAAGTGAAGCGCTTGATGATGACGATGTGTCCGTGGATGACACTTGGGTGCCTGCTCGAAGAGAAGAAGGAGAGGGGGAAGTTCAGAAGGGGAGACAGAGAGAAGGAGGAGACGAGTTGGAAGCAGGGGGAGGTTGTCGCAAGGAGCTAGTGGCTGTCAGACAGCGTGTATCTGCACCCGGGGTCAGCCAGACAGCACGCCAATCAACGCATGCTGTTGCCACCACCAGAATGCCGTCATTGCAAAGCTCAGCAGTGTGTCATTTTTCTTTGTGTGTCTGCCTCTGATAACAGCAATGCCATTTGCAACCTGTGCCAAAAGAAACTGAGTCGTGGGAAGTCCAACACCCACCTTGGTACAACTGCTTTGCGAAGGCACATGATCTCACATCACAAACGCCAATAGGATCAACACATGAGTACAAGCAGCACACAAACTCAAAGCCACCATCCTCCTCCTGGTCCAGCATCTTCAGCCACGTCAACCACTGCTGTCTTCCTTGCCCCCTCTCATCCACCCGCCACTCCGCTTCTCACCTTCAGCAGTTCCATCTTATCTACCCACAGTCAAGTGTCTGTAAAGGAAATGTTTGAGTGTAAGAAGCCAATGTCACAGAGTCACCCTTGCCCGGCGTCTGACAGCTGGCTTGACGGAACTCTTAGCCCTCCAGCCTTTACCATACCAGCTGGTGGAGTCTGAGGCCTCACTATTGGGACACCACAGTGGAATGTACCCAGACAATTTTTTTCTTCAAAAAAGGCAATCCCAAACCTCTACTCAGTGATTGAAAAGGAAGTCATGGCATCTCTGGCATACAATGTTGGGGCAAGGGTCCATCTGACCACTAATACCTGATCTGCAAAGCACGGTCAAGGCAGGTATATCACCTACACTGCACATTGGGTTAATCTGCTGACGGCTGCCAAGCACGGAATGCGTGGCTCTGCAGCGGAGTTGGTGACACCGCCACGACTTGCAGGCAGGCCTACAGCCACCTCCTCTACGCCTCTTACTCCATCCTCTTCCATAACCTCCTCGGCTGAGTTCTCTTCTGCAGCGGTGTCTGACTGCACATCAACTGAATCCCCCCAGCTCCCCAGGGGCTATTCCACATCCCGGATACAACAGTGTCACGCTGTCTTGGGGTTGACTTGCCTGAAAGCAGAGAGCCACACCGGACCAGCACTCCTGTCCGCCCTGAACGCACAGGTGGATCAGTGGCTGATCCCGCACCAACTGGAGATCAGCAAAGTGGTGTGTGACAATGGAAGCAATTTGTTGGCGGCATTGAATTTGGGCAAGTTGTCACATGTGCCGTGCATGGCACAAGTGTTGAATCTCATCGTACAACGCTTTGAGTCTAAGTTCCCAGGCTTACAGGACGTCCTCAAGCAGGCCAGGAAGGTGCGTGGCCACTTCAGGCGTTCCTACACGGCCATGGCGCACTTTTCAGACATTCAGCGCCGAAAAAACATGAAAGTGAGGCAATTGATGTGCGACAGCCCGACACGTTGGAATTCAACACTCCTAATGTTCGGCCGCCTGCTCCAACAAGAAAAAGCCATCAACGAGTATTTGTATGACCGGGGTGCTAGGACAGCCTCTGCGGAGCTGGGAATTTTTTTGCCACGTTACTGGACGCTCATGCGTAATGCCTGTAAGCTCATGCGTCCTTTTGAGGAGGTGACAAACCTAGTCAGTCGCATCAAAGGCACCATCAGCGACCTCATCCCATTTGTTTTCTTCCTGGAGCGTGCCCTGCGAAAAGTGCTGGATCAGCCTGTAGATGAGCGTGAAGAGGAAGAGTTGTGGTCACCATCACCACCAGAAACAGCCTTGTCATCATCTCTTGCCAGACCTGTGGCAACGCTGCAAGAGGAGTATGAGGAAGAGGAGTCAGAGGAGGAATGTGGCTTTGAGGAGGACGAAGACCAACCACAGCAGGCATCCCAGGGTGCTCGTTGTCACCTATCTGGGGCCCGTGGTGTGGTATGTGGCTGAGGGGAAGAACAGACCATCAATGACATCAGTGAGGAGGAGGAACGTGAAATGAGTAGCTCGGCATCCAACCTTGTGCAAATGGAGTCTTTCATGCTGTCATGTCTGTTGAGGGACCCTTGTATGAAAAGGATGAAGGCGAACGACTTATACTGGGTGGCAACGCTACTAGACCCCCGGTATAAGTAGAAAGTGGCGGAAATGTTACCAAATTACCGAAAGTCAGAAAGGATGCAGCAGTTCAAAACCAAACAAAAAAATATTCTTTACACAGCTTATAAGGGGTATGTCACAGCACAACGGAAATCTAACTGGGGAAGAGGTGAAAGTAATCCTCCTCCTACCACGACCACGGCGGCAAGGACAGGAGGCCTTACAGATGTGTTGTTGATGGAGGACATGCAGAGCTTTTTCAGTCCTACACATCACCACTGCCCTTCGGGATCCAGCCTTGGAGAGCGACTCGACCGACAGGTAGCAGACTACCTCGCCTTAACTGCAGATATCAACATTTTGAGGAGCGATGAACCCCATAACTACTGGGTGTGCAGGCTTGACCTGTGGCCTGAGCTATCCCGGTTTGCGATAGGCCTGCCACGCTTCAAGTGTCCTGTCAGCAAGGACCTTCAGTGCAGCAGAAGGCATTGTCACTGACAAAAGAAGTCGCCTTGGTCAAAAAAGTGTTGATTACCTCACCTTCATTAAGATGAATGAGGCATGGATCCCGAAGGGACTGACAGTGGGGGATACGTTTGACTAACAAAATGTCTGATGACATGCCTTGGCCTCAAAATGGTCCCCATGCTGCTGTATTTAATGTCTGCATACCGGATGACTTTCATGAATTCTCTGCCACCAACTAGGGTTCAAGCCGCAATATTTTAGTCACCTTTCTGCCTGGAAAACATAAATTTTTCTGGCATGCAACAATACTTAATTTTTCAGGCATGTGTACATGCCTACATTTTCTGGCCCCTGGTGCTGCACTATGGCTGCAAAAACAAAAAAAAGGCACATACATGTGTCAATTCCCCTTCGTGATCGGTACCTTGTTGTGGTGAAGGGGCTTGCGTATCACAATTAAGCGATCATAATCTGTATGAGTGTGTTGGCAATGCTGCCACACCCCAGATGATAAAGCCGTTTCTTCATTATGATCAGACTAAAAGCGATCGGCTGGATAATTTTTCATAGAAAAAAACATTGATTTTCTTTTTTTTTTAAGTTGTATGGGTTTTTAATACATAAAATAAAAAAATCATAATAAAGTCTCATAATAGTTTAGTAGAAATAATGCAGACAATTTAAAAAATCCCCATCAATTCCAATACAAAGCAAATACAGAGCTCAGAACTAAATTATTTCAGGATGTCGTAATGGTTCGTTAATTCGACAATGGTTAATCAATTCGACACACGTCCCCGGATAGGGGACGTAACAGGGATTAAACTGATAAGAATAGTACTAGTTAAGACACCAATCATATGTGGTGTCACAGCACATTGCTCCGTGCACCCGCATTGCCCCAACTTGGGAGTAAGAGGACCGACCAAGCTGCTTTTTCCATCTCCCTTTTTTTCACAAAAGGCAATCCCACCCTGATATGGGATGTAACAGGGATTAAACTGATGAGAATAGAACTACAGAAAATAGCACTCATATCGGGTGTGACAGTAAATTCCACGGCGCAGACGCAGTGACCGTGGATTCAAACAAAGGGGAGGGAGCCAGCGTTTTTTTAACCATTTCCCCATTCGAAAAATCAATTCAATTCACCTTTCAGGGACCCCTGGTGTTGTACGTGGCTGGGTGGAGGAAGAAACCTTTAATGACATCAACGGGACATGGCTAGCTTGGTATCCAACCTTGTGCAAAAGGGGAGTTTGCGGTTGGGCAAATGGACTGTTTGCGGTTGTTTGCGGTGCATTAAAAGGGGAGTTTGGTCTGTCAATTTCTGTGAAGCGGGCGTAACCCTTACACTACCTGATCGATACAACATTATACCTGATCGTATACACACACTGGATGTTTTAAACCACGTTGTTCAAAAAAATTTAGGATTGTTACGTGATTTATGCCCTTTATGGATTAAAACCCAACTCTGTGTCAACTATGTAATTTTCCATGGGAGTTTTGCCATGGATCCCCCTCCGGCATGCCACAGTCCAGGTGTTAGTCCCCTTGAAACAACTTTTCCATCACTACTGTGGCTAGAAAGAGTGCCTGTGGGTTTTAAAATTCGCCTTCTCCTGTTCGCGAACATTTGCAAAAATTTGCGCTCGCCGTTCGTGAACGGAAAATTTTATGTTCGCGACATCTCTATTTGTGTGCTGAAAGTGGCTGGGAGGTCTGTTTGCAGATTGACCACTAGGGGCGCTGTGTTGGTTTTGTGACGTATTGTGGCCGCGGCAGTCGCAGTTCGTCACATATTGGTAGGCAGCTACTGGGATTTTTTTGCATGTGTTTGGAACATCTGAACAGAGATTAACTAATTTACCTCTTTCAGAACCAAACCAATTTGGTGGTGGTGTGGCTGAGTAGTGATGAGCGGCAGGGGCAATATTCAAATTCGCGATATTTTGAGAATATTTGGGCGAATGTTCGCCATATATTCGAGAATTTGCAAATTCATGATCTCCAGGCATTATTTTATTGATTGCGAAAATTCGCATAAAAATTCGCATGAACTTGTATTTTCCCAAAAATCGAATATTCGCAATTACGAATATATTTTGCGATATTCGAAATATTCGCGAATTCTCGAAGTGCCGATATTCGCGATTAAAATTCACAATTCGAATATTCGTGAGCAACACTATGGCTGAGTGCAATACATTTATTTGTGTGTACAGAGAGATTGTGTAGTCCAGTACCCTCCCCGAAATCTTGTTTTCTTTATCTTTTATTTGGTGTGAAAATGTCAAGGGAATAAGAGAAAATGGCTTTGGCAGATCTGGAAAATTTGTGCCAAGAACGGGGCATTGAAGTCGGTCGCAAGACGAAGACCGACCTCATAAAAGACTTGTTCCGATGGGATAGCAAACAACTGCGGCTGTTAGATGTGTCTACTGCGGGAGACCCGGCCCATCTGACTCGAGTTCTGAGGAATCGGAGACTGAGAATCGTGACTACCCGGAGGGGGAACAACCGGCGCAGAATTTCAGTACAGATCCTAAATTTTCTTCAAGTACTCGCCTGGAACCGGCCAGTACCAGACTATCTATTTGTACAGATCCTATGATGCAGCAGGCCCTCCAAAAGTTAATAGACACTGACCTGGTAAAATACCTGCATTACATGGCAGAGCGCGAAGAACGCCGAGCTGAGAGGGAGGCCACTGCTGCAGAAAGCCAACGTCGGCTTGAACTGAGCATGGCCAGAATACACCAACCCAGCCAAAGCTCATTACCCAACTTTCCCGTGGAAGGAGCAGCATCACACGTGAGTGCAGTAGGCCAGACACCTGAAACCCTTGTTGCGCTACAAGGTGCTGGACGCGTTTGCAGAGTTAGCCATGTAACAGGATGATGATTATTCCGCCATAAAAGACACTATCATTGCTAAATACCACCTGACCCCTGAAGTCTATCGGAAGAGGTTTAGGTCCTTACAAAATGAGCGTACGGACTCTTATCCGGATTTGGTCAGCAGCTTACGCACTACATTCCGCCAGTGGACTTTAGGCTTAACAAAAGGGTATTCTTATGTCCTAGAGGACTTGATGGTGATAGACCAGCTTCTTTGTATTTGCCCTGCGGATGTGAGACAATTTGTGCTAGAACGGAAGCATGTGTCAGCAACTGCTGCTGCGGAGTTAGCTGAGACTTTTGTAACAACCCGGGTGCCCGATCTACGCAAATCTGCAACATCTAACTGGAGAGGAGGTGCACCCAATGGCCGGACAGACCCCCCTGCCTCTGTGGGCCATCCACCACAGAGACCACCAAGTGCAGCTACTGCTTCCAGACCTGGGGCGCCTGATGGAATCACCTGTCACTACTGCCGCAAGTCTGGACATATGAAATTCAACTGTCCTGAGCAGAGACAGCCACCACCAGGAAGAAAACAAATGGGATGATGTCGCCGATGGTGCCGTTGGTGCAACTAACTAGGTTTATCACCTCCTAAAAAGGACGTATGAGCCTACAGGCATTGCACATGAGTGTCCAGTAACGTGGCAAAAAAATACCCAGCTCTGCAGAGGCTGTCCTAGCACCCCGGTCATACAAATACTCGTTGATGGGTTTCTGCTTGTTGGAGCAGGCGGTCGAACATTAGGAGTGTTGAATTCCAATGTGTCGGGCTGTCGCAAATCAAGCACCTCACTGGCATGTTGTTTTCGCAGCTGAATATCGGAAAAGTGTGCCATGGCCGTGTAGGAACACCTGAAATGGCCACACACCTTCCTGGCCTGCTTAAGGACGTCCTGTAAGCCTGGGTACTTATGCACAAAGCGTTGTACGATCAGATTCAACACATGTGCCATGCACGGTACATTTGTCAACTTGCCCAAATTCAATGCCGCCAACAAATTGCTTCCATTGTCACATACCACTTTGCTGATCTCCAGTTGGTGCGGAGTCAGCCACTGATCCACCTGTGCGTTCAGGGCGGACAGGAGTGCTGGTCCGGTGTGACTCTCTGCTTTCAGGCAAGTCAACCCCAAGACTGTGTGACACTGTCGTATCCGGGATGTGGAATAGCCCCTGGAGAGCTAGGCGTTTGTGAAGTGAGATCACGTGCCTTCGCAAGCAGTTGTACCTAGGTGGGTGTTGGACTTCCCACGACACAGTTTCTTTTGGCACAGGTTGCAAATGGCATTGCTGTTATCAGAGGCAGACACACAAACAAAAGCCACACTGCTGAGCTTTGCAATGACGGCATTCTGGTGGTGGCAACAGCATGCGTTGATTGGCGTGCTGTCTGGCTGACCCTGGGTGCCGATACATGCTGTCTGTCTGTGCCACTAGCTCCTTGCGACAACCTCCCCCTGCTTCCAACTCGTCTCCTCCTCCTCTCTGTCTCCCCATCTGAACTTTCCCCCTGTTCTTCTTCTCTTCGAGCGGGCACCTAAGTGACATCCACGGACACATCGTCCTCATCAACCACTTAACTTGTATATGACAACCCAGCAAAGGAAGCTGCAGTGGGTACAACATCATCATCATCACACCGTTGTCCATGTTTGTAATGCTGCCTGACTGAGACATATCCCTGTTATCCACATCCTCTGGCAATAATGATTGCACATCACTCATTTCTTCCAACTGATGTGTAAATAACTCCTCTGACAGATCAAGTGAAGTGGCTGTGGTGCTAGTGTTGGTGGTGGCGGCAGGCGGGTGAGTGGTAACTTGAGAGGTGCCCGAAGCTGAGCTAGAGGAGGATGGTGCATCAAGGTTCCGAGCAGAAGCTGTAGAAGATTGGGTGTCCTGTGTTAGCCAGTCAACTATGTCCTCAGAACTTTTCGAGTTCAGGGTATGTGGCCTCTGAACACTGGGCATTATTCTAGGGCCAAAGGAAATCACAGCACCATGACCACGACGGCCCCTGCGGGGTGGCCTACCTCTGCCTGTCATTTTTTTTTTAGATTAGTGGTACAATGCGTGCAAGGTACTGTGCCACCAGATATGAGTGGTGGGCATTGAGCACCGTACAGTCTGTGGGCCTGACACTTACTGGCAGGCAACTGCAATTATATTTTAGAGAAAAAAAATTATACTTTTTTATCTGCAAGGTACTGTGCCACCAGATATGAGTGGCTTGCACTGACAGTGGGAACAGTACAGTCTGTGGGGCTGACATACACTGGCAGGCAACTGCAATTATATTACAGAGAAAAAATGGTATTACTTTTTTATCTGCAAGGTACTGTGCCACCAGATATCAGTGGTGGGCAGTGGGCACAGTACAGTCTGTGGGCCTGACACACACTGGCAGGCAACTGCAATTATATTACAGAGAAAATCGTATTACTTTTTTATCTGCAAGGTACTGTGCCAACAGATATAAGTGGTGGGCAGTGGCACAGTACAGTCTGTGGCCTGACACACACTGGCAGGCAACTGCAATCATATTACAGATAAAACATTGTATTACTTTTTTATCTGCAAGGTACTGTGCCACCAGATATGAGTAGTGGGCAGTGGGCACAGTACAGTCTGTGGGCCTGACACACACTGGCAGGCAACTGCAATTATATTACAGAGAATAAATTGTATTACTTTTTTATCTGCAAGGTACTGTGACACCCGATATGAGTGGTGGGCACTGGCCATGGGTACAGTACAGTCTGTGGGCCTGACACACATTGGCAGGCAACTGCAATTATATTACAGAGAAAAAATGGTATCACTTTTTTTATCTGCAAGGTACTGTGCCACCAGATATATGTGTGGTGGGCAGTGGGCACAGTTCAGTCTGTGGGCCTGACATACACTGGCAGGCAACTGCAATTATATTACAGAGAAAAAATGGTATTACTTTTTTATCTGCAAGGTACTGTGCCACCAGATATCAGTGGTGGGCGGTGGGCACAGTACAGTCTGTGGGCCTGACACACACTGGCAGGCAACTGCAATTATATTACAGAGAAAACATTGTATTACTTTTTTATCTGCAAGGTACTGTGCCACCAGATATATGTGTGGTGGGCAGTGGGCACAGTACAGTCTGTGGGCCTGACACACACTGGCTGGCAACTGCAATTATATTACAGAGAATAAATTGCATTACTTTTTTATCTGCAAGGTACTGTGCCACCAGATATGAGTGGTGGGCACTGGCAGTGGGCACAGTACAGTCTGTGGGCCTGACACACACTGGCAGGCAACTGCAATTATATTACAGAGAAAACATTGTATTACTTTTTTTATCTGCAAGGTACTGTTTCACCAGATATGAGTGGTGGGCAGTGGGCACAGTTCAGTCTGTGGGCCTGACACACACTGGAAGGCAACTGCAATAATATTACAGAGAAAAAAATGTATTACCTTTTTATCTGCAAGTTGCTGTGCCACCAGATATGAGTGGTGGGCAGTGGGCACAGTACAGTCTGTGGGCCTTACACACATTGGCAGGCAACTGCAATTATATTACAGAGAAAAAATGGTATTACTTTTTTATCTGCAAGGTACTGTGCCACCAGATATGAGTGGTGGGCACTTGCAGTGGGCACAGTACGGTCTGTGGCCTGACACTCACTGGAAGGCAATTGCAATTATATGACAGAGAAAAAAAATGAATTACTATTTTATCTGCAATGTACTGTGCCACCAGATATGAGTGGTGGCTACTGGCAGTGGGCACAGTACAGTCAGTGGGCCTGACACACACGGGCAGGCAACTGCAATATATATTTATATACATATTTATATACAAACCGGATTCCAAAAAAGTTGGGACACTAAACAAATTGTGAATAAAAACTGAATGCAATGATGTGGAGATGGCAAATGACAATAATTTATTTGTAATAGAACGCAGATGACAGATCAAACGATTAATCCGAGTAAATGTATCATTTTAAAGGAAAAATATGTTCATTCAAATTTTCACGGTGTCAACAAATCCCCAAAAAGTTGGGACAAGTACCAATAAGAGGCTGGAAAAAGTAAATTTGAGCATAACAAAGAGCTGGAAGACCAATTAACACTAATTAGGTCAATTGGCAACATGATTGGGTATAAAAAGAGCTTCTCAGAGAGGCAGTTTCTCTCAGAAGCCAAGATGGGTAGAGGATCACCAATTCCCACAATGTTGCGCAGAAAGATAGTGGAGCAATATCAGAAAGGTGTTACCCAGCGAAAAATTGCAAAGACTTTGCATCTATCATCATCAACTGTGCATAACATCATCCGAAGATTCAGAGAAACTGGAACAATCTCTGTGCGTAAGGGTCAAGGCCGTAAAACCATACTGGATGCTCGTGATCTCCGGGCCCTTAAACGACACTGCACCACAAACAGGAATGCTACTGTAAAGGAAATCACAGAATGGGCTCAGGAATACTTCCAGAAACCATTGTCAGTGAACACAATCCACCGTGCCATCCGCCGTTGCCAGCTGAAACTCTACAGTGCAAATAAGAAGCCATTTCTAAGCAAGATCCACAAGCTCAGGCGTTTTCACTGGGCCAGGGATCATTTAAAATGGAGTGTGGCAAAATGGAAGACTGTTCTGTGGTCAGACGAGTCACAATTCAAAGTTCTTTTTGGAAATCTGGGACGCCATGTCATCCGGACCAAAGAGGACAAGGGCAACCCAAGTTGTTATCAACGCTCAGTTCAGAAGACTGCATCTCTGATGGTATGGGGTTGCATGAGTGCGTGTGGCATGGGCAGCTTGCATGTCTGGAAAGGCACCATCAATGCAGAAAAATATATTCAGGTTCTAGAACAACATATGCTCCCATCCAGACGTCATCTCTTTCAGGGAAGACCCTGCATTTTTCAACAAGATAATGCCAGACCACATTCTGCATCAATCACAACATCATGGCTGTGTAGGAGAAGGATCCGGGTACTGAAATGGCCAGTCTGCAGTCCAGATCTTTTACCTATAGAGAACATTTAGCACATCATAAAGAGGAAGGTGCAACAAAGAAGGCCCAAGACGATTGAACAGTTAGAGGCCTGTATTAGACAAGAATGTGAGAGCATTCCTATTTCTAAACTTGAGAAACTGGTCTCCTCGGTCCCCAGACGTCGGTTGAGTGTTGTAAGAAGAAGGGGAGATGCCACACAGTGGTGAAAATGGCCTTGTCCCAACTTTTTGGGAATTTGTTGACACCATGAAATTCTGATTCAACATATTTTTCCCTTAAAATGGTACATTTTCTCAGTTTAAACTTCTGTTTCGTGATTTATGTTCTATTCTGAATAAAAAATTAGAAGTTGGCACCTCCACATCATTGCATTCAGTTTTTATTCACAATTTGTATAGTGTCCCAACTATTTGGGAATCCGGTTTGTAGATATAAGCAGACAAATGTACTAGCCCTAAAAATGGCTTTTTGGGGTGCTGTCTGGATGCTGTCCTTACAGCAGATGAGTCTTTGAGGACTGGAGTGGACACAGAACACTGGCCTAGCTAACATTTCCCTATTCATTCAGCAGCAGCAGCAGCACTCTCCCTGCTCTCACTAAAACTGCAGCTTCAGAATGAATCTAAGATGGATACTGTCCTTGCTTTTTGATAGGAGGTGGGAGGGTCTTGGAGGGAGGGTATGCTGATTGGCTGGAATGTGTCTGCTGACTGTGAGGTACAGGGTCAAAATTTGCTCAATGATCATGTATAGGGGCGGGCCGAACATCGCATATGTTCGCCCGCCAGGGCATAAGCGAACAAGCGATGTTTGCCGGCGAACTGTTCAGGACATTTCTATACAGAAATAGGTCACTGAACGCTTTTGCCACAAATAAGTGCACCAGTGAAGTGCGTATATTTTTTTCTTTCTGTACTGAAATAAGCCACAAAACGCTTTTAACACATATACCTGCAGAAATGAACTGAGAATATATATTTCTTTTTGTACTGAAATAGGCCACAAAACGCTTTTAGCAGAAATAAATGCACCAGTGAAGTGTGTATATTTTTTTTCTTTCTGTACTGACATAGGCTACTGAACGCTTTCAACAAATAGAACTGCAGGAGTGAACCGAGAATATGATTTTCTTTTTGTACTGAAATAGGCCAGTAAAAGATTTTTGCAGAAATGAATGCACCAGTGAAGTGCGTATATATTTTCCTTTCTGTACAGAAATAGGTCACAAAACGCTTTTGCCACAAATAAGTGCACTAGTGAAGTGCACCAGTGAAGTGAGTATATATTTTTTCTTTCTGTACTGAAAAGTGCAGCTATACGCTTTTGCCAGAAATAAATGCACCAGTGAAGTGCGTATATATATATTTTTCTGTACTGAAATAGGCCACTAAACGCTTTAAACACATATAACTGCAGAAATGAACTGAGAATATATGTTTCTATTTGTACTGAAATAGGCCACTAAACGCTTTTAGCAGAAATAAATGCGCCAGTGAAGTATGTGGATATTTTTATTTTTGAACTGATATTGGACAATAAAACCTTTTGCCACAAATAAATGCACAAGTGAAGTGTGTATATTTTTTCTTTCTGTACTGAAATAGGCCACTAAACGCTTTTGAAACAAATAAGTGCATCAATGTAGTGCATAATTTTTTTCTTTTTGTACTGAAAATGGCCACTATACAGTTTTGCCCAAAAAATGCATCAACAAAGTGCGTATGTATATATTTTTTCTATACTGAAAAAGGCCACTAAATGCTTTTGCCACAAATAAATGTACATGCGAAGTACGTTTATTTTTTTCTTTCTGTACTGAAATACGCCACTTAAAGCTTTTGCCACAAATAAGTGCATCAGTGTAGTGAGTATATTTTTATCTTTCTGGTAAGTGACAGATCATTAGGCAATGCACCACACAGACCTGTCACTTACCAGTAGGAGGAGCTCCCGGCCGGACACAGACATCGCAGCTCGCAGGTAAGTATGATGCTTCTACAAATTGCTAAGTAACCATGGCATGACTGCAGTAGCGTCCCGGTTGCCATGATTACCGATCGGAGCCCCAGCGATTAAACTGGGACTCCGATCGGTACTCTCCACTGCCACCAATGATAGGGGGGGGGAGATTTTAATTAGGAGGGGGAGGGAGGGGAGAGGGCCCACTGGCCACCAAAGAGTTAACTACAGGGGAAGGAGGGGGGCCCTCTGGCTACAAATGAGTTAACTACAGGGAAGGGAGGGGGGGCTGGCCACCAACAAGTTAACTAGAGGGGAGGGAGGGGGGCCCACTGGCTACCAACGAGTTAACTACAGGGGGGGGGGGCCCACTGGCCACCAATGAGTTAACTACAGGGGGGAGGGGGGCGGCCGCACTGGCCACCAATGAGTTAAAAACGGGGGGGTCTGCCCCCTGCTGCCTGGCAGCACCTGCCAGGCAGCAGGGGGCAGTCATGTACACAGTTTTTTTGTATATTCTAACCTGAAGCGTCACCATCACCATGGGAACGCCTCTGTGTTAGAATATACTGTCGGATCTGAGTTTCACAATGTAACTCATATCCGACAGTATATTCTAACATAGAGGCGTTCCCATGGTGATGGGGACGCTTCAAGTTAAAATATACCATTGGATTGGAGAAAACTCCGATCCGATGGTATAAAGGGACTCCTGACTTTATATTAAAAGTCAATGGGGGGCGGATCCGTTTGCAATTGCACTTTCAACAAGACAACGACCCTAAACACTGCTCAAAATCTACTAAGACATTTATGCAGAGGAACAAGTACAACGTTCTGGAATGGCCATCTCAGTCCCCAGACCTGAATATAATTGAAAATCTGTGGTGTGACTTAAAGAGAGCTGTCCATGCTCGGAAGCCATCAAACCTGAATGAACTAAAGATGTTTTATAAAGAGGAATGGTCCAAAATACCTTCAACCAGAATCCAGACTCTCATTGGAACCTACATGAAGCGTTTAGAGGCTGCAATTTCTGCAAAAGGAGGATCTACTAAATATTGATTTCATTTCTTTTTTGTGGTGCACAAATTTATGCACCTGCCTAATTTTGTTTAAACAATTATAGCACACTTTCTGTAAATCCAATAAACTTCATTTCACTTATCAAATATCACTATGTGTGTCTCCTATATGATATCAATGTAAGTAGAGGGGTGAGGTGGCACTGCAAGCGTCTCCAGCCAGCTCAGAAGTGGGAACTGCGTAGCTCAGTCACAAAACAAACTTCAGTGGTGCTCTGCTGTCAACATGAGAATGAGCAATGATCAATGAAATATGTAAAGAAAAAAATGATAGCGGCACTCACCTGGATGTAACAAATAGTTTCTTTAATCCTTAAAAGGCATACACAAAGTAACAGCAGGCTCTCAGGGAAAGCGCAAAGTGCCGCATTAAACAAGAGAATTCAAAGGCGGCTTAACATAATGTCACTGCAGCATCAAAACCTATTCGTCCATATACAGTGGGGTGAGATAACAATAAAGGCATATGAGAACGAGTGACCCCATAACATCACATGCATTAGGAAATGGACATGAATCTCATATTAACCCTTTCATTGCTGACTTATAGAAATAGATCTAGTCAAAAATAAGGCAATGTACTCATCCTATAAAGGGGACAAATGAGATTGCATCATTGAGGCCTGCTGGTTTGATGGTATTTAATGAAAATATCCATCTTGCCTCTTTTTGCAACAAAATGTGATCACATATCGGCACAGCAACAACTTACGGGATATGTTGACACATAGCTTATATGCTAGTCCCCAATCACAATCTTGGTTACGGAACCTACTCACAGGGACATTTCCCTGTGGATCTTGCAAATTTTGTGGTTTCATCAATAAGTCAAAAAGTTTTGCCAACAGCACCTCAGACAAAACCTTTTTTACTAGGTCTTTTTATAATTGCAAGTCGGTGGGTGTTGTCTATTTAATGACATGCGTGTGTAACATCAAATATGTTGGCAAAACCATTAGAGAGCTAAGAAGACGGATTGGGGAGCATATTCTGGACATCATGAATCTCAAAGATACCCCGATTGCACGCCATGTACTTGATCATCACAGAGGGAATACGTCATCGGTCAAATTTCAAGTGATCGACTCTGTGAAATTGTCATCTAGGGGTGGCGACTGTGATCGCATTTTGTTGCAAAAAGAGGCAAGATGGATATTTTCATTAAATACCATCAAACCAGCAGGCCTCAATGATGCGATCTCATTTGTCCCCTTTATAGGATGAGTACATTGGCTTATTTTTGACTATATCTATTTCTATAAGTCAGCAATAAAAGGGTTAATATGAGATTCATGTCCATTTCCTAATGCATGTGATGTTATGGGGTTGCTTGTTCTCATATCCCTTTATTGTTATCTCACCCCACTGTATATGGACGAATAGGTTTTGATGCTGCAGTGACATTATGTTAAGCTGCCTTTGAATTCTCTTGTTTAATACGGCACTTTGCACGTTCCCTGAGACCGAACGAGTTCCTCCTCTGTTTAGCCATTGGTTTTCCTTGGACAGAGCCTCCTGGCCGGATTGGCTGTGAGACGAGGGCGTGTCTAGCAGGGCGGGATTTCACCCTGTAAATCTCGGCGTTCTGTGGGCCGCTTCGCGGCCATTACAGCACCGATCTGTATGCACACTAGCACACTATGCCTCAACCTAGAGGTGCGTAGCTTAGGCAGGACAGTAGTCTGTTAGTGACAACACCGTACCTCACACTAGAGGATTCCGGTGTTAGGCAGGTTATTCTACTGTTTTGTGTCATCCACTGCCTCGGTCTACCATCACTGTAGAAGCTGTGGGCTTTGTTCAAATATGGTGCACATAGCTCCTGATGAAGTGTATTGTTAATGCATGGAAACGCGTTGAGCTTATACCATGTGGCAAAACCAACCTCGCCACTGGGTTTTGGAGAGGGCTGTTTAAAAGCCTCTTGCCTCAAGATTATGGCCCATAGTAACTTTAAAGGAGAAAACAGACCAGCCGCACAGCTTAAATCTGTCTGTAGAATTGTATTTTATGTTATTATGCGTTCGGTTAAATTGTATGTTATGTGAGGGCACCCAGATAGCTAATATTATTGTATTTGTGTATTCTGAGTGCCATTCACCTAATGATATGCACTCAGACTTGAGCTATCTGGGGATATGTTAAATGTCTGTGTTTGCTGTGGGGGTGTGCCATTGTGTGTTTAAATGGTGATGTCTGTCCTGTAGTCGCCACATGTGTATTGGTGATCTCCCTTTGTCCTGAGAGATAATTGGATTGCCTTCGGTTGTCTCTGGGACAGAGAGGAGGAAACCATGATGCATTGTGGGGATGTGTTGTATCTGTTCTGTATTTGCAAAACTGTAATAAAAACCAGGCTGGGTGTGCCAGCACATCAGACCACTGCTGACCCTCAAGACGGAGCCTTGTCTCGTTATTGGGGGGATTCCCTGTATGCTGTTGGAGACTGATTGCCAGGAGTGTAAGCTGACTATACGCTTTTCCTGTTCGTCTGCTGACAGCTATTTGCGAGGTTCCAGTTTGGAGTGCTATTTTGCATCCAGTTCGGGAGGTTGGTGTTCTGCAGTAGCTGTGCCTGTCTCCCAGAAAGGGGCATATAGCCTAAACGGATTTTAACCCATTGTCTGCTGAAACGGTCCGTTACATACCATAAAGGAGTATGTCAGGGCAATCCGTGCTCCATATACAACAATTGGAGTGACGGCTACGGCTCTGCCGTAGTCCTGCACCGATACTATCTTTGTGCAGTGAGAGTATGCGCGCTGACACTCACTGTTAGGAGCGCTGCTTGGTGGTTTTCACAGCACCAGGTATCCTCCTAGATAGCATTTTTCACCCGGGTTACACACTTTGTACCCTGGTGTTTTGAGCCCCCTTATATGTTGGTGGGTTTAGTTTGTGAGACTGACGTGTGCTCCAGGTGGTTGCCCTGGTTACAGACGCAGGTTCACTCTCACAAATTCAGTATTAGTCAGTCGCTGACTGTTGCACTGACAGGTTGATACCCTTTATTTTAAACAGAATATATAATAAAGTAATTGTTATTTTGTTTTAACGCCAATCCTCACATTATTTGGTTCGATTGTGCAAATAGGCGTATATTCAGCACACCGCAAAAAGTTTTTGTTTTCAATTAACAAGGTTGTCCAAACTTTTGCATCCCACTGTAAGTGCACCAGTGAAGTGTGCATATTTTTCTTTCTGCACTGAAAAGGGCAACTAAATCTTTTCGCCACAAATAAGTGCACCAGTGAAGTGCGTGTATTTTTTTCTTTCTATACTAAAATAAGCCACTAAACGCTTTTGCCAGAAATAAATGCACCAGTGAAGTGATTTTATATTTTTCTTTCAGTACTGAACTAAGACACTAAATGCTTTTGCCACAAATAATTTCCCCCTGTAAAGTGCGTATATTTTTTTATTTCTTTCCTGAAATAGGCCACTAAACGCTTTTGTCAGAAATAAATTCACCAGTGAAGTGTGCATATATATATATTTTTCTTTCTTTACTGAAATAGACCAGTAAACACTTTTGCAAAACGTATGACTGCAGAAGTGAACTGAGAATATATATATATATATATATTTATACTGAAATCGGCCAAAAAACGCAGAAATAAATGCACCAGTGAAGTACGTATATATTGTTCTTTTTCTACTGAAATAGACCACTGAATGCTTTTGCCACAAATAACTGGACCAGTTAAGTGTGTATATTTTTTTCATTCTGTACTGAAAAAGGCCACTAAATGCTTTGGCCAGAAATAAATGCACCAGTGAAGTGCATATATATATATTTTTTTTCTGTATTGAAATAGGCTGCTAAACATTTTTGCCACAAATAACTGCACATGCGAAGTGCATATATTTTTTCTTTCTATACTCAAACAGGCCACTAAATGCTTTTTCATGTATAACTGCAACAGTGAAGTGTGCATATTTTTTTCTTTCTGTACTGAAATAGACCACTAAATGCTTTAAACACATATAAATGCAGAAATGAACTGAGAATATATTTTTCATTTTGTACTTATATAGAGCACTAATTGCTTTAAGCAGAAATAAATAAACCAGTAGAGTGTGTATATATTTTTCTTTCTGAACTGAAATAGGCCACTAATGCTATTGCCACAAAGTGCAGCAGTGAAGTGCATATATTTTTTTCTTTCTATACTCAAACAGGCCGCTAAATGCTTTTTCATGTATAACTGCAACAGTGAAGTGTGCATATATTTTTCTTTATGTACTGAAATACGCCACTAGACACTTTTGCCACAAATAAGTGCATCAGTGTAGTGCATATATTTTTTTCTTTCTGTACTGAAATAGACCACTAAATGCTTTAAACACATATAAATGCAGAAATGAACTGAGAATATATTTTTCATTTTGTACTTATATAGAGCACTAATTGCTTTAAGCAGAAATAAATAAACCAGTAGAGTGTGTATATATTTTTCTTTCTGTACTGAAAAAGGCCACTAATGCTATTGCCGCAAAGTGCAGCAGTGAAGTGCATACATTTTTTCTTTCTGTACTGAGATAGGCAACTGAATGCTTTTCCCAGAATTAAATGCACCTGTGAAGCGTGTAGATATTTTGCTTTTTGCACTAAAATAGGCCACTAAACACTTTTGCCAGTAAGAAATGCACCAATTAAGTGCATATATATTTTTCTTTCTGTAATGAAATAGTCCACTAAAAGCTGTTGCCACAAATAAGTGCATCAGTTTAGTGTGTATATATTTTTTTCTTTCTTTAACCACCTTAGGACCGCCGTACGCAGGATTGCGTCCTGCCGGCGGTCCTGCTCTTCTGGGTGGACGCATATATGCGTCCTCCCGCGAGAGCCGAGATTTCCTGTGAACGCGCGCGCACAGGCGCGCGCGCTCACAGGAACGGAAGGTAAGCGAGTGGATCTCCAGCATGCCAGCGGCGATCGCTCGCTGGCAGGCTGGAGATCCGAATTTTTTAACCCCTAACAGGTATATTAGACGCTGTTTTCATAACAGCGTCTAATATACCCTCTTCCTGGTCCTCTGGTGGTCCCTTTTGTTAGGATCGACCACCAGAGGACTCAGGTAGGTAAGTACAGTAGCACCAAACACCACACTACACTACACCCCCCTGTCACTTATTAACCCCTTATAAACCCCTGATCACCCATGATCACCCCATATAAACTCCCTGATCACCCCCCTGTCATTGATCACCCCCCTGTCAGGCTCCGTTCAGACGTCCGTATGATTTTTACGGATCCACGGATACATGGATCGGATCCGCAAAAAGCATACGGACGTCTGAATGGAGCCTTACAGGGGGGTGATCAATGACAGGCGGGTGATCACCCATATACACTCCCTGATCACCCCCTGTCATTGATCACCCCCCTGTCATTGATCACTCCCCTGTAAGGCTCCATTCAGACGTCCGCATGATTTTTACGGATCCATGGATACATGGATCGGATCCGCAAAACACATGCGGACGTCTGAATGGAGCCTTACAGGGGGTGATCAATGACAGGTGGGTAATCACCCATATACACTCCCTGATCACCCCCCTGTCATTGATAACCCCCCTGTAAGGCTCCATTCAGACGTCCGCATGCGTTTTGTGGATCCGATCCATGTATCCATGGATCCGAAAAAAAATCATGCGGATGTCTGAATGGAGCCTTACAGGGGGGGGTGATCAGTGACAGGGGGGTGATCACCCTGATTACCCTGATCACCCCCTGTCATTGATAACCCCCCTGTAAGGCTCCTTTCAGACGTCCGCATGCGTTCTGTGGATCCGATCCATGTATCCATGGATCCGTAAAAAATCATGCGGATGTCTGAATGGAGCCTTACAGGGGGGGTGATCAGTGACAGGGGGGTGATCACCCTGATCACCCCCTGTCATTGATAACCCCCCTGTAAGGCTCCATTCAGACGTCCGCATGCGTTCTGTGGATCCGATCCATGTATCCATGGATCTGTAAAAAATCATGCGGATGTCTGAATGGAGCCTTACAGGGGGGGTGATCAGTGACAGGGTGGTGATTACCCTGATTACACTGATCACCCCCTGTCATTGATAACCCCCCTGTAAGGCTCCATTCAGACGTCCGCATGCGTTTTGTGGATCCGATCCATGTATCCATGGATCCGTAAAAAATCATGCGGATGTCTGAATGGAGCCTTACAGGGGGGGTGATCAGTGACAGGGGGGTGATCACCCTGATTACCCTGATCACCCCCTGTCATTGATAACCCCCCTGTAAGGCTCCATTCAGACGTCCGCATGCGTTTTGTGGATCCGATCCATGTATCCATGGATCCGTAAAAAATCATGCGGATGTCTGAATGGAGCCTTACAGGGGGGGTGATCAATGATAGGGGGGTGATCAGGGAGTCTATATGGGTGATCACCCCCCTGTCATTGATCACCCCCCTTTCATTGATCACCCCCCCCCCCCCCCTGGTAAGGCTCCATTTAGACATTTTTTTTGGCACAAGTTAGCGGAAATTTTTTGTTTGTTTTTGTTTTTTTCTTATTAAGTCTCATATTCTACTAACTTGTGTCAAAAAATAAAATCTCACATGGACGCACCATACCCCTCACGGAATCCAAATGCGTAAACATTTTTAGACATTTATATTCCAGACTTCTTCTCACGCTTTAGGGCCCCTAAAAAGCCAGGGCAGTATAAATACCCCACATGTGACCCCATTTAGGAAAGAAGACACCCCAAGGTATTCCGTGAGGGGCATATTGAGTCCATGAAAGATTGAAATTTTTGTCTTAAGTTAGCGGAAAGTGAGACTTTGTGAGAAAAAAATCAAAAAAAAAATCAATATCCGCTAACTTATGCAAAAAAAAAAAATCAATATCCGCTAACTTATGCAAAAAAAAAATAATTCTAGGAACTCGCCATGCCCCTCATTGAATACCTTGGGGTGTCTTCTTTCCAAAGTGGGGTCACATGTGGGGTATTTATACTGCCCTGGCTTTTTAGGGGCACGAAAGTGTGAGAAGAAGTCTGGGATCCAAATGTCTAAAAATGCCCTCCTAAAAGGAATTTGGGCCCCTTTGCGCATCTAGGCTGCAAAAAAGTGTCACACATGTGGTATCGCCGTACTCAGGAGAAGTTGGGCAATGTGTTTTGGGGTGTCATTTTACATATACCCATGCTGGGTGAGAAAAATATCTTGGTCAAATGCCAACTTTGTATAAAAAAATGGGAAAAGTTGTCTTTTGCCAAGATATTTCTCTCACCCAGCATGGGTATATGTAAAATGACCCCCCAAAACACATTACCCAACTTCTCCTGAGTACGGCGATACCACATGTGTGACACTTTTTTGCAGCCAAGGTGGGCAAAGGGGCACCTTTCGGATTTCGCAGGCCATTTTTTACACATTTTGATTGCAAGGTACTTCTTACACATTTGGCCCCTAAATTGCCAGGGCAGTATAACTACGCCACAAGTGACCCCATTTTGGAAAGAAGACACCCCAAGGTATTCCGTGAGGGGCACGGCGAGTTCCTAGAATTTTTTATTTTTTGTCACAAGTTAGCGGAAAATGATGATTTTTCTTTTTTTTTCTTTTTTCCTTACAAAGTCTCATATTCCACCAACTTGCGACAAAAAATAAAAAATTCTAGGAACTCGCCATGCCCCTCATGGAATACCTTGGGGTGTCTTCTTTCCAAAATGGGGTCACTTGTGGGGTAGTTATACTGCCCTGGCAATTTAGGGGCCCAAATGTGTGAGAAGAACTTTGCAATCAAAATGTGTAAAAAATGCCCTGCAAAATCCGAAAGGTGCACTTTGGAATATGTGCCCCTTTGCCCACCTTGGCAGCAAAAAAGTGTGACACATCTGGTATCGCCGTACTCAGGAGAAGTTGGGCAATGTGTTTTGGGGTGTCATTTTACATATACCCATGCTGGGTGAGAAAAATATCTTGGTCAAATGCCAACTTTGTATAAAAAAATGGGAAAAGTTGTCTTTTGCCAAGATATTTCTCTCACCCAGCATGGGTATATGTAAAATGACACCACAAAACACATTCCCCAACTTCTCCTGAGTACGGCGATACCAGATGTGTGACACTTTTTTGATGCCAAGGTGGGCAAAGGGGCACATATTCCAAAGTGCACCTTTCGGATTTCACCGGTCATTTTTTACAGATTTTGATTGCAAAGTACTTCTCACACATTTGGGCCCCTAAATTGCCAGGGCAGTATAACTACGCCACAAGTGACCCCATTTTGGAAAGAAGACAACCCAAGGTATTCCGTGAGGGGCATGGCGAGTTCCTAGAATTTTTTATTTTTTGTCGCAAGTTAGTGGAATATGAGACTTTGTAAGAAAAAAATAAATAAATAAAATCATCATCATTTTCCGCTAACTTGTGACAAAAAATAAAAAGTTCTATGAACTCACTATGCCCATCAGCGAATACCTTAGGGTGTCTACTTTCCGAAATGGGGTCATTTGTGGGGGTTTTCTACTGTTTGGGCATTGTAGAACCTCAGGAATCATGACAGGTGCTCAGAAAGTCAGAGCTGTTTCAAAAAGCGGAAATTCACATTTTTGTACCATAGTTTGTAAATGCTATAACTTTTACCCAAACCATTTTTTTTTTGCCCAAACATTTTTTTTTTATCAAAGACATGTAGAACAATAAATTTGGCGAAAAATTTATATATGGATGTCGGTTTTTTTTTTGCAAAATTTTACAGCTGAAAGTGAAAAATGTCATTTTTTTGCAAAAAAATCGTTACATTTTGATTAATAACAAAAAAAGTAAAAATGTCAGCAGCAATAAAATACCACCAAATGAAAGCTCCATTAGTGAGAAGAAAAGGAGGTAAAATTCATTTGGGTGGTAAGTTGCATGACCGGTGAAAGGAGTGTAGTGCCGAAGTGTAAAAAGTGCTCTGGTCATGAAGGGGGTTTCACCTAGTGGGGCTGAAGTGGTTAATGAAATAGGTCAATAAACGCTTTAGAATATATTTGTCTTTTTTGTTCTGAAACTGGCCAGGAAACGCTTTTAGTAGAATTAAATGCACCAATGAAATGCATATATAATTTTCTTTCTGTACTAAAAAAGGCCACTAAACGCTTTAAACACATAACTGCAGAAATGAACTCAGAATATATTTTACCTTTTGTACTGAAATAGGTCACTATATGCTTTTAGCAGAAATAAATGCACCAGTGGAGTGTGTAAATATTTTTCTTTCTGTATTGAAAAAGGCCGCTATATGCTTTTGCCAGAAATAAATGCACCAGTGAAGTGCGTATATTTTTTTCTTTCTGTACTGAAATTAGCCACTAAATGCTTTTGCAACAAATAAGCGCACCAGTTACGTGCATATATATTTTCCTTTCTGTACAGAAATAGGTCACTAAACGCTTTTGAAACAAATAAGCGCACCATTGAAGTGTGTATATTTTATTATTTCTGTACTGCAATAGGCCACTAAATGCTTTTGCCACAAATAACTGCAACATAGAAGTGTTTATATATTTTTCTTTCTGTACTGAAATACGACACTAAATGCATTTGCCACAAATAAGTGCACTAGTGAAGTGCGTATATATTTTTCTTTCCTCACTAAAATTGGCTACTAAACGCTTTTGCCACAAGTAAATGCACCAGTGAAGTGCGTATCTTTTTTTTCTTTCTATAATGAAATAGGCAACTAAACGCTATTGCCACAAATAACTGCAACATAGAAGTGTTTATATATTTTTCTTTCTGTACTGAAATATGCCACTAAATTATTTTGCCACAAATAAATGCACCAGTGAAGTGTATATAATTTTTTCTTTCTGTACTGAAAAAGATCACTAAACACTTTGGCCAAAAAAAAACTGCAACAGTAAATTGTGTTTATATATACATTTTTTCTGTACTGAAATAGGCTACTAAACGCTTTAGCCACAAATAACTGCACAAGTGAAGTGCGTATTATATATTTTTCTTTCTATACTGAAATAGGCCACTAAATGCTTTTGCCAAAAATAAGTGCAACAGTGAAGTTTGTATATATTTTTCTATCTGTACTGAAATAGGCCAAAAATCAATGCACCAGTAAAGTGCGCTTATATATATATTTTTTTTCTATACGGAAATAGGCCACTAAACGCTTTTGCCACAAATAAGTGCATCAGTGTAGTGCGTATATTTTTTCTTTCTGTACTGAAAAGGGCCACTATGCGCTGTTGCCAGAAATAAATTCAACAGTAAAGTGCATATATATTTTTCTTTTTGTACCTAAATGCGCAACTAAACGCTTTTGCCACAAATAAGTGCATCAGTGTTTAGCGCATATTTTTTTCATTTTGTACTTAAATAGGCCACTAAAATCTTTTGCCACAAATAACTGCACCAGTGTAGTGTGTTTTTTTTTTTGTTGTACTAAAATAGGTCACTAAACACTTTCAATACATATAACTTCATAATTCAACTGAGAATATATATTTATTTTTTCTACTGAAATAGGCCACTAAACGCTTTTGCAACACAAAACTGCAACATTGAAGTGCATATATTTTTTTCTTTCAGTACAGAAATAGGCCACTAATAACTTTTAACAAATATAACTGCAGAAATTAACTGAGAATATATTTTTCTTTTTGTACTGAAATAGGCCATTAAATGCTTTTCCCAGAAATAAATGCACCAGTGAAGTGAGTAGATATTTTCCTTTTTGCACTGAAATTGGCCACTAAAAGATTTTGCCACAAATAAGTGAACCAGTGAAGTGTGTATATTTTTTCTTTCTCTACAGAAATAGGCCACTAAACGCTTTCGCCACAAATAAATGCATCAGTGAAGTGTGTATATTTTTTTCTTTCTGTACTGAAATTGGCCACTAAACGATTTTGACACAAATAAGTGCACTACTGAAGCGCATATATTTTTTCTTTCTGTACTGAAATAAGCCACTTAGCGCTTTTGCCAGAAAAAAATTCACCAGTGAAGTGCGCATATATTTTTCTTTTTGTACTAAACTCAGCCACTAAATGCTTTTGCAACAAATATGTGCACCATTGAAGTGCATATTTTTTTCTTTTTTTAGTGAAATAGGCCACTAAACGCTTTTCCCAGAAATAAATGCATCAGTGAAGTGCGTAGATATTTTTCTTTCTGTACTGAATTAGGCCACTAAACGCTTTTGCCACAAACAAGTGCATCAGTGTAGAGCATATATTTTTTTCTTTCTGTACTGAAAAGGGCCGCTATTTGCTTTTGCCAGAAATAAATGCACCAGTGAAGTGCAGATATTTTTTTCTTTCTGTACAGAAATAGGTCATGAAACGCTTTTGCAACAAATAACTGCACTATTGAAGTGCGTATATTTTTTTCTTTCTATACACTTTTAGCACATATAACTGCAGAAGTGATCTGAGAATATATTTTTCTTTTTTGTACTGAAATAGGCCAGGAAACTCTTTTAGTAGAAATAAATGCAAAAATGAAGTGCGTATATATTTTCCTTTCTGTACTGAAATAGGCCACTAAATGCTTTAAACACATTTAACTGCAAAAATGAACTGAGAATATATTTATCTTTGTGTACTGAAATAGGCCAGGAAACGCTTTTAGTAGAAATAAATGCACCAGTGACAAGCGTATATATTTTTCATAGTGTATTGAATTTGGCCACTAAACACTTTTGCCACAAATAAGTGCATCAGTGTAGTGCGTATACTTTTTTCTTTCTGTAATGAAATATGCCACTAAACGCTTTTGCATGCGTATATATTTTTATTACTGTACTGAAATAGGCCACTAAATGATTGTGCAACAAATAAGTGCACCAGTAAAGTGTATATATTTTTTCTTTCTGTACAAAAATAAGCCACTAAACTCTTTTGCCCCCAAAAAAATGCATCGATGAAAAGAGTATATATTTTTCTTTCTGTACTAACATAGGCCACTAAACGCTTTTGCCACAAATAAGTGCACCTGTGGAGTGCGTAGATATTTTCCTTTTTGCACTGAAATTAGCCACTAAAAGCTTTTGCCACAAATAAGTGCACCAGTGAAGTGCGTTTATATTTTTCTTTCTGTACTGAAATAGGCCACTAAACGCTTTTGCCACATATAAGTGCACCAGTGTAGTGCATATATTTTTTTCTTTCTTTACTGAAAAGGGCCGCTATACGTTTTTGACAGAAATAAATGCACCAGTGAAGTGCGTATATTTTTCCTTTCTTTAAACTTTCAACACATATAACTTTTTTATTTATTTTTTGTACTGAAATAGGCCACAAAACACTTTTGCAACAAATAACTGCACCAGTAAAGTGCATATATTTTTTTCTTTCTGTACTGAAAAAGGCCACTAAATGCTTTGGCCAGAAATAAATGCACCAGTAAAGTGCGTATATATTTTTCTTTCTGTACTGAAAAAGGCCACTAAACTATTTGGCCAGAAATAAATGCACCATTGAAGTGCGTATATATATTTATATATTATTTTTTTTTCTGTACTAAAATAGGCCACTAAACGCTTTTGACACAAATAACCTCAACATAGAAGTGTGTATATATTTTTCTTTTTTTACTGAAATATGCCACTAAATACTTTTGCCACAAATGAGTGCACCAGTGAAGTGCGTATATATTTTTCTTTCTGTACTGAAATTGGCCACTAAACGCTTTTGCCACAAATAAGTGCATCAGTGTAGTGCTTATATATATATTTTTTGTACTGAAATAGGCCTCTAAATGCTTTTGCAACAAAAAGGTGAATCAGTCTAGTGCGTATATTTTTTCTTTCTGTACTGAAAAGGGCCGCTATACACTTTTGCCAGAAATAAATGCACCAGTGAAGTGCGTATATTTTTTTCTTTCTAAACCTCTCAAATGTATTTATACTAATGCCAGAAGCCTGACGAATAAAACTGGGGAGCTGGAATTAGTGATGTGTGAGGAGAACTATGACATAGTGGGAATAACTGAGACATGGCTGGACGATAGCTATGACTGGGCAGTTAATGTACAAGGTTACAGTTTGTTTACAAAGGATCATCAAAACCGGAGAGCCTTTATGTAAAGTCTTGTCTAAATCAGTCTAGTGCGTATATTTTTTCTTTCTGTACTGAAAAGGGCCGCTATACACTTTTGCCAGAAATAAATGCACCAGTGAAGTGCGTATATTTTTTTCTTTCTAAACCTCTCAAATGTATTTATACTAATGCCAGAAGCCTGACGAATAAAACTGGGGAGCTGGAATTAGTGATGTGTGAGGAGAACTATGACATAGTGGGAATAACTGAGACATGGCTGGACGATAGCTATGACTGGGCAGTTAATGTACAAGGTTACAGTTTGTTTACAAAGGATCATCAAAACCGGAGAGCCTTTATGTAAAGTCTTGTCTAAAGCCCACACTCCGTGAAGATATAAGTGAGGGACATAAACATGTGAAGTCACTGTGGGTAGAGATACATGGAGCTAAAAACAATAATAAATTACTAATATTAGTTTACTATAAACCACCTAATATACCACAGTCCACAGAAAATCTACTACTAAACGAGATAGACAAGGCGGCAAATCATAATGAGGTGGTTATTATGGGGGACTTTAACTACCCAGATATAGACTGGGAAACTGAAACTTGTATATCTCATAAAGGAAACAGGTTCTTGAGAATAACCAAAGACAATTACTTCTCCCAACTGGTTTAGGACCCGACTAGAGGGACGGCCATACTGGACTTAGTATTAACCAATTGGCCAGGACAGAACAACAGACGTGCAGGTTGGGGGACACCTGGGAAATAGTGACCATAAAGTAATAGCTTTCCAATTATCATTCAAAAGAGAATTTCTACATTGAGGAATAAAAATACCAAACTTCAAAAAAGCTAAATTTAGCCAACCAAGAGAGGCCATAGGCCTAACTAACTGGGACAAATTCGTCCAAAATGAAAATACAGCTACAAAATGGGATATCTTTAAAAGCATCCTAAAATCTCATTGTGAGAGGTACATACCGTATGGTAATAAAAGGTTAAGGAACAAAAAGAAACCAATGTGGATAAATAGAACTGCAATAAAAGCAATAAATGACAAAAAGAAAGGATATAAATCACTGGAACAGGAGGGTGGCATGGAAGCACTGAAAAACTATAAGGAAAAAAATAGAACATGTAAAAAACAAATAAAAGCGGCCAAACTAGAGACCGAGAGATTAATTGCCAAAGAGAGCAAAACTAACCCTAAAATGTTCTTCAATTATATAAATGTCAAAAAGTATAACTGTGAAGGTGTCGACCCTTTAAAGATTAATGAGGGGGGAGTCGCAGAGAGCGACGAGGAGAAAGCAAAGCTGTTAAATATTTTTCTCTCCCATGTATTCACTGAGGAAAATAAACTGTCAGATGAAATGCAGAATGTAAAAATAAATTCCCCATTAAAAGTGTCCTGTCTGACCCAGGAAGAAGTACATCAGCGACTTAAAAAGATTAAAATAGACAAATCGCCAGGACCGGATGGCATATACCCCCATGTCCTAAGGGAATTAAGTAATGTCATAGCCAGACCCTTATTTCTGATATTTGCAGACTCTATACTGACAGGGAATGTCCCACAGGATTGGCGCATGGCAAATGTGGTGCCAATATTCAAAAAGGGTCCAAAAAGAGAGCCTGGAAACGATAGGCCGGTAAGTTCAACATCTGTTGTGGGTAAACTGTTTGCAGGTTTTCAGAGAGATGCTATCTTAGAGCATCTCAACGGAAAAAAGCAAATAACGCCATATCAGCATGGCTTCGTGAGGGACCGTTCATGCCAAACTAATTTAATCAGTTTCTATGAGGAGGTAAGTTCTAGACTTGACAACGGCAAATCAATGGATGTCGTATATCTGGACTTCTCCAAAGCATTTGACACTGTACCACATAAAAGGTTAGTATATACAATGAGAATGCTCGTAGTGGGATAAAACATTCTCTTCAATATATTTATTAATGATCTAGTAGAAGGCTTGCATAGTAAAGTATCAATTTTCGCAGATGACACTAAACTGTGCAAAGTTATTTACACTGAAGAGGACAGTATACTAAATGGTAAAACACTCGGTAACACAGTGACATGGAATAGGATCTAGGAATTTTAATAAACAGCAAACTAAGCTGCAAAAACCAGTGTCAGGCATTTGCTGCCAAGGCCAAAAAGATATTGGGTTGCATCAAAAGGTGCATAGAAGCCCGTGATAAGAACATAGTCCTACCACTTTACAATTTGCTAGTCAGACCACACATGGAGTACTGTGGACAATTCTGGGCTTCTGTAAACAAGACAGACAAAGCAGAGCTGGAGAGGGTGAGGAGGAGGGCAACTAAAGTAATAACTGGAATGGGGCAATCACAGTTCCCAGAAAGATTATCAAAATTAGGGTTATTCACTTTAGAAAAAAGACGACTGACGGGAGATCTAATTACTATGTATAAATATATCAGCGGTCAGTACAGAGATCTATCCCATCATCTGTTTATCCCCAGTACTATGACTGTGACAAGGGGACATCCTCTGCGTCTGGAGGAAATAAGGTTTGTACACAAACATAGAAGAGGATTCTTTACGGTGAGAGCAGTGAGATTATGGAACTCTCTGCCTGAGGAGGTTGTGAGGGTGAGTACAATAAATTAATAATAATATTACAGGCTATAGCTACTAGAAAGGGGTAGTTGATCCAGGGAGCTATTCTGAATGCCTGAATTTTTTATTCCCCTAAAGTGGGGAAAATTTGCTTCTACCTCACAGTTTTTTGTTTTTTTTTTGCCTTCCACTGGATCAACTTGCAGGATGACAAGACAAACTGGATAGACAAATGTCTTTTTTCGGCCTTATGTACTATCTTACTGAAATAGGCCACAAAACGCTTTTGCCTCAAATAACTGCACTAGTAAAGTGTGTATATTTTTTTTCTTTCTTTACACTTTCAACACATATAACTGCAGAAGTGCTCTGAGAATATATTTTTCTTTTTTGTACTGAAATAGGCCAGGAAACTCTTTTAGCAGAAATAAATGCACCAGTGAAGTGCGTATATATTTTTCTTTCTGCAATGAAATAGGCCACTAAACACTTTAAACACATACAACTGCAGAAATTAACTGAGAATATATATATATATTTTTTTGTACTGAAATAGGCCAGGAAACACTTTTAGCAAAAATAAATGCACCAGTGAAGTGTGTATATATTTCTCTTTCTGTACTGAAATAGGGAATAAGGCTTTTGCCACAAATATGTGCACTAGTTAAGTGTGTATATTTTTTTTCTTTCTGTACTGAAATATGCCACTAAATGCTTTTACCAGAAATAAATGCACCAGTAAAGTGTGTAGATATTTCCCTTTTTGCACTGAAATTGGAAAATTAAAGCTTTTGCCACAAATAATTGCACCAGTGAAGTGCGTACATTTTTTCTTTCTGTACGGAAATAGGCCACTAAACGCTTTTGCCACAAAAAAGTGCATCAGTATATTTTTTTCTTTCTATATCGAAAAGGGCCGATATATGTTTTTGCCAGAAATAAATGCACCAGTGAAGTGCGTATATATTTTTCTTTCTGTACTGAAATCGTTCACTAAACGCTTTTGCCACAAGTAACTGGAATGGGGCAACACTTTTAACACATATGACTGCAGAAATAAACTGAGAATATATTTTTTTCTTTTTGTACTGAAAAAGGCCACTAAATGCTTTTCCCAGAAATAAATGCACCAGTGAAGTGCGTAGATATTTTCCTTTCTGTACAGAAATAGGTCACTAAACGCTTTTGCCACAAATAGGTGCACCAGTGAAGTGTGTATATTTTATTATTTCTGTACTGAAATAGGTCACTAAATGCTTTTGCCAGAAAAACATGCATCAGTAGTAGTATATAGGGACATGTCTCGTCAAACTCAAAGTGACAGGTGCCCCACCCCTTTTTCACACCATAACCCCCAAGAAACACCCTAACCCTGCCCAGATCCTCCCATTTCTGTCCCCTCGCTTCCCCAAAGCACGCCAAAATGCCTCCCACTTTGATATGATTTTCATATCATTTTATATGGTTTAATATAAATTTGATATCAAATTATAAGCTTTTAATATCACTTTATAAGTCCTTATCAAATGATAAGCTTTTATTAACACTTTATATCCCATTGATAAAATTTTAATATGTTTTTATACCACTTTTATATCATTTTGTGATTTCATATCACTTTGATATAATTTTGATATGCCTTTTATATATTGGCATGCCCGGACATGTCCAGAAGACGTATACTACACAGCCGGGCATATTTAATTATAATAGCAACAATAAAAAATCAAGGATGGCAAAATTGTAATCATTTTAAAAAGTTTTATTAGTTTTTCTTTATTTACAACACGTCAACTTACATTTTTAGCAACCACATAGGGACCGACAAGTTTATTTGTAATTACAACGGCGTATACATAATTCTTTCATGCGCTTCGCTACAAAGGAGCGCACAACATGATCATTTTTTCTAAAATCATTTGTAAACATTTTTAATACACTTTCAAAAGGTATTCCTTTAAGGCCTCATGCACACGACCGTTGTGTGCACCCGTGGCCGTTGTGCCGTTTTCCGTTTTTTTCTGCGGCTCCATTGACTTTCAATGGGGCCGTTGAAAACTCGGCTTGTGCACCGTTTTTACACCGTGCCCGTGACCCGTGTTTCTAGGCCGTGAAAAAAATATGACCTGTCCTATTTTTTTCACGGCCAACGGTTCACGGGCCCATTCAAGTCAATGGGTCCGTGAAAATCACGGATGCACCTAAGATTGTCATCCGTGTCCGTGATCCGTGTCCGTGATCCGTGTCCGTTTTTTCCTATCATTTCAATGGCAAACTTGACTTAGAATTTTATTTCATTTTTCATGTCCGTGGATCCTCCAAAAATCACGGCAGACCCACGGAAGAAAAAACGGGCACGGATCACGGTACAACGGAACCATGTTTTGCGGGACGTTAAAAAATACGGTCATGTGCATGAGGCCTAACTGTACAATGTAAGATATAGATGCAGTAATGGCCGCAGACCGAACTAGCTACGTCCTGGATGTGTTTGTTTTGATACCTTATAGTCTTAGAATTTTTGTATACATTTTTTATAAATTCAGCAGGAAATTGGTCACTCGACGGCGATAATCCATAACTATCAAAAAATTTAGATACGTCGTCAGGCTGTAATATAATTAAAATCCAGTGTCGTCCCCGCTTATACGAATTGTCCGTATTTACAATGTAGGCCGTCGGGTGATCGATGATTTTATTTTTAGGTAATAAATCGCACAAAAATGCACCTTTAAATATGCGACGGGCGTGAAAGTCGGTTTTAATAACACAGGTAATTTCATAATTATTCATTTTTATTGAAAATCATAAAAGACTTCCCTTCTATTATTTATTTCAATAATGTTTTTATGAACTGAATACACAATCATTTCAATAGTGTTTACAACCGGCTCAGCAAATTTTATTTCAGCTCTGAGATTTCCAATTTCCGCTTTCTACCAAGAAATGACCGCCGGGTTTTTGATCCGGTGATAAAGCAAAAGCGAACAATGTGTAGCCGTTCAAAAATTTGGAACCGTCCATGGTTAAAGCGTTGTCAGCCTTATGCTTTCCTGAAATATGCACGGGCGACATATATTCTCGAACCGCTGATTCGTCTTGGAAATTAGGTTGAAACTTTTTTGTGGGTATATGTTGCCCGTCCAAATATAAGGCCGCATAATTCACATTATAGTGGTTGAAGCCCAAAGGATTTCTTTGGTAATGACCTGAAAATGACTCGTTGTCCACAAATGTTAATTTTACTGTTCTCGGTATGTTCCCCAGAAAAAACATTCTCTTGGTTAGATATGCGAGTATCGGCGGGTATACTATACACTTTGAGCGACACACGATCGACTGAATACTTTGCGTTAGCGGTTAACAGAGCGCGACTGTGTCCGATTCTCACAGCTGGCGATACTTGCACTCTTTTGACAAACAGGGAAGCTTGCTGTATTTGGACTTTAAAATGGGGCGCCTCGGCGGACATAAGGCAGAAGGTGTCTTTGTTTCTAGTAAATTTTATCTTTAGATCAAATCCGTTCAGTATTTTTTTTTATTTTTTTTTTAATTGACAATTTTTATTGTTTTTATATTTTCATAGTTATAATAATAACAGAGAGCATTGATTAGTATACAATATCGAAAGTTGAACACATGTGGTATTGACGTTTAAAAGGCAAAAAATACATTGTGCATTTGTACACACGAAGAAAGGCCTAGGAGGCCGCATAAGAGCAGATGTCAAATAAAGATGAACAATAACATTAAGTTAACCAAACATTGTGACAGGATGGTGAGGTAATAGTATTGACAGTAGTATTGACAATAACATTATTGAGAGTTATATCGACACGGTGCAGGAACGAGAGCCATTAGTAAGAAGATAAGGTACTGAGGCATTGTACTGCGACATTGGATTGAGACACTGGTCCAGGAATTAGGGGGCAGAGGAGAAGAGTTAAGGGAAGTTCCTATAGGCTTTCCAAGGAGACCAGATCTGGAGAAAGGTGTGTCTGGTGCGGGATTCCCAATGGGAGATCTCCTCCATTCTGTAGATCTGGTCAACTCTATTAGACCATTGTTCCACACTAGGAACTTCAGAGGACAGCCAGTAAGTTGGTAAAATTAATCTGGCCGCAGCTATCAAAAGCGAAAAGAGAGTGAACTTACGTGAGTTAACCCCCCCTAGTCCTAGGGATAATAGGGCCATATCCAGTGAGCAGGGGAAGGAAGTCTGACAGATCTGGTTGCACAATCCGATCAAGGTAAGCCACCACGGGTTGATCAGCTCGCAAGACCACCAGATGTGCAGAAACTAACCTTTGGTTTTGCAGCATCGCCAGCACCTATCTGAGGCAGTAGAGTTGTATAGGCAAGAGTAGTAGTAAGAGTAGAGATGTTTCGTCAAAGTGACAGGTACCACGCCCCTTTTTACACGCCCCTTTTATATAGCTTGATATAAATTTGATATAGCTTGATATAAATTTGATATCAAAGCTGCTATTAAAATTTATAGGGCTCGCTATTAAAATTTATAGGGCTCGCTATTAAAATTTATAGGGCTCGCTATTAAAATATTAAAATTTATAGGACTCGCTATAAAAATTTATAGGGCTCGCTATTAAAATTTATAGGGCTCGCTATTAAAATATTAAAATTTATAGGACTCGCTATTAAAATTTATAGGGCTCGCTATTAAAATTTATAGGGCTCGCTATTAAAATATTAAAATTTATAGGACTCGCTATTAAAATTTATAGGGCTCGCTATTAAAATTTATAGGGCTCGCTATTAAAATTTATAGGGCTCGCTATTATTTATAGGTCAAGCCATTAAAATATTAAAAATTATAGGACGCGCTATTAAAATTTATAGGACGCGCTATTAAAATTTATAGGGTTTGATATTAAAATGTATAATGCAGGATATTTTAATATAAAAGTATTAAAAATCAAAGCGATGACAAATATAATTTGGTTAAAAAGCTTTATTCATTTTCCTTATTTACAACATTCCCGTAGGGACAGACACGTTTGACTGTAATTACAGCATCGTATACATAACCGTTTCATGCGTTTTGTTACAAATGATCGCACAATACGGTCATTTTTTCTAAAATCGTTAGTGAACATTTTTAACACATTTTCAAAAGAGCTCCCTTTAGCGAGGCATTGCAGGATATAGATACAGTAATGGCCGCAGACCGTACTAACGGCGTCTTGTATTTGTCTGTTTTGGTACCTTATAGTCTTAGAATTTTTATATAAAAACTGCATAAACTCGCCCGGAAATATTTCATTTGCGGGGGATAAACCATAACTATCAAAAAAAATAGATATATCATTCGGGTATAATATAATTAAAATCCAATGCTTCCCCCGCTGATACGAATTATCCGTATTTACAATGTAGGCCGCGGGCCTGTCGATGATCTTACCCCCCGGTAATAAATCACACGGGAATACACCTTTAAAAATGCGCCGGGCGTTAATATCAGCTTTAATAACACATGCAATTTCATAATTATTCATGTCTATTGAAAATCATATAATACCTCCTGACGATTATTTATTTCAATAATATTTTCATGAACTGAATATACAATCATATTAATTGTGTTCACAATCGGTTCGGCAAATCTAATTTCAGCTCGCAGATTGCCAGTTTTTACTAGAGAGAAATGGCCGCCGGGCTCCTGATCCGGCGATAAATCAAAAGCGAACAAAGTGTAACCGTTCAAAAACTCGTGTCGATCGACTGATAAAGCGTTGTCGGCCTTGTGTTTCCCCAAAATATGTACTAGGGACATATATTCACGAACAGCTGACTCGTCTTGGAAGTTAGGTTGAAAAGGTTTTGCAGGTATCTGTTGACCATCCAAATATAAGGCTGCATAATTCACATTATAGTGGTTGAAGCACAAAGGGTTTCTTTGGTAACTCCCGGAAAATGATTCGTTATCCACAAACGCTAGTATTACTGTTTTTGGTAGGCTGCCGAGGAAAAGATTCTCGTGGTTACATATGCGAGTACCGGCGGGGACGCTATACACTTTAAGCGACGCCCGATCGATCGAGTACTTTGCGTTAGCGGTTAACAGAGCACGACTGTGACCGATTCTTACAGCGGGCGATACTTGTACTCTTTTGACAAACAGGGAAGCGTGCTGTATCTGTACTTTAAAATGTGCCGCCTCGGCCGACATAAGGCAGAAAGTGTCTTTGTTTCTTGTCAATTTTATCTTTAGATCTAAACCGTTCAGTATTAACTTCGGTTGATTAAATATATCGGCGTAAATGGGGCCCATTAATTCAACACTCCTAGAGCGGGCTGAATACTTTGCTCTCTTGCTGAAGCCGTCATTACGCCCGTCGAGAACCCGATCATCATGATGTCCCGCTGTGTCTTTATAGAATAAACCGGCTGTAAATTGGGTCGCTAAAGTTAATTTATTAGGGACTCTATATACGCTCTATACGTATAAAGGTTGTCGCTTCTTGAAATCAACGTGTCGCCGAGCGTTATATCCAGTTGATTAAAAAGACTCGCTATAGGGTAGTTAATAAGTGCAACGCGGGATCCTTCCGGTATGGGGGTGTTATCAGGACTAACGATTTTGCAAACGATGTGTAACAATGTGTTATTAAGGTCGTAATAATATTCACCGCTGCCCGTGATGTAGAATTCCAAAGGGGCATTGTCAGTGATTGCGGCGATTGGTTGCACCTCTACAACAGATATACGCCAAACAGCCATACGTCGCTTAGATGCAGAGATTAGTGAAATACTACACAGAAATTACCTTTCAGATGATGAAAAAATTAAGCGCTACACAGTCGTGTTACAGAGGTACTTAATGCTCAACAAACAGTCCGGTAAAGAAATGCCTGGTATAACCCTGATTACACAGCCGCAAACCGATCAACAACAATTGTCAAATGCAGCCTCAAGCAGCACAGATACTAACGAGATACTTAACAGTATTAACACACGTTATAGAAAAAATGCCGAACTATTGTTAAGTAAACTGTACCGCTCTGGTAATAAGCCGTACTGGAACGCTATGGGTGAGTTCATTTACAAAGAACAAACGGTACCCGGATCCAACATTATTGACCTGATTCGAACAGCTACCCAGAGTCACGGCTTGCCTAATATTAAGCCTCACGGTTGGGACTATTTTATGGAGACTATCGCACAGCTGAACGCCCCGTCAACGGTTATTGGTAACACAAGAACAAGAGAACTTTTCGATAATTTGAAAAAGCGGTCGCTGAGTGAGCCCTTTGACGTGGCTCGAAGCCCTTTTACACCTCCGGGGTTATTAAGTGCGCCTACTGTATCGCCACGTGGATCATTACTACCTAAAAAGAGGCCACCGCCCTTGTTGCAAGCTGCTTGGTTAACATTGTAAATTTTCTTACTTTGGCGCTTGTATATAAATTTTGTTTGTATTAAACATCTTATAATACTTTTATTTGTTTACATAAATTTTTACTGTGCCTGTATATAAAATGTATTTGTGTGTAATGTCTTATAATGTTTATTTACTATACATAAACTGTTTAAAATAAATTCTGTTTTTTCTTTTGACAATAAATATAATAGCTTGATTATTTAAAATTGTATAAACATTTAGGACGTGTTGTTGAGTAGACGCTGTTTAAAACACAGCTAAAATGCCTGTAAAAAGCAAAATATTGCGAAAACAGTACTACACGCCAAAAGCTGTCGGCTCTTATGGGGGCGTTGACGCCTTATTCAGAGAAGTACGGAAATTTGGAATAAGAAAAGAAGCTGTCAAAAACTGGTTGAGTACCGAGGATACTTACACATTATACAAACCTGTTAAAAAAACCTTTACAAGAAACAAGGTTGTGGTGTCTGATATAGATGCGCAATGGCAGGCAGATCTTGTGTCGATGATGGATTTTTCTAAAGAAAATAATGGTGTAAAATACCTGCTGACGGTCGTTGATATTCTATCTAAATATGCCTGGGTGTCAGGCCTTTCAAATAAGTCCGGGGCGACCGTGGCTACCGCTTTTGAGCAGATATTTAAGTTAAGCGGCCGAACCCCCCGAAAGCTACAGACTGATCGGGGCCGTGAGTTTATAAACAAACCTATGCGACATCTTTGTGAAACCTATAAAATACATCATTTTTTAACTACAAACGCTGTTAAGGCAGCGTTGGTCGAGCGTTTTAATAGAACGCTGAAAACTAAAATGTGGCGCTATCTTAGAGAACAAAACACGTACAGGTACATCGACAAGTTGCAAGACTTGGTGTATAGTTATAACCACACATACCACAGAACTATAAGGCGGCGTCCCGTTGATGTGTCAAAAGAGAACTCTTTAACCGTTTGGAAAAATATCTACGGGTGTTACGACACTATTAAAAAAGTTAAACAGGTATTAAAAATAGGTGACCACGTCAGAATTGTTCGTTATAAGGGTGTTTTTACAAAGGGGTATGAACAAACCTATACGGACGAGATATTTAAAATTCATGCTGTAAACACTAGGGGCCTCAGACCCCTTTATAAGCTGAAAGACCTGTCCGATGAGCTCATTGAAGGCTCGTTCTACCCGGAAGAAGTCCAAAAAGTAACTCTCGACAAGCTACGCGTTTACAGGATAGAAAAAATACTGAAAAAGAAGAAAGTTCAGGGTAAAACATTGTGTTTTGTAAAGTGGATAGGTTACCCTGACAAGTTTAACTCTTGGGTGCCTGAAAAACAGTTGATGCGTCTGTAAACTATGGAGGACGGATCGTTTTTTATCACGCTGCCTTGCAACGCCTCCGCCAAACTTTATCCCGAAAACAGCATCGCCGATTACACCACTAAGTTAGCAAAAGCGGTGCATCTTCGCGGCCCTTACGAAGTAGCTTTAGTGGAGATTCAGTATCCCCATACGTGGGAAACCTTTGGCCCCGGAGATGGTGTATTCTACGTTGCCCAGCGCGACGAGACGATCAGCGAACTTTTTGTTAAATCGGGTTATTACTCCAATATGCAAGATCTCATCAAAGCCATTAATAGCAAGCTTGAATCTATAAAAATACCTCCCGATCAATTGCGTCTAAGATACGATGATATTGACAGAACCGTTTATGTACTGAATTCACCAGCATACAAGTTCATGCCTTGTGTGAAGTTGGGGAATATTTTGGGGCTGACGGGGTATTCGAAAGTGCCACCGCTCAAGAAGCACATCACTCTCCGCTACAAAGGACCCGGCTTACCTGTTTTAGAACATCATGTTGGTGGTATAAAGGGACTTGCTCTAGTTTCATCAAAAGAGAAAAAAATGAATTCCGATATTAAAGCCGGTTTTTATACATTGTTTGTATGTACCGATATCGTCCAACATCAACTTGTTGGCGATAGTTACGTACAACTTTTAAGAACTGTCGAGTTAGGCGGCAAGAATGGTGATATCGTCACGCAAAAGTATCACCGGCCGGACTATATACCTGTTTGTAAACATCATTTTGACACGGTTACAATATCGATACTGACGGATCAGGCTAAACCTGTTAAATTCAAATACGGTAAGACTATTGTGCGATTACACTTTAGACCGCGCGCGGTGACGACGCACTAAAATGTTGTCCCAGAGAGTGTACGGTGACCCGGACACTTATACGCATTATTACATAACGCAAGCCGGTCATGGCTTGGACGGCTTCCACGGTACTGAATTCATGCATGGTTCTGGACTCGCCGGGTTATTTCGGGGTCTGTTCCGCCGTGTCGTTCCCCTATTTAAGAAAGGTGTGGAGCTTGCAAAACCACATGTGAAAACAGCCGCCCGTAACATCGATAAAGACGTTGTTACTACGGCTTCGACCGCCTTTATGGATCGTGTAAATAGGTCGGCGCAGAACCAGGAGGGCTCTGGTGTTGTTCAAATACGTAAAAAAACGCGTAAAAGAAAACGTGAACGAGCGGCCATTGTCTTACCATCTTTTATGAATAAAGTAGCACAACCTAAGAGACGTCGCCGCCAGAAAACACGAAGTCGCTCACCGAGTGACATCTTCTAGTCAGACGCTATGGCTTTCGTGCATGACGCCTCCGCCGAGTACGCCAAATCAGAGTTGGATATCTTTCAAATACCACCTACCCAAACAAGCATTGAAAAATCGCTTTATGTAGAGGTGCAACCAATCGCCGCAATCACTGACAATGCCCCTTTGGAATTCTACATCACGGGCAGCGGTGAATATTATTACGACCTTAATAACACATTGTTACACGTCGTTTGCAAAATCGTTAGTCCTGATAACACCCCCATACCGGAAGGATCCCGCGTTGCACTTATTAACTACCCTATAGCGAATCTTTTTAATCAACTGGATATAACGCTCGGCGACACGTTGATTTCAAGAAGCGACAACCTTTATACGTATAGAGCGTATATAGAGTCCCTAATAAATTATAATTCACAAACTTTAGCGACCCAATTTACAGCCGGTTTATTCTATAAAGACACAGCGGGACATCATGATGATCGGGTTCTCGACGGGCGTAATGACGGCTTCAGCAAGAGAGCAAAGTATTCAGCCCGCTCTAGGAGTGTTGAATTAATGGGCCCCATTTACGCCGATATATTTAATCAACCGAAGTTAATACTGAACGGTTTAGATCTAAAGATAAAATTGACAAGAAACAAAGACACTTTCTGCCTTATGTCGGCCGAGGCGGCACATTTTAAAGTACAGATACAGCACGCTTCCCTGTTTGTCAAAAGAGTACAAGTATCGCCCGCTGTAAGAATCGGTCACAGTCGTGCTCTGTTAACCGCTAACGCAAAGTACTCGATCGATCGGGCGTCGCTTAAAGTGTATAGCGTCCCCGCCGGTACTCGCATATGTAACCACGAGAATCTTTTCCTCGGCAGCCTACCAAAAACAGTAATACTAGCGTTTGTGGATAACGAATCATTTTCCGGGAGTTACCAAAGAAACCCTTTGTGCTTCAACCACTATAATGTGAATTATGCAGCCTTATATTTGGATGGTCAACAGATACCTGCAAAACCTTTTCAACCTAACTTCCAAGACGAGTCAGCTGTTCGTGAATATATGTCCCTAGTACATATTTCGGGGAAACACAAGGCCGACAACGCTTTATCAGTCGATCGACACGAGTTTTTGAACGGTTACACTTTGTTCGCTTTTGATTTATCGCCGGATCAGGAGCCCGGCGGCCATTTCTCTCTAGTAAAAACTGGCAATCTGCGAGCTGAAATTAGATTTGCCGAACCGATTGTGAACACAATTAATATGATTGTATATTCAGTTCATGAAAATATTATTGAAATAAATAATCGTCGGGAGGTATTATATGATTTTCAATAGACATGAATAATTATGAAATTGCATGTGTTATTAAAGCTGATATTAACGCCTGGCGCATTTTTAAAGGTGTATTCCCGTGTGATTTATTACCGGGGGGTAAGATCATCGACAGGCCCGCGGCCTACATTGTAAATACGGATAATTCGTATCAGCGGGGGAAGCATTGGATTTTAATTATATTATACCCGAATGATATATCTATTTTTTTTGATAGTTATGGTTTATCCCCCGCAAATGAAATATTTCCGGGCGAGTTTATGCAGTTTTTATATAAAAATTCTAAGACTATAAGGTACCAAAACAGACAAATACAAGACGCCGTTAGTACGGTCTGCGGCCATTACTGTATCTATATCCTGCAATGCCTCGCTAAAGGGAGCTCTTTTGAAAATGTGTTAAAAATGTTCACTAACGATTTTAGAAAAAATGACCGTATTGTGCGATCATTTGTAACAAAACGCATGAAACGGTTATGTATACGATGCTGTAATTACAGTCAAACGTGTCTGTCCCTACGGGAATGTTGTAAATAAGGAAAATGAATAAAGCTTTTTAACCAAATTATATTTGTCATCGCTTTGATTTTTAATACTTTTATATTAAAATATCCTGCATTATACATTTTAATATCAAACCCTATAAATTTTAATAGCGCGTCCTATAAATTTTAATAGCGCGTCCTATAATTTTTAATATTTTAATGGCTTGACCTATAAATAATAGCGAGCCCTATAAATTTTAATAGCGAGCCCTATAAATTTTAATAGCGAGCCCTATAAATTTTAATAGCGAGTCCTATAAATTTTAATATTTTAATAGCGAGCCCTATAAATTTTAATAGCGAGCCCTATAAATTTTAATAGCGAGCCCTATAAATTTTAATAGCGAGTCCTATAAATTTTAATATTTTAATAGCGAGCCCTATAAATTTTAATATTTTAATAGCGAGCCCTATAAATTTTAATAGCGAGCCCTATAAATTTTAATAGCGAGCCCTATAAATTTTAATAGCGAGTCCTATAAATTTTAATATTTTAATAGCGAGCCCTATAAATTTTAATAGCGAGCCCTATAAATTTTAATAGCAAGCCCTATAAATTTTAATAGCAGCTTTGATATCAAATTTATATCAAGCTATATCAAATTTATATCAAGCTATATAAAAGGGGGCGTGTAAAAAGGGGCGTGGTACCTGTCACTTTGACGAAACATCTCTACTCTTACTACTGGCAAGTCTTATCAGGGGTCTTGTACCACCTCATAAGGACTTTATAACTGTTTTCCTGGATATGCACACACCTGGAGAGCTTATGTGGGGCATTTAGAGCTTTGGCTATTTCAGGAGGAGTCAGGGTTCTTTGGAGGTCTTTTTCCCACAAACCAATTATCGCAGGTTTGGGAGCAGAGGAGGGGGACATCAGGTGCCTATAAATTGTGGACACAATTTTAGAAGGGTATTTCTTATTACTGATCAATTCTTCGAACCAACAGATATTGTCGGAAGAGGAGGTCTTTTTTGCAAGGAGGAGAGATTCGGTTTTAATGAAGCTCATAAGGACAGGGTTGTGGATCTGTGTGCCTAAGACTTTACCAATTTCTAAGTCTGAGAGTACACACCCGTTTGGGTCCAGGAGCTGAGATATAGGAACATCGAGGGAACGTAAAGCCAGAGGGCTGCTATCTCTCAAGTCCTTAGGAGCTAAACTAACAAGATCTCTTATCTGGAGAAGGGGGAGAGGGCAAATTTAAAACCTTAGACGAAAGTGAGAAACTCTTCCAAACTTTCAATGTATTTCGGGTAAGAGGATTCGAAATAGAGCCAAGAGAGGGGGGTAGTTTGTCAGCTAGTACAAGAGCCCTAATGGGGGAGGATAAGAAGGCATTTTCCAGTATGAGCCAGGATTTATGAGGGGGATGTCTAATCCAGTCGACAACCCGAGAAAGCTTTATAGCTTTCATGTATGTCTCTGGGTCGGGAAGTCCAATACCGCCCCTAGCTTTAGGCTTAGTTAATGTAAGGAATGAGATGCGTGGGTGTTTACCACTCCAAATAAATTTTCTTATAAGCTTATTTAGAGTAGCAAAGAAAGATTTGGGAATTTCTATAGGGAGTACTTGCATTAAGTAGGTGAGTCTGGGGATAATTAGGGACATTAAAATGTTTTTCCTTCCAAACCAAGAAAGGTATGGAAAATCTAGCGAGTCTATTTGGGTTTGTATAGATGCTAGGAGAGGTTTAAAATTCAAGCTGAATAGTTCCGACAGGTGAGGGGAGATCCTGACTCCCAGGTAAGTTAATAGTTGGGTTTGCCAATTAAATGGGGAGTTTATACAGAGGGATGAAAGAGTTAGGGGAGATAAACCCATATGGAGAATTTGAGACTTCGAAGGGTTAACCTTGAAGTTGGATAATGAACCGAATAAGGAGAGTTTTGATAAAATTCTGGGCATGGAAGTGTGGGGGTTAGTGGTTAGGATCAGTAGGTCGTCTGCAAAGGCTGCTAATTTAAACTCATGGTGCCCGACCAACAAACCCTTGATTTCCTTGTCTTGCCGGAGAGCCTGTAGGAGGAATTCCATTACTAGGACGAATATAAGGGGGGAAAGTGGGCAGCCTTGTCTCGTGCCATTTCTTATTGGGAACTGGGAAGACATAAGCCCATTGACTGACACGGATGCCGAAGAATGCTCATACATAGAAAACACGGCATTTATGTATTGTATAGGCAAACAGAATTTTGAGAGGGTCATCCTGATGTATGTCCAGTCTATTCTATCAAATGCCTTTTCGGCATCCGTGCCAATCATGACCAGAGGGATGGCTTTATGGGAGGCATAGAACAGAGCATTGAGGATTTTAGCAGTATTATCCTTCCCTTCACGGCCTCTGACAAATCCCACTTGATCAGAGTGGATCAGTTGGGGGAGTAAATTTTGCAGTCTTGTGGCAAGCATTTTTGCGATGAGTTTGAGGTCTACATTGAGTAAGGATATGGGACGGTAGTTGGAGCATGATGTGAGGTCTTTGCCCTCTTTAGGGATTATTGTGATTGTGGCTTTCGTCATGTCTGAAGAAAGAGGGTGACCCATTAGTGTACGGTTGCAGATGGGAAGCATAAAAGGGAGTAATAATTCCCCAAAGGCCGAATAATATGATATAGGGAGACCGTCGGGGCTGGGGTTTTTCCCTTTAGGGGTAGACTTGATGGCCGATGTTAATTCAAGAGGGGTAAATGGTTTGGATAGGGATTCCTGCTGAGTAATGGTTAGTGACGGGAGATTGAGGGTGTCCAGAAAGGACCTGATATTGGCTTCTCTATCTAAAGAAGAGTTCAGAAGAGCAGAAGGAGGGAGATTATATAATGATTCGTAGAACAGTTTAAACTGATTCGCAATATCTTCAGCTTTGAAAAGCTGAGTACCCTGAGGAGATTTAATGCTTTGCACATAACGGGAATCTCTTCTCTGTTTTATTCTTCGCATTATTTCCATGAGCGAAAGTTTTTTGCTGGGCCGACAAGTAAAACTTGGCAGAGCGCTCATTTAGCAAATTCTTTAATTGCGTCCTAAGAGAAGAGAGTTCCGTTAGCTGATGGTCGAGCAAGGACTGCTTATGCGCTTTTTCCAATATATGGATTTTGGCCAGTAATGCATTAAGCTGCTTCTCAGACTCTCTCTTTAAAAAAGAACAGAGGCTGATCAGCCTGCCTCTAATATAGGGCTTGCGGGCATCCCAGAGGGTCTGGGGGGATATATCAGGGGTATTATTCAATCTGAAATATTCCTCAAGGAAGGATGATATTTGTGACTTATGTTTGGAGTTTCCCAACAAGGACTCATTAAATCTCCAGCTTGTGTACCTATTGCTTTTAACCTCAGGATGTATAGAACAATAGATAGGGGAGTGGTCAGACAGTGTAATATCCCCAATTCGGGCCGAGGAGCAGAGCTGAAGTTTCTCTTTTGGGGCTAAAATATAATCAATCCTGCTGTACGAGGAGTTGGCTGAGGAGTAAAAGGAGAAGTCCACTGAGTCAGGATTATGACATCGCCATACATCAACCATACCCATGTTGTATAATTTAGTATGCAGAAGTCTGAGGGCTTTTGTAGAAGTAGATGATTTCTTTGACGAAGTGTCAATAAGGGGGTTAAAGGCCAGGTTAAAATCTCCTGCAATGATCATGAATCCTTCTCTTTGTGAATATGCAAGGGACAAGATACTAGAGAGCCAACTGACCTGGTCCGAATTGGGGGCATATATATTAACAAAAGTGTATAAGGCTTGCCCTATTTTGCCCTTGAGGATAAGATATCTACCATCTGGGTCTTGCATATGGGACATATACTGGAAAGGGAGTCCTCTACGGAAACCTATACTGACTCCTCTTGAGGCGGCACCCCCAGCTCCACAATGGTACCAGCAGGGAAATTTGGAAAAGGAGAGATCGGGGTATCTATCGTGCTTAAAGTGGGTTTCCTGTAGAAAGACCACGGAGCATTTCTCTTTATGCAACATGGAGAAGATTTGGCTTCTCTTAGCCGGGGATCTTAAGCCCTTAACATTATAGGATACCAATTTAAGGTCAGACATTTTTGAGTATGAAGAAAAGAGTGGAGCAAAACCCAAATGGCATACCAGCTAGGGGGATACCAGCCAACCATAGGAGGGGGAGGAGGGTACCACCACAAGAGAAGCGTATTCGAGACCACCATCTCAAGTCGTTCCAGGACCATGTCTTCTCAACCAACACCATGTCGAGATCGCTCGTGAAGGGAGCAATCAAGGAAAACCTTGAGCACCTGTCAAAACAACATAAATCAAACATAAAGAACAAAACCAGAAAAAGTCATCTTAAACGGTTAATTAGATAGTTAGAGAAAGGGAACATGACAACTATAGTTCCCTGTATGGGTGATGTGATGTAGGGGGGGGAGGGAAATATGGAAGAATATCATAGGGTAGCAATTCCCTCTAAGGAGTTAGTAAAACCGGAGGGTTAACTCGGAGTGACTTAAGAATTGTGTCAAGCCAGAAGACAACAGTAGTATAAGGCTTTCAACTTTGTGAGCATATGCGGGGGAGGGGGGGGGGGGGAATAGATGAGAAAGAGAAAGTGGAAGGGAGGGAAGGGACACGATATGTTATCTTGTAAGGCACAAACTATTAATCAGAAATAAAGCTATAATAGCTTTCAAACAGATGGGACGGAAGTCCCTACTGTATCTTCCTTGCACCCTGAGTGGAGAAAAGGTAACAACAAGGGCAGTAAATTAACAAATTCCTAGTACACCACTCAGGGGTTAGAGCCAAGTAGTTTGGAGAGTAATATTATAGTATCAAAAATATCAAAAATCAAGGGCTGAGACCTAAGTGATCTCATTTAAAGGGAAAGAAGGGGTAAAGAAAAGTAGAGGAAGAAGAAGAGAGATCAGAAGGGTATCAATTATCTGCTAAAGACAGGCGTTTAGGAGTAGAAGCGGCATTTCCCCTTCTAGATCTTTGGGATTTAGGGGTGCGGAGAGGTTCCCACGGAGTCACCGTAGGAAGGTTTGGTAAAGTTGACAAGTTTTGGGCCAAGTCCCAGTTTTCTATAGGCAACGGCAGTATCTGGAGAAGATCGTAGGCTCTACTCAGGTCACTGTAGGAAGCGATGTGGACACGACGCCCATCATGGAGAAAGGAAAGTCCAAATGGAAATGTCCATCTGTATAAGATCCTACGATGACGCAGCAGGTCAGTAAGTGGTTTCAACAACTTTCGTTTCTTCAGGGTGGTTTGAGCCAGGTCTTGATAAATAGAAATGGGGTTGCCCTCCCAGTCCACAGTGTCAGAGTTCCTAGACCCAGCCAGGATTGCTTCTTTCACCGGAAAATTCAGAAATCTGCAGATCACATCTCTAGGGGGCTCACCGGCTTGTGGTTTGGGGCGCAGCGCTCTATGGGCTCTTTCAATTAGGACCTCGTGTGCAGAGTCAGGACCCAGGAGTTTAAGACAGATCTGGACAACCGTTTCAGGAACTTCCAATGCAGAAATAGATTCCGGAATGCCTCTAAAGCGGAGATTGTTTCTCCTGCCCCTGTTCTCCTGATCTTCAATTGAAGTGTACAGGATGGTGATGTGGTTCTGGGCAAGGGACAAACTAGAAGCCATTTCACTCTGGTGTTGCAAGACTGTGGCCTGGGTGTCTTCCAACACCTCCACTCTACTTTCGCCGGTCTCAGGCTGAGAATATATTGCCCAACCTTTCACAAGGCATGAACACGTATAAGCGTGATTTCGTTACATAAACCGTTTTGTCAATATCGTTGTATCTTAACCGAAATTGATCAGACAGTATTTGTATAGTTTCAAGTTTTTTTATTAATTGCTTTGATCAGTTTGTGCATATTAGGGTAATATCCCGATTTAACAAAATACTCTCTGAGCGGTTCGTCGCGATGCGCGATGTAGAATACGCCATCTCCGGGACCGAAGGTTTCCCACGTATTGGGGTACTGAATCTCCACTAAAGCCACTTCATAAGGGCCTCGAAGATGAACAGCTTTTGCTAATTTAGCGGTGTCATCGGCGATAGTATTTTCGGGGTAAAGTTTGGTGCAGGCGTTGCAGGGCAGCGTGATAAAAAACGATCCGTCTTCCATAGTTTAAACGCTCGTCAACTGTTTTTCAGACACCCAATAGTTAAGCTTTTCGACCCACTTTTCCAAATACAACATTTCTCCCCTAACCTTCTTCTTTTTCACGATTTTTCTAACCGATAAACACGCCTGTTATCAAGGGGTACTTTTTGGACCTCTTCAGGGTAGAACAAGCCTTCAATGAGCTCATTGGCAAGATCTTTCAACTTATAAAGGGGTCTGAGTCCCCTAGTGTTTACAGCATAAATGGTAAACAAATATCTCATCCGTATAGGTTTGATCATACCCCTTCGCGTTCCCTTATAGCGAACAATTCTTAACAACGGTTTATCTTTTTTAATAGCGGCATAATGTCCGTAGATATTTCTCCAAATGGTTAAAGAATTCTCTTTCGTCACATCAACGGGTCAACACCTTATGGTTCTGTGATACGCGTGATTATAACTATACACTAGGTATTGTAACTTGTCGATGTATCTGTATGTGTTTTGTTCTCTAAGATATCGCCACATTCTGGTTTTCAGAGTTCAATTAAAACGCTCAACTAACAATGCCTTAACTGCGTTTGAAGTAAAAAAATTTACAACTGACCAAATTCATCCTCACCCATAACTATTTCTCTTTTGACAAGGAGATATATTTACAGTGCACTGGGACCGCCATGGGCAGTAAAATGGCACCGCAATATGCAAATCTGTTCATGGCAAAACTGGAAAATGACTTTTTGGTATCCTGTCATAAAAAACTCTTGGCCTACTTCCGTTTCATTGATGACATCCTAATAATCTGGACCGACTCTGAGCATGAACTGATAAAATTTCTTGAACAATTTCTCTTTCGTCACATCAACGGGTCAACACCTTATGGTTCTGTGATACGCGTGATTATAACTATACACCAGGTATTGTAACTTGTCGATGTATCTGTATGTGTTTTGTTCTCTAAGATATCGCCACATTCTGGTTTTCAGAGTTCTATTAAAACGCTCAACTAACGACGCCTTAACTGCGTTTGAAGTAAAAAAATATGTATTTTATAGGCGTCACAAAGCCGTCTCATAGGCTTGTTTATAAACTCACGACCCCGATCAGTCTGTAGTTTCCTAGGGATCCGGCCGCTTAACTTAAATATCTGCTCAAAAGCCGCCGACGGATTTATTGCTAAGTCCGGATGCCCAAGCATATTTCGAAAGAATATCGACGACCGTCAACAAGTATTTTACACTGTTATTTTCTTTAGAAAAATCTATCATTGACACAAGATCAGCCTGCCATTGATCATCTATATCAACAACATCAATTTAGAGACCATAAAACTTTCACACCCCTTATCTGTAAGATAATTAAGGACTCATTCTCAAGATCTTTTATATGTTGTTCTGTTTTTTTTCAAATGTCCATTCATTCCCCCCATGCCTCTGTTCTTATTGTATATATATTGCTGTTTCTTCATATATTCTTGTAGTATGCCTGATGAAGAGACTGGTGATGTCTGGAAAGCTTGCTATGTAACATCATTACTTCTATTTTTGTTAGCCATTAAAAGGTATCAAACCTGCAATACTTTTATTTTGTTTCTCTCAAAACTATTTTTCTATTGGCTAACACGGTACCAGACTTTTTCCTTTTTCTTTCAACCAAATGGAGGATACCATAATGTACCGTACACAGATGGAATTAAAGAATCTTCTGAAGAAACTGGCACACCTGGACATTTTCTTTTTATCCACATGCAAGAAGGAATATTTAATCCCCAAAGGACTTTGCTTAAAGAATCCTATGCTGCACACCTACAACACTCCTTATGCACAACGTTTATGCTACAGGACTTCTGAAAGGCTGCGGAACCACCTTATTCATGTCTTCTACAGCTCAAAAAAAAAAGATTCAAATGGAAATACAAATGCTAAAGAGCAAACTTACAGAGAATTTGGTCCTGCAAATGCAAAAATACTACAGAACACTACAACTATATTTGATAGACAACAAGAAAAAGAAACTCCATAGACTTCGACTTAGAGTGGTGCGGTATTCACACACTAATCGAGTACAAGCCAAAGCTAACAGGATGGATCAGAACATCGATCAGGAACCTGGTAAAGTCAGCTGTGTCATCTATCTGTCATCATACAAACCGAATAATGTGGAACTCAAGGTGATCCCCAGAGGACTCTCATTCTGCCCTACCAAAAGTCTTGACAAAACAGAACTCTGTAGTGACATGGAGGAATATTTTAGGAGATTAAGACTAAAAGAGTTCTTCCATGACAAACAGGAGAGAGAATTCTCAAACAGCCAAACACAATTGGCACTGGTGGACAAAAAACTGTCTGACTGGACCCCTCCCCCTGGCCGCAATACCATTTTGGACCAGTACATTGACTCCTTTAGAAATGTAGTACAGTCTACAATACTGGACAAACATATAAACGAAACATTCAACATCAACATACAGGAAAGGAGAGCTATTCAAACCTTAAAAAACAACAAATGAATCACCATAAAACCTGCAGATAAAGGTGGCGCTATAGTCCTTCTATACACTTTGGACTATATAGAAGAAGCACACCGACAACTCACGAACACACAATACTATATCAAAATGGAGGGAGACCCAACTCAGAACTATTTGAAAGAGTTGAAAAAGGTCATCAGAGGTCTTCCTGCAGGATCCACGCAACTTTTAGACTTGGTACCTGAGAATCCCAGGATTGGAGTATTTTACATGCTTCCCAAAATACACAAAGAAGGGAATCCAGGGAGGCCAATCATTTCAGGTGTGGTAACCCTCACTAAAAAATCTCAGGTTGGATAGAGGGCATCCTCAAACCATTAGTGAGGAACACAAAAAGTTATCTACAGGACACCACTGACTTATTGACCAAACTGTCAACCATAGGTCCCCTCCCTAAAGGCACAATCTTGGCAACCATGGATGTGGAATCCTTGTATTCGAATATCCCGCACAATGATGCATTAACTGCTTGCCGAGTATACTTGGAGGTGAATGGGATTGTCTCAGAGTCTGTACTACAACTGACCAAATTCATCCTCACCCATAACTATTTCTCTTTTGACAAGGAGATATATTTACAGCGCACTGGGACCGCCATGGGCAGTAAAATGGCACCGCAATATGCAAATCTGTTCATGGCAAAACTGGAAAATAACTTTTTGGTATCCTGTATAAAAAACCCTTGGCCTACTTCTGTTTCATTGATGACATCCTAATAATCTGGACCGACTCTGAACATGAACTGATAAAATTTCTTGAACAATTCAACAAATTCCATCCCACCATAAACCTGACCCTCAACTATTCCCACACAGAAGTCAGCTTTCTGGACACTACCATAAAACTTCAAGACAGCTCAATACAGACATCCCTGTATCAGAAACCTATTGATCAGCCTACATACCTCAAATGGGACAGCTTCCACCCCAAACATATTAAAAAGTCCATCATCTATTGTCAAGCCATCAGATATAATCAAATCTGCTCCAGACCATTAGACAGGGATGAGCATTTTCAATATCTGAAAAGGACATTTTTACACCAGGGCTATCATCCTGCTTCGATTGAAGATCAGATCACAAGAGCCATCAAGATCCCCAGAAGTCAACTTCTCCAATTCAATGAAAAGAAACAGAACCAGCGCATACCTCTGGTTCTCTGGGTTACATATGTTACTAATTGACTATATAAAATATAACATTTATTGCAGTTTGCCCAAACCCCTAAGGAGGCCAAGTGGTTGGCGAAACATGTCGGGGGCAGAGTGTGAACTTATATGTTTTTTAACCAGCGAATGTCTGCACCAGCCAAGAACATATTAGAATAATAGAGCGAATAGAGAGTGCTAGCAAGGGACTTATTTATATCTAAGTAGCTTATTGTGAGACAAACAGAGCTACATGAATATAGCATGAGAGATCGCATGTTAGACAAACAGCATGAAAAGCAGCATTTAATAGAGAGTCTTAATAGGGGACCTATCCAGTCCTAAGTAGAGTACTGTGAGACAAACAGAGCTACAGGAATAGAACATGAGAGGACCATATGCGAATAAATAGTATGCCAAGTAGCATCAAGTATGCCCCCCAGCCAGCACCACCACTCAATAAAGCCAGGCACTAGCAGCAGTGCAGACCTAGCTGATAATTTTAAGTGTCAGTTTCAGATAGATATTTTAGAGACAAGCAATAAATGCTATATTTTATATAGTCAATTAGTAACATATGTAACCCAGAGACAATTTGTGGTCCTAGTGACCTATTGTAAATTATTGTAGTAATGTGTCTCAACATATGTTAATGTATCAATTTGTAAAAAGTATACCTCTGGTTGTGACCTACAACCCACAACTAGAGGTACTGAGAAAAACTGCCAAAAAATTACATCATGTCCTATGTAAGGATGAACGACTAAAAACAATCTTCCCAGACCGGCCCTTACTAGCTTACCGACAACCTCCAAATCTAAGGAACATTCTGATCAGATCAAGTTCAAGGCCATGTACCGAAAGAAAAAGGAACCCATCCCTATAATATAAGAAGATGCAAAACCTGTTCCCATATAATGACAACAGATAAGATCCGGATCCCCAACACACAGCAGGAATATAGGATCCCTGGGACATTCACATGTTCTACATCTAATGTTGTTTATCTGATTCTCTGCACTGAATGTCCTGTTGGAGGCCTCTACGTTGGAGAAACAGGACAGAGACTCAATGCAAGGATGAGGTCACACCGCCACACAATTAAAGAGAAGAAGCTACACTTTCCTGTGGCTAAGCATTTCTGTTGCCCAGGACACAATGTAGTTCTCATATTAAACACATGAAAGTTCTCATATTAAAAGGTAACTTCAAATCTCAAAAAGCTAGAAGTATGTGGGAATACAAATTTATAACACTGCTTGACACTTTGAATACTTGACTGAATTTGTCCCCGGGATTTATGACACACTACAAGATCTAAAGAGTCTTCTATAGACATAGTTGGTGCACCAGGTCTCTGAGATAACATCAGTTTAGAGACCATAAAACTTTCACACCCCTTATCTGTAAGATAATTAAGGACTCATTCTCAAGATCTTTAATATGTTGTTCTGTTTTTTTTCAAATGTCCATTCATTCCCCCCATGCCTCTGTTCTTATTGTATATATATTGCTGTTTCTTCATATATTCTTGTAGTACGCCTGATGAAGAGACTGGTGATGTCTGGAAAGCTCGCTATGTAACATCATTACTTCTATTTTTTTTAGCCATTAAAAGGTATCAAACCTGCAATACTCTTATTTTGTTTCTCTTAATGAGAGCACTAAACTATTTTTCTATTGGCTAACACGGTACCAGACTTTTTCCTTTTTCTTTCATCTATATCAGAAACCATAACTTTGGCACCCTGGTATAAACGGCTGACATCTGTGCTGCGATGTCAGCCGTTTAACCCTTTCCATACCGCGGTCCGTACGGACCGCTGTATGGAAAAGGTTAACAGCGCAGGGAGGTCCCTCCCTCTCCCATCGGGGGGCTGCTGTGCCTTTGCAGCCCCCCGAATGGAGAGAGAGAGAGCTCCCAGGCAGCCCCCCGAAGCCCCGCCCTCACCCTTCCCCGTCTGCAAAGTTGTGGCAGACGGGGAAGGTTCCCATGGCAACAGGACGCCTGCTCAGGCGTCCTGCTGTCCATGGTGCTGAACAGATCTGTGCTAAAAGGCATAGATCTGTTCAGACAAAGTGTAAAATACAGTACAGTACAATATATATTGTTCTGTACTGTATTATACAGACATCAGACCCACTGGATCTTCAAGAACCAAGTGGGTCTGGGTCAAAAAGAAAGTGAAAAAAAGTGAAAATAAAGTAAAAATCAAAAAACACATTTATCACTGATTAAAAAATAAAAATAAAAAATTGCCTACACATGTTTGGCATCGCCGCGTCCGTAACGACCTGATCTATAAAACGGTCATGTTACTTTACCTAAACAATGAACGCCATAATTTTTTTTTAAAAACTATGATGAAATTTTATTTTGCCCACCTTACTTCCCAAAAAAGGTAATAAAAGTGATCAAAAAAGTTGCATGTACGCCAAAATTGTAACAATCAAACCGTCATCTCATCCCGCAAAACTCATACCCTACCCAAGATAATCGCCCCAAAACTGAAAAAACTATGGCTCTTAGACTATGGAAACACTAAAACATGATTTTTTTTGTTTCAAAAATGAAATCATTGTGTAAAACTTAGATAAATAAAAAAAAGTATACATATTAGGTATCGCCGTGTCCGTACCGACCGGCTCTATAAAAATATCACATGACCTAACCCCTTAGGTGACCACCGTAAAAAAAAAAAAAGGTGTAAAAAAAGCAATTTTTTGTCATCTTACTTCACAAAAAGTGTAATAGCAAGCGATCAAAAAGTCATATGCACCCCAAAATAGTGCCAATAAAACCGTAATCTCATCCCGCAAAAAATGAGACCCTATTTAAGATAATCGCCTAAAAACTGAAAAGACTATGGCTCTTAGACTATGGAGACACAAAAACTTTTTTTTGTTTTAAAAATGTATTCATTGTGTAAAACTTACATAAATAAAAAAAATTGTATACATATTAGGTATCTCCGCGTCCCTGACAACCTGCTCTATAAAATTACTACATGATCTAACCTGTCAGATGAATGTTGTAAATAACAAAAAAAGAACGGTGCCAAAAAAGCTATTTCTTGTTACCTTGCCACACAAAAAGTGTAATATAGAGCAATCATGTGTACCCTAAACTAGTACCAACAAAACTGCCACTTTATCCCGTAGTTTCTAAAATGGGGTCACTTTTTTGGAGTTTCTACTCTAGGGGTGCATCAGGGGGGCTTCAAATGGGACATGGTGTCAAAAAAAACAGTCCAGCAAAATCTGCCTTCCAAAAACCATATGGCATTCCTTTCCTTCTGCGCCATGTTGCGTGCCCGTACAGCAGTTTACGACCACATATGGGGTGCTTCTGTAAACTACAGAATCAGGGCCATAAATAATGAGTTTTGTTTGGCTGTTAACCCTTGCTTTGTAACTGGAAAAAAAATATTAATATGGAAAATCTGCCAAAAAAGTGAAATTTTGAAATTGTATCTCTATTTTCCATTAAATCTTGTGCAACACCTAAGGGGTTAACAAACTTTGTAATATCAGTTTTGAATACCTTGAGGGGTGTAGTTTCTTAGATGGGGTCACGTTTATGGAGTTTCTACTCTAGGGGTGCATCAGGGGGCTTCAAATGGGACATGGTGTCAAAAAACCAGTCCAGCAAAACCTGCCTTCCAAAAACCATATGGCGCACCTTTCACTCTGCGCCCCGCTGTGTGGCCCGTACAGTAGTTTACGGCCACGTATGGGGTGTATCTGTAAACGGCAGAGTCAGGGCAATAAAGATACAATTTTGTTTGGCGGTTAACCCTTTGCTTTGTTAGTGGAAAAAATTGGTCAAAATGGAAAATTTGGCAAAAAAATGAAATTCTCAAATTTCATCCCCATTTGCCAATAACTCTTGTGCAACACCTAAAGGGTTAACGAAGTTTGTAAAATAAGTTTTGAATACCTTGAGGGTGTAGTTTATAGAATGGGGTCATTTTTGGGTGGTTTCTATTATGTAAGCCTCACAAAGTGACTTCAGAGCTGTAGTGGTCCCTAAAAATTGGGTTTTTGTAAATTTCTGAAAAATTTCAAGATTTGCTTCTAAACTTCTAAGCCTTGTAACATCCCCAAAAAATAAAATATAATTCCGAAAATAATTCAAACATGAAGTAGACATATGGGGAATGTAAAGTCATCACAATTTTTAGGGGTATTACTATGTATTACAGAAGTAGAGAAACTGAAACTTTGAAATTTGCTATTTTTTCAAATTTTTTGTTAAATTAGGTATTTTTTGGTGCAAAAAAAAAATATTTTTTGACTTCATTTTACCAGTGTCATGAAGTACGATATGTGACTTCTCAGAACGGCCTGGATAAGTCAAAGCGTTTTAAAGTTATCAGCACTTAAAGTGACTCTGGTCTGGTCCTAAGGTGTAGAAAGGCTGTGTCCTTAAGGGGTTAAGAGGTATCATTACTTAAGGATATTGAGAGTGATCTCGCCAATAGCAGCTATCAAATCATTACTGGCATTACGTAATATTGATTTTCAGGTCTTCGGATTTGTTTTGACTGGCGCTTTTAAAAATATCCCAATTGCATTGGATTCTGTTCGACAGTGCAGCGTCACTACCGTGAATAACCATAGAGGTGTGAAATAGTGCATTTTAGAGCTTCTTTTTGCACACATAAGCCACCGGAAGATCTGGCGGGAACAAACCAGTTCTAAGTCGTAGTTCCTCAGGCGTGTCAGATCTTAAATCTATGAGTAAATAGCCGGAAGGCTTGTGTGTAGCATCTTCAAAAGCAAACGTGTTTTACCGGCGTACATTTGCTGCGCCAACGTAATAATCTGTAATTTATCATGAGGGTTCTTAAAAAGGACCATGTATTTAGTGTTTAAATTTATTCGGGTTTTCTTACCCTGACAAAAAATGTTTTGAACGAGATACATAATGCTCAAGTTTCTATGGTGTATGTATTTGGTGAATGCATTTTGCATTTCAAGATTTTCACAAGCCGCCTCCATTAAATGATCAACGACTGCCAAATTTACCTTGTCCGGTGGGAATAGATCACGGTCTGTAAAATTTTGTGGTATTCCCTCGATAAATCTGATATTTGCAAGCAAACTGGTTAGTTCATCGTACAATTTCTGCCAACAAGCATAAAACCAAATGACGTTATCAGGTTTGTGCGACATTAACGTATCCGCTTGTATTAAGAAACGTTTAATAATAAAACGCTTTCCGGAATTTGAGGAACCTGCTAAAATACATGAAAAATGGTGTTGAAATTGAGCCGCCATGTTTAATAGCCAAAGGTAGCGTTGTAAAGTCGTCAGTCAGACGTCTCTTTGTGTAGACGCACTTTTGCGCTTTACGTAACGGTCTTGTCTCTACGGTCAAACGTTTTCTGTTTCTGAAAATTCAGTTTTACTCGATACCTATTGTTTTCTGCGTCTCGGGATCTGAGTTCCGTGAGTAGTCCATTACAAGGTCTTTTAAACTGTCAAAATTAGCGACGTTGAGCGTTATACCCTTAACCTTTAATACAGTTTTACTGTTGTTGAGTTTGTAACCGTACGGCTTCGGACCCGCGGATACAAACTAGGTAATGTACGTGTTGTCGGGTATTTCGCTAGTTAGATCACCGAGAAAATCACCCAGGGGAGGCGTCCAATCACTGTCTCTACTTACGAATATGACGGAGTCTGTGTCGTCGTAAAGACAACGTTCTTGCATCTGTCTAGAAGATTGTATAATTCGAGTCTGGCATAGGCGGTTGTAAAACAGGCAATAAAAATGTTTGTGTTTTTGTTGTGGGTGTAACGTTCTTTTACATAGCGCCAATTGACCACAGCCATCTCTTCATTGATTAAATTAACCTCAGAGAGGTTGTAATACGGTACAAAAGCTAATTTGAAAAGCTTGTCAGGGTCCGTGACTATACTGGTACGCGGCAAGTTAAAACACTGCCCAAACTTCCCCCACAAAGAGTTTAGGAAGAGTTTTGAAATTTGTCTTTTTGCGGGATTTACAGCTAGTTTATCAGAGGCACAAGCGAACACCTTTTTTTAAAAATGCCTCTATGCACACTGTTTTTTCTGAATCAGTTTTACACCAGCTGGAATAGCCAGAAGACTCCTGTTTATCTCTGAGATGTAGCTTGATGTTCAGCTCAAACAGCTCGTCTGTTGTGTTTGGGAAATGCCAGGTCTCATAGATGTCGGCAATCCTGTAACCTTTTTAAATGGCTAAAATTACTGTGCACCATGTACCGGTCAGGGAACGTTCTTTGTCTGTATATTCGCAAATGTCTTTCTGGCAATTCAGGGCGCATGTATAGCATAGCGGAAACATTAGTTTTTTATTTAGTTTTACGGGCAGGACCTGAAAAAATTAATCTCTGGGCGGGTATACTTTAATTTTGGCAATACCAAAGTATTTTTTGACATACCTTAAATGTTCATAAATGATTTCTGGGGGTCCTACGAGGTACGTCCTAGTTTTATTAACAAAAGGATACAGACTCATGAAATCGTAATAATGCACCGGGCTGTACCTTGTGATAAAGTTTAATGGCGTTAGGGTTAGGGATGAGCGAACTCGAACTGTATAGTTCGGGTTCGTACCGAATTTTGGGGTGTCCGTGACACGGACCCGAACCCGGACATTTTCGTAAAAGTCCGGGTTCGGGTTCGGTGTTCGTCGCTTTCTTCGCGCTTTTGTGACGCTTTCTTGGCGCTTTTTGAAAGGCTGCAAAGCAGCCAATCAACAAGCGTCATACTACTTGCCCCAAGAGGCCATCACAGCCATGCCTACTATTGGCATGGCTGTGATTGGCCAGAGCACCATGTGACCCAGCCTCTATTTAAGCTGGAGTCACATAGCGCCGCCCGTCACTCTGCTCTGATTAGCGTAGGGAGAGGTTGCGGCTGCGACAGTAGGGCGAGATTAGGCAGATTAACTCCTCCAAAGGACTTGATTAACTGATCGATCTGCAGCTGTGGATCATTGAGCTGCTGATCCTCAATTGCTCACTGTTTTTAGGCTGCACAGACCGTTTGTCAGTCTCATTTTTCTGGGGTGATCGGCGGCCATTTTGTGTCTTGTGGTGCGCCAGCACAAGCTGCGACCAAGTGCATTTAACCCTCAATGGTGTGGTTGTTTTTTGGCTAAAGCCTACATCAGGGTGAAGCTGTCACACCAAGTGCATTTAACCAGCAATAGTCTGTTCATTTTTTGGCCATATACAAAATCAGGGGCAAGCTGCGCCTGTCACCAAGTGCATTTAACCCTCAATGGTGTGGTTGTTTTTTGGCTAAAGCCTACATCAGGGTGAAGCTGTCACACCAAGTGCATTTAACCAGCAATAGTCTGTTCATTTTTTGGCCATATACAAAATCAGGGGCAAGCTGCGCCTGTCACCAAGTGCATTTAACCCTCAATGGTGTGGTTGTTTTTTGGCTAAAGCCTACATCAGGGTGAAGCTGTCACACCAAGTGCATTTAACCAGCAATAGTCTGTTCATTTTTTGGCCATATACAAAATCAGGGGCAAGCTGCGCCTGTCACCAAGTGCATTTAACCCTCAATGGTGTGGTTGTTTTTTGGCTAAAGCCTACATCAGGGTGAAGCTGTCACACCAAGTGCATTTAACCAGCAATAGTCTGTTCATTTTTTGGCCATATCCCAGTCTAATTCTGTCACTAAATCCATACCGGTCACCCAGCGCCTAAATACTAGGCCTCAAATTTATATCCAGCTAAATCTGTCCCTAGTGCTGTAGCTGGGCGAGTTATTTAGTGTCCGTTCAAGCACATTTCTTGTTCTGGGTTGAAATACAATTCTCAATTTAGCAATTTCATAATTTAGTGGTTCCTGCTATATCAGAGCTCTTTGAAATCTATCCCAAAAAGGGTATATAATATTGAAGGTGCACATAGGGTCATTCAGAGTAACTTCACACACACCCGCTACTGTGTATTTCCAAGTCTAATTCTGTCACTAAATCCATACCGGTGACCCAGCGCCTAAATACTAGGCCTCAAATTTAATTCCCTCTAAATCTCTCGTTACCCACCGCTGTACTGTTGTTGCTGGGCAAGATATTTAGTGTCCGTCAAAGCACATTTTTTGTTCTGGGTTGAAGTACAATTCCCAATTTAGCAATTTCATAATTTAGTGGTTTCTGCTATATCAGAGCTATTTGAAATCTATCCCAAAAAGGGTATATAATATTGAAGGTGCACATAGGGTCATTCAGAATAACTTCACACACACCCGCTACTGTGTATTTCCAAGTCTAATTCTGTCACTAAACCCATACCTGTCACCCAGCGCCTAAATACTAGGCCTCAAATTTAAATCCCTCTAAATCTCTCGTTACCGTTGTCCTGTTGTAGCTGGGAAAGTTATTTAGTGCCCGTCAAAGCACATTTTTTGTTCTGGGTTGAAGTACAATTCCCAATTTAGCAATTTCATAATTTAGTGGTTCCTGCTATATCAGAGCTATTTGAAATCTATCCCAAAAAGGGTATATAATATTGAAGGTGCACATAGGGTCATTCAGAATAACTTCACACACACCCGCTACTGTGTATTTCCAAGTCTAATTCTGTCACTAAATCCATACCGGTGACCCAGCGCCTAAATACTAGGCCTCAAATTTAATTCCCTCTAAATCTCTCGTTACCCACCGGTGTACTGTTGTTGCTGGGCAAGATATTTAGTGTCCGTCAAAGCACATTTTTTGTTCTGGGTTGAAGTACAATTCCCAATTTAGCAATTTCATAATTTAGTGGTTTCTGCTATATCAGAGCTATTTGAAATCTATCCCTAAAAGGGTATATAATATTGAAGGTGCACATAGGGTCATTCAGAATAACTTCACACACACGCTTCTGTGCATTTCCAAGTCTAATTCTGTCACTAAATCCATACCGGTGACCCAGCGCCTAAATACTAGGCCTCAAATTTAAATCCCTCTAAATCTCTCGTTACCCACCGCTGTACTGTTGTTGCTGGGCAAGATATTTAGTGTCCGTCAAAGCACATTTTTTGTTCTGGGTTGAAGTACAATTCCCAATTTAGCAATTTCATAATTTAGTGGTTTCTGCTATATCAGAGCTATTTGAAATCTATCCCTAAAAGGGTATATAATATTGAAGGTGCACATAGGGTCATTCAGAATAACTTCACACACACGCTTCTGTGCATTTCCAAGTCTAATTCTGTCACTAAATCCATACCGGTCACCCAGCGCCTAAATACTAGGCCTCAAATTTATATCCCGCTGAATTTGAATACAATACATTGGGCCAAATAATATATTTGTTGTTGTGGTGAACCATAACAATGAGAAAAACATCTAGTAAGGGACGCGGACGTGGACATGGTCGTGGTGGTGTTAGTGGACCCTCTGGTGCTGGGAGAGGACGTGGCCGTTCTGCCACATCCACACGTCCTAGTGTACCAACTACCTCAGGTCCCAGTAGCCGCCAGAATTTACAGCGATATATGGTGGGGCCCAATGCCGTTCTAAGGATGGTAAGGCCTGAGCAGGTACAGGCATTAGTCAATTGGGTGGCCGACAGTGGATCCAGCACGTTCACATTATCTCCCACCCAGTCTTCTGCAGAAAGCGCACAGATGGCGCCTGAAAACCAACCCCATCAGTCTGTCACATCACCCCCATGCATACCAGGGAAACTGTCTCAGCCTCAAGTTATGCAGCAGTCTCTTATGCTGTTTGAAGACTCCGCTGGCAGGGTTTCCCAAGGGCATCCACCTAGCCCTTCCCCAGCGGTGAAAGACATAGAATGCACTGACGCACAACCACTTATGTTTCCTGATGATGAGGACATGGGAATACCACCTCAGCATGTCTCTGATGATGACGAAACACAGGTGCCAACTGCTGCGTCTTTCTGCAGTGTGCAGACTGAACAGGAGGTCAGGGATCAAGACTGGGTGGAAGACGATGCAGGGGACGATGAGGTCCTAGACCCCACATGGAATGAAGGTCGTGCCACTGACTTTCACAGTTCGGAGGAAGAGGCAGTGGTGAGACCGAGCCAACAGCGTAGCAAAAGAGGGAGCAGTGGGCAAAAGCAGAACACCCGCCGCCAAGAGACTCCGCCTGCTACTGACCGCCGCCATCTGGGACCGAGCACCCCAAAGGCAGCTTCAAGGAGTTCCCTGGCATGGCACTTCTTCAAACAATGTGCTGACGACAAGACCCGAGTGGTTTGCACGCTGTGCCATCAGAGCCTGAAGCGAGGCATTAACGTTCTGAACCTGAGCACAACCTGCATGACCAGGCACCTGCATGCAAAGCATGAACTGCAGTGGAGTAAACACCTTAAAACCAAGGAAGTCACTCAGGCTCCCCCTGCTACCTCTTCTGCTGCTGCCGCCTCGGCCTATTCTGCTGCTGCCGCCTCGGCCTCTTCCTCCGCCTCTGGAGGAACGTTGGCACCTGCCGCCCAGCAAACAGGGGATGTACCACCAACACCACCACCACCACCTCCGTCACCAAGCGTCTCAACCATGTCACACGCCAGCGTTCAGCTCTCCATCTCACAAACATTTGATAGAAAGCGTAAATTCCCACCTAGCCACCCTCGATCCCTGGCCCTGAATGCCAGCATTTCTAAACTACTGGCCTATGAAATGCTGTCATTTAGGCTGGTGGACACAGACAGCTTCAAACAGCTCATGTCGCTTGCTGTCCCACAGTATGTTGTTCCCAGCCGGCACTACTTCTCCAAGAGAGCCGTGCCTTCCCTGCACAACCAAGTATCCGATAAAATCAAGTGTGCACTGCGCAACGCCATCTGTAGCAAGGTCCACCTAACCACAGATACGTGGACCAGTAAGCACGGCCAGGGACGCTATATCTCCCTAACTGCACACTGGGTAAATGTAGTGGCAGCTGGGCCCCAGGCGGAGAGCTGTTTGGCGCACGTCCTGCCGCCGCCAAGGATCGCAGGGCAACATTCTTTGCCTCCTGTTGCCACCTCCTCCTTCTCGGCTTCCTCCTCCTCTTCTTCCACCTGCTCATCCAGTCAGCCACACACCTTCACCACCAACTTCAGCACAGCCCGGGGTAAACGTCAGCAGGCCATTCTGAAACTCATATGTTTGGGGGACAGGCCCCACACCGCACAGGAGTTGTGGCGGGGTATTGAACAACAGACCGACGAGTGGTTGCTGCCGGTGAGCCTCAAGCCCGGCCTGGTGGTGTGTGATAATGGGCGAAATCTCGTTGCAGCTCTGGGACTAGCCAATTTGACGCACATCCCTTGCTTGGCGCATGTGCTGAATTTGGTGGTGCAGAAGTTCATTCACAACTACCCCGACATGTCAGAGCTGCTGCATAAAGTGCGGGCCGTCTGTTCGCGCTTCCGGCGTTCACATCCTGCTGCTGCTCGCCTGTCTGCGCTACAGCGTAACTTCGGCCTTCCCGCTCACCGCCTCATATGCGACGTGCCCACCAGGTGGAACTCCACCTTGCACATGCTGGACAGACTGTGCGAGCAGCAGCAGGCCATAGTGGAGTTTCAGCTGCAGCACGCACGGGTCAGTCGCACTACAGAACAGCACCACTTCACCACCAATGACTGGGCCTCCATGCGAGACCTGTGTGCCCTGTTGCGCTGTTTCGAGTACTCCACCAACATGGCCAGTGGCGATGACACCGTTATCAGCGTTACAATACCACTTCTATGTCTCCTTGAGAAAACACTTAGGGCGATGATGGAACAGGAGGTGGCCCAGGAGGAGGAGGAGGAGGATGAGGAAGAGGGGTCATTTTTAGCACTTTCAGGCCAGTCTCTTCGAAGTGACTCAGAGGGAGGTTTTTTGCAACAGCAGAGGCCAGGTACAAATGTGGCCAGCCAGGGCCCACTACTGGAGGACGAGGAGGACGAGGATGAGGAGGAGGTGGAGGAGGATGAGGATGAAGCATGGTCACAGCGGGGTGGCACCCAACGCAGCTCGGGTCCATCACTGGTGCGTGGCTGGGGGGAAAGGCAGGACGATGACGATACGCCTCCCACAGAGGACAGCTTGTCCTTACCCCTGGGCAGCCTGGCACACATGAGCGACTACATGCTGCAGTGCCTGCGCAACGACAGCAGAGTTGCCCACATTTTAACCTGTGCGGACTACTGGGTTGCCACCCTGCTGGATCCACGCTACAAAGACAATGTGCCCACCTTACTTCCTGCACTGGAGCGTGATAGGAAGATGCGCGAGTACAAGCGCACGTTGGTAGACGCGCTACTGAGAGCATTCCCAAATGTCACAGGGGAACAAGTGGAAGCCCAAGGCCAAGGCAGAGGAGGAGCAAGAGGTCGCCAAGGCAGCTGTGTCACGGCCAGCTCCTCTGAGGGCAGGGTTAGCATGGCAGAGATGTGGAAAACTTTTGTCAACACGCCACAGCTAACTGCACCACCACCTGATACGCAACGTGTTAGCAGGAGGCAACATTTCACTAACATGGTGGAACAGTACGTGTGCACACCCCTCCACGTACTGACTGATGGTTCGGCCCCATTCAACTTCTGGGTCTCTAAATTGTCCACGTGGCCAGAGCTAGCCTTTTATGCCTTGGAGGTGCTGGCCTGCCCGGCAGCCAGCGTTTTGTCTGAACGTGTATTCAGCACGGCAGGGGGCGTCATTACAGACAAACGCAGCCGCCTGTCTACAGCCAATGTGGACAAGCTGACGTTCATAAAAATGAACCAGGCATGGATCCCACAGGACCTGTCCGTCCCTTGTCCAGATTAGACATTAACTACCTCCCCATAACCATATATTATTGGACTCCAGGGCACTTCCTCATTCAATCCTATTTTTATTTTCATTTTACCATTATATTGCGATGCTACCCAAAGTTGAATGAACCTCTCCTCTGCCTGTGTGCTAGGCCTAAATATATGCCAATGGACTGTTGCAGTGGTGGCTGACATGAAGCCTGATTCTCTGCTATGACATGCAGACTAATTCTCTGCTGACATGAAGCCAGATTGTCTGTTACGGGACCTCTCTCCTCTGCCTGGGTGCTGGGCCTAAATTTATGACAATGGACTGTTGCAGTGGTGGCTGACGTGAAGCCTGATTCTCTGCTATGACATGCAGACTGATTCTCTGCTGTCATGAAGCCAGATTGTCTGTTACGGGACCTTTCTCCTCTACCTGGGTTCTGGGCCTAAATTTATGAAAATTGACTCTTACAGTGGTGGGTGACGTGAAGCCTGATTCTCTGCTATGATATGAAGACTGATTCTCTGCTGACATGAAGCCAGATTGTCTGTTACGGGACCTTTCTCCTCTGCCTGGGTTCTGGGCCTAAATTTATGAAAATTGACTCTTACAGTGGTGGGTGACGTGAAGCCTGATTCTCTGCTATGATATGAAGACTGATTCTCTGCTGACATGAAGCCAGATTGTCTGTTACGGGACCTTTCTCCTCTGCCTGGGTTCTGGGCCTAAATTTATGAAAATTGACTCTTACAGTGGTGGGTGACGTGAAGCCTGATTCTCTGCTATGATATGAAGACTGATTCTCTGCTGACATGAAGCCAGATTGTCTGTTACGGGACCTTTCTCCTCTGCCTGGGTTCTGGGCCTAAATTTATGAAAATTGACTCTTACAGTGGTGGGTGACGTGAAGCCTGATTCTCTGCTATGATATGAAGACTGATTCTCTGCTGACATGAAGCCAGATTGTCTGTTACGGGACCTTTCTCCTCTGCCTGGGTTCTGGGCCTAAATTTATGAAAATTGACTCTTACAGTGGTGGGTGACGTGAAGCCTGATTCTCTGCTATGATATGAAGACTGATTCTCTGCTGACATGAAGCCAGATTGTCTGTTACGGGACCTTTCTCCTCTGCCTGGGTTCTGGGCCTAAATTTATGAAAATTGACTCTTACAGTGGTGGGTGACGTGAAGCCTGATTCTCTGCTATGATATGAAGACTGATTCTCTGCTGACATGAAGCCAGATTCTCTGTTACGGGACCTCTCTCCTCTGCCTGGGTGCTGGGCCTAAATTTATGACAATGGACTGTTGCAGTGGTGGCTGACGTGAAGCCTGATTCTCTGCTATGACATGCAGACTGATTCTCTGCTGACATGAAGCCAGATTCTCTGTTACGGGACCTCTCTCCTCTGCCTGTGTGTGTGCTGGGCCTAAATATATGCCAATGGACTGTTGCAGTGGTGGCTGACGTGAAGCCTCATTCTCTGCTATGACATGCAGACTAATTCTCTGCTGACATGAAGACAGATTCTCTGTTACGGGACCTCTCTCCTCTGCCTGGGTGCCGGGGCCTAAATATCTGAGAATGGACTGTTCCAGTGGTGGGTGACGGGAAGCCAGATTCTCTGCTATGGAACCTCTCTCCAATTGATTTTGGTTAATTTTTATTTATTTAATTTTTATTTTAATTCATTTCCCTATCCACATTTGTTTGCAGGGGATTTACCTACATGTTGCTGCCTTTTGCAGCCCTCTAGCTCTTTCCTGGGCTGTTTTACAGCCTTTTTAGTGCCGAAAAGTTCGGGTCCCCATTGACTTCAATGGGGTTCGGGTTCGGGACGAAGTTCGGATCGGGTTCGGATCCCGAACCCGAACATTTCCGGGATGTTCGGCCGAACTTCTCGAACCCGAACATCCAGGTGTTCGCTCAACTCTAGTTAGGGTCCATTCACACGTCCGTTTTTTCTTTCCTGATCTGTTCCGTTTTTTCAGGAACAGATCAGGACCAGATCTGGACCCATTCATTTTCAATGGGTCCTGGAAAAAATCGGACAGCACAATGTGTGCTGTCCGTTTCCGTTGTTCCGTTCCGCATGTCTGTTTAAATATAAAACATGTCCTATTCTTGTCCTGAAAAATCGGATCCTGGTACAATACAAAGTCAATGGATCCGCAAAAAACGGATGACATTCGGATGTCATTCCGTATGTCATCCGTTTTTTGCGGATTCCGTTCCTGGAAACACATAACAAATTTTTTTTTTTTTTTTTTTTTTTTAATTTTTTTTCAAAGAAATCCAAACAACTTTATTTGATTATTGAAATGTATACATGTTTCCGTTTTTTGCGGATCCGCAAAAAACGGATGACATACGGAAACATTTTCCGGAACAACGGATCCGCAAAAAACGGACCGTTTTTCAGGATGAAAAAAAACAGGACGTGTGAATGGACCCTTAGTGTGACCTCCGTAAAGTGAGTCACGAGGGTCCAAAGGTATTCGGAATTTCATTTTAATTTTAAAAAAAATTAGCCCCTCATCACTGGGGATGATTTTGTTCCACTCGTGTTCCCACAGAACGCGGACCGTAAACCCCTGCCTCTGTAGTTGCCTTTTCCTGACTAGGAAAAATTGGTACAACTGCCTGTATGATGATTTGGTAAGATCATTGAGATCGTGTTCGTTGGGGGGCGGAGCTAACTGCCAAGGAGTGAGGACGCTCTGAACTGCAGCTCCTGCTTTATTGAAAGAATCTATAGGCATCAAGCCTTCAAAATAACCCAAAAGCGTTTTTAAACGCTATCATACAATAGATCCACCCTTGCTGAACATAAATATCTGTTCATCGTACTCAAAATTCAACTCGGGACGGGAGGACTTATAAAGTTTCGGCCTACAAAAGCCTGAGTCGGGTAGGCCGGACGGACGGCTAACAAGAAAGAGTTCTCCACTACCATCATCTAGAAGGAGTTCTTCTCCGCAAGAGGACACGATCGGAGGATAAGGAGAAGTCTGATATATAGGACTGCCGCCGGCGTGGCCGATTGGTGGAGCCTAAGGCGGAGGGAGAAGTCGCGGCCTATCAGAGCAGGTGGAGCCATAACCGGCCGACTCGCTCTTAGGAATGGTGAGCCCACAGAGCGTGCCCTGGGGAGTCCCCCCACACTCAGTCCATAACCCGGAAGACTGAAGGAGGTGCCCAGTAGCCGCCGCGAACGTGCCGGAGGTGAGGCGGGCCTCTGCAGCAGCATCGGAAGTTGCGGCCTAGTCCGGACCCGCGACCGCGGACTAAAGTTACAGCCGGCTAACTGTAGTCCTCTAAATTATACTTAAGAGGGGGACCATCCATACATTATAATAAGACCGGAGGATAGGGGCAAGCCTCCGATCATTACCACGGCCGTACCCCAGCTGAAAACCGATACCTTTGCAACACAAGACCCTGCGGCCTAGTCCGGCCCCAAGACCGCGGCCTATATTTACAACCGGCACCATTTTGGGGATCCGATCCAGCGCTCTGTCCGGCAGCAAAGGAGTCTTTTAAGGGCTCCAGAACCCAAGAATTAAGGTACCCACCTTGCCTTACACGCGCCGGTTTTCAAGGAGGTCATATGCACCTGCATTGGCTCCCGCTGCATTGCTCAGAGACTTAGCTCAAACAGCAGTGGTGTGCTCAGGTGCAACTTCACCAGGCCTGTATGCGCCTTATAGAGCTGGTCTGGGATAGCTTATTACCTCACAACCCCTCGGTTGTGACTGCCTAACTTAAAACATAAAAGATTCCTGCTTGGTGAATACTGCAAAAATTTAAAGAGACAGTAACCAATTTTTGTCTAAGTGCAGATTACACTACAGCACCTGTTCCCATCTATAAAATGGCCGAAAGAGCCTAATTTGGCTTTCCTATATTACTTCTTAAAGGGACAGTACCACATTTGAATGTACAGAGCATCATGGTCGCTGCTACGTAGATCCTCCTCATGGGGTCAGTGAGGAGGGAAAATAAGTGTCTGACGTATACACATATTGAGTGATGTGACAATTTATTTGACAGTTTTATGAAGTAGTGAGTAAAGTGCTGACAGGGCTAGATCATTAGCACTTATGGTAAAAATTGGTAGACACAGGGGGACTGATCAAGACTCTCACAAACTGTTAAAAGGCCCTTCTCTTGCACAAACAGACCTTGATAGGTTCATGATGAAAAAAAAAATCCAAGCACCCAAGCGGCCTCTCAGTCCACTCCAAAAAATACCTCACAAAAACAACATTTAGCTCAGCTAGATAGAGACAGTGAGGAAGAAGAACAGATGGATACTACTCCTGACCTCCCTATTTCAAGGTCCTTCATATCACAAGCGTTATCCAGGGCTCTAAATCCGGTGTTAGAAGAGCTTTCAGAAATAAAAAGAGAAGTGAGGCAAATTGGCCATAGGGTTGAAGCACTGGAGTCAAATCAGTCAACCATAGCTGATTACACAAGTAAGAACTCGGTTGCTTTCTCTGTCTACCAACATCATATTGACCAATTATATGACTACCTGGAGGACCAGGATAATAGAGGCAGGAGGAACAACATCCGTATTAGAGGCGTCCCAGAATCCGTCGCCATGGAAGCAATTCCTTCTGCAACAAAAGAAATATGCCTATTAGCATTACTAGGTGAAGATTATAATGATCCTATTATAATAGAAAGAGCACACCGTGCCCTCTGCCCTAAACCTAAACAAGGTGACCCCCCAAGGGATATAATCTGTAAGCTCTTAAATTTTGCTCAGAAGGACCTAATAATGAAAAGAGCCAGAGAAAAAGGAAGTGTCGAATATGAAGGCTCACAAATCCTCCTGTTTCAGGATCTGGCCCCAGCCACCCTTAATAAAAGACGTGCACTAAAACCTCTCACAGACCACCTCAGACACAAACGCATTGCTTTTAGGTGGTTGTTCCCATTCGGAATGTTGATTACCTACAGAGAAAAAAAAGATGTCATGAGATCGCCAAAAGATTTTCCGGATATTCTCACAGCTCTAGGAATACAAGATGTGAACATTCCAGACTGGTCGGCCACCAATGATATTCTAATCCCACAGGAAATCATACCTCCTACATCCTGGGAAACCGTTGGGGGAAGTAAGCCACAAAGATCTAAGAAGAAACAAGGGAAACTCACCCCAAGACGCATCTTACCTGAAGAGGAATAAGCACATTCACACTAAGTGTCATTTCTACTGCACTGTTTTAATTAGATATGTTTACATAGTCGGTGTGCTGGTGTGACTGGGTGTTCGCTGGTCATGTGGGTCCCTCTAGTTATCCATTTCGCTCTCTTAGTGCCAGTGTCGGCCTGTAGGAATCTGGGTTGGGGGACCCGGGTGGCCAGCGGCACATGCTCTTGCTGATTTAAGGGGGGCTCAGTAATGGCCTTCCCGGTTAACACGCCAACAAGTATCTGTGAGAGTAACAACTTTTTTTTTTTTTTATAACTATACTACTCACTGCTTCTACACTTCTTATGTTTAACTCATATCACCACAGTCTTTAGATTTATATATATGCAAGTCATAGACAGTTTTATGAGTATAATACCTCTGCTTCCTCTGACCTCAATGGAGGTTCTGACCTAATTAGGTCTGTTAAAGGGACAATGTTATCCCGGGTATTGAATATACGCAGAGGGACGTTACTGTTTGCTCATTTCTTGTTCTTTATGTTATTTCTTTTACCTTTCAGTCCCCTCCCACCCCTCCATGTCCTTAATATGTGTGAACCAATGTGTCATCAGCGGGGCTATCTAAGTACAAGATTGCATTAACATCACATTTACCATGACGGAGATACATCTAGCCACATATAATGACAGGGGCTTTAAATCCCCTGCAAAAAGAGGTCAGATTCGTCATTTTTTGCACAAAGAAAAAAATAATGTGATATTCCTACAGGAAACACACTTTAAAAACAAAAAGATCCCCAATTTGTCTAGATCGCAGTATAACCTTTGGTTCCATAGCTCTTCTGAGCATTCTAATAAACTGGGAGTAAGTATCGGCTTTCACAAACACATTGACTTCAACATGAAAGATATAAAAACTGATCCCAATGAAAGATTTCTGTTTGTAAAAGGGATTATAAATTCCCAAATATATACATTTGATAACCTGTACGCCCCAAATGCTAGCCAGATAACCTGGTTCAAAAACACATGGCAGCAGTTTGAGGAATTCAGAGAAGGAACGGCCATTATAGCCGGAGACCTCAACGTCGCACTTAATCCTCAAGTAGACACCTCTTTGGGCAAGTCATCGGTTTCGATAAAAACGCTCAACACTATTAAAAGGTTAGTCACTAAAAGTAACCTTATTGATGCCTGGAGAGCCAACAACCCAAAAACGAGAGACTTTTCCTATTACTCTCACCCGCACAACACATACCATAGAATCGATTATATTTTATGTAACTTTGATACATTGCTGTACAGAGACACGTATTTGAAATATAATACACTCCGACCACGCACCTACATTCCTTACCATTAAACTACCTGATGCATCCCCTAGGACATTCATATGGAGATTTAATGAGACTCTTTTACACAATTCACAAGTCAGAGATAAAATTGATGCAAAGCTTAAAGAATATTTCTTACTAAATAATGTGGGATCGATATCTCCTTTGATGTTGTGGGAGGCGCATAAATCAGTTATTAGAGGTGAAATCATCTCAATAGCCTCCCACGAAAACAAACAGAGACGAGCTAAAGCAGATGACTTATATAAGAAAATTTCCAAGTTGGAATCCATGCACAAAAGTTCCCTCAACAAACAACTATTACTAGAACTTTCCTCTACTAGGGAAGAACTTAGGGAACTCCTTAATAAATACTCATCCAAGATATACCTAACCACCAATCATAAATTTTGCGCCCATGGAAACAAACCTACTAAATTTATGTTGGCAATAATAAAACAGCATAAAAGGAAATCTAGAATCTCAGCAATTCGGATTGATGGGAGTACAGTAGTTAATAAAGATCAGGAAATAGCAAAGGCCTTCCATAAATTCTACTCAGATTTGTACAACATAGGGAAGTCTAACACTGACACCCTTACAGAAGAAAAAAGGGCCATCACAAAAGAGTTTCTTAGTAAAATTCAGCTCCCTAGTCTGAATTCTGAACAAGCTATGAGCTTATGTTCCCCGATCAAACCCTCCGAACTATCAGACACGTTAAAGAAGATGGCTAAAGGAAAGTCCCCCGGACCGGATGGTCTACCAATGCTGTATTACCGCGCTTTTAAAGAGACTTTAATGCCTCACCTACTTAACTCCTTTAATGGAGCATTTGCTGGCAAGGCTTTCCCATCTCAGTCTGTTGGTGCACACATCACTCTGATCCCCGAACCACAAAAGGACCCCACCTTATGCTCCAGTTTGTTGAACTTAGATATTAAAATATATGCCAAAATTCTGGCTAACAGAATAAAACCTATTTTAAATATTCTTATACACCCGGATCAAACAGGGTTTGTTCCTGGACGTGAAGGTAAAGATAACACGTACAAAGTTATCAACGCTATAGCTCTTGCAAAAAAGACTGGGACTCCCTTTGTGGTATTGGGGACGGATGCTGAAAAAGCATTTGACAGAGTGGCATGGACCTTTGTTAAAAGTATTTTGATCAAGTTAGGCTTCCCCACCCCTTTTATAGAGGCGATTTTCTCTATGTATACATCTCCTAGCACCAATATTAAAGTCAATGATACCCTCTCTCAGTCAGTTTTGATAAACAATGGAACCAGACAGGGTTGCCCCTTGTCTCCGATTCTTTTTATTCTAACGATTGAACCTCTTCTCCAATGCATTAGGCAATCTAAAGAGATAAAGGACTTACTGTGTGGTCAATTGGAGATCAAGCAAGCCGCATACGCCGACGATCTACTCTTAATGATCTCAAATCCAACACAAGCTTTCCCTGCTATAATCGAGATTTTTAAAACCTTCGGCTTCATTTCAAACTTTAAAATAAATCTAGCCAAATCGGAAGTGATGAACATAAACCTCCCCCCCAAACTCCTACAGTCACTTAAAGAAAACTCCCCATTTGAATGGACTAACTCACATATTAAATTCCTAGGAATAAACATTACACCGGACTTAAATAGATTATATGAAGCTAACTTCCCTCCTCTTTAAAAATCCATCCCAGCAATATTAAACTCTTGGTCGCCATCCTTTATCTCATGGATAGGTAGGCGTAATATATTTAATTCTCTAATAGTCCCTAAATTCACTTACTTATTACAAGCCCTCCCAGTAAAACTACCAAACAGCTTCTATGTATCCTTCAGAAAAATGTGCTCCTCTTATATCTGGGGAAATGTTAAACCCAGAATTTCCAATAAGATTCTGCTCCTTCCGTTCACAAAAGGTGGAATTGGATTACCATCTATTAAAAGATACCACAGAGCTGTACACCTTAATAGAATCATTGATCTGATCAGGAAACCCCACCACAAATTATGGATCCCATTGGAAAATAAACTGGTAGGCTGTCCTATTAGACCTTTATCAGATTTTGAGAAGCCACCTCGCACGTACACAGGTGGTCCACTGGCGTTGGTAATGCTAGCACTTTGGAAGAACAAAGTTGTAAAAGATACCTGTCTTAAATACCCATCATCAATTATTAACATAGGGGATTGCATCAGCATTTGTAAAGACAGTTCTAATATCTTCCCTCCTCAATTAAGAAACTCTAACCAGCCAATACAGGAGCTACTAGATAAGGAAGGCACCTTCCTTGACCTACCCGCCCTAAGGTGTAAATTAAACCTACCGTACCTCAACCAGATGCAATTGTCATGCTTAAAATCTATATTCGGCCCTATTCTTAAAAAGAACCAAAACAGTTCTTCTTTAAATTGGTTTGAAAAATTAGCCTCACAAACTCAATACCCATCAAAGATTACCTCCCTGGTGATGAGAAATGTATTACCATTAGATGTTCCTCCCTCTTTATACTTGATTAGGGAATGAGAAATTGATTTAGGCAAGAAATTCTCTGATAAAGAGTTACAGATTATTTTAAGTGCTCCGAAAAACATCTCAAGATGTGTAACCCTACAAGGGAATGCATACAAAATTCTCACAAGATGGTACCTAACCCCAGTTAGGTTAAGTCAGATGTATGGTGACACATCTAACAGATGCTGGAGATGTTTGTCTGAAAAGGGCTCTTTCCTACATATATGGTGGACGTGCCCTATAATAAAAGCCTTTTGGGATCTGGTCTTTAAGCTGGTGAGGGAAATCCTTGATATGAAGGGGGAAGCGCTTCCTTGCTGCCCTGAAATAGCTCTATTGTCGTTAGTACCTAGCCCTATTTCAGTCTCAAAAACATATATTTTGAAGATACTGATGGCAGCAGCTAGATTATTGATAGCATCTAACTGGAAATCAGTGGTTCCCCCATCATTAACACAATGGAGAGGTAAAATAGAAGCATTAGCCAGAATGGAGGAACTCTCACACTGGGAACTCTGATCCCGTCATAAATATATTAAAATATGGTCTCCATGAACGGCTAAGAAAAACATAATTTCTCCTCGCGAGCTTGGGGAGTGAATCCCCCCATCTCTCTGAGCACCAGTTCACATTACACTTCTTCCCTACATTTTCAGTGGGTAATGAGCCACCTATATCTCATTACGCCTGAAATACCGCTGATTTGTTAGGAAAACCTTTGCATCATATTAGTATACCCTACATATTAATACTTGGTATGAATCCCTCTGATTCGCGGGCCCAAATTCATTGCACAGTCTAGTTCACATTCCTCTCCTCTCCGTCCTTCCTACCCCCCCTTCACATATCCCCCCCCCCCCCCCTCGTTATCTCCCTACAGTGCCTTTACTTCTGTTGTCACTGTTCCTACGTTTTAATTCCGGAATACAGTCACTAGCAATTTGCCGGTCTAACTAAATGACAGCACTTTTTATCTTCTGAATCTAAGCTTGAGCCCATGTGGTCTCATATAGAGGTTGAGCAGGTTTGCAGATTTGCGGTAAAGGTGATCCAGGATTTTTAATGTTGGTGCGCCCATGGATATGGCTATCACCCTCTTTCTTGAACAGCACACCATATATAGTTGATTCTCAGTCTTCGATGTATCTGTACCGCTTGTTAGCCAGATTTCACATATTCTGCTGTATTAGCTCTGCCATAATGTATTAATATTTGTGCTTTGTACAAAATACGGTCTTGTATTCCATGTTTGTAACACTTACTTTACATGTTTTAAAATCAATAAAAAGATTTTAAAAAGAAAAAGAAAAAGAGATCGTGTTCGTTATAGCACCTGGGGCAACCGTGATAAAAACATCCCTGGAATTCAAAAACGGTTTGTTTACCGTTAACAATCGCATAACCGTCCAAAAAGTATTTGCCAACCTTTTTTCACTGCCCTTTAAGGCGTGTTGTATAGAAATACCCTCAGTGTGTTCAACGTACATGAGCCACTGTATAGCAGGTGTTGAGAATAGTTTCTGGGTCTTGTGGTAAATATCTGCAGGGACTTTCGCTATGGTATTTTCGGAAAGAAAGTTTAACCGATACATAGCCATACACACTGACGCCAACATGATAAGTTGAAATGGGTCGATACATTTAGTGACTGTTCTGTATTTCTTTTCATGATAAAAGTACTGCGTCACATTTTTTTCAGTCATGGCCATAATCGTGTCCCTGTAACATTCACAAGCCCTTCTCAAGACCTCAACACTCTGCTTACAGTAAGCTCTTAGCTCTTCCTGAAAATTAAAGGTGTAATTTTTATGTTCTTCGTACCACACCATTCATTTTTTTTTCTCGCCGGGCATCATGTAATCACAGCCGTAATACCTTGCATCCGGGACGCCGCCTATATAATTTAGATTTTCTTCCATATTGAAAAAATGCGTGAAGTGACCCTTAGCGCCTGAAAAGCCCATAGCTTTGGGCATCTTACTGAGCTTCATCGGTATGAAATTCAACAAATCTATGGTTCTAATTTTTAAATCAGTCAGGGTAACGCACATTAACCGGCCACCTTGGTTTATAATGTCAGTTTTAAATTTTTCGTTGATCAGCTCCTGTATAACAAAATAAGTGCTGTAACGACCGGCATTATGCGCTATGAACGTGTAGCTGGAAAACTTTCTGTCGATAAAAAAAGCGTACAAAATTGCGCGTACAGGACTGCGTACTGCTAAATTGCCATGAATTAGGGCCGTATAATGTAGTCTCATAAATGTAATTGGGAATATGTATGCCTGTTTCTTGCATGCACTCAAAGTTGTAAAAGATGTACTTGTCAGTCGCTTGTTTGGGGTTGTAAGGCTGCGTGTAACAGACGTGGTCGTCAAATTTGTCAACCAGTCCGCCGCAGATGCTGCATTTTAGACCGCTACACTAGTGTTCAGCTCCCCAGTCTATATATCTGTAACAAAAACCGCAAAAAGTTTTTTCTTACAAAAATCGTTATCACTAAGTGATAGGTTTCTATGCGTTTCAAAGCATGTCCCTGAACGACAAAGCACCATGCATATCGGGCAACATACATTATCTTCTTGATCAACGCAATCAGTCCGCTGACACGTTTTGCAAAACTGTATACAGCCGTGTTGGTGTTTATTGTTGTATACAGAGCAGCACCAGACTCATAAGAATTTGGCTCCGATAAAAGATTTTAGATTTTTAATGCCATAATAATTATTCAGCACTCCGAAATTTGCTTAGATGATTTTTATTTGTTTAGTCGGACATGGTGGTGGTGGTTCCTTTAAACAACGTTTCGGGCAGAGAGAATGCCCTTCATCAGGCTGATGTGTAAAATATAAATAAAACATATGTAAATACATGATTCTTATGATACATGATTACAGAAAAAAGAAAAAAAGGGGGAAAAAAAGAAAGAAAACTATTTTGTAGTCCCATTTCATCCATGGGACAAATAAATTCATATCCACAAATATTGTGCAATATAACTTAAATATGACTGATACATTCCTAATACAGACAAATGCATGTCCAAAAATACATAATATAACTTAAAATGTGATATACTGTTACATGGTACATTCAACATCAGAACAGGGGGACCACCAGGTGGCAATAATATGCATAGTGTGTACAACAAATGGAGCAAGGGAATAAGTGCAGAAGCAAGGGCACTAAATGTATACGCTGAGTTGTATCATGTATACAGACAACAGAGGGATGTCTGAGTATTCATATATATGTGAAAGTCAAGTGGGACACCGTCTGAATGAGGAGGTAGCCACATGATGCAGGCAAAGGGGGGGGGGGGGAGGTGGGAGGAACCCAGGAAAAGAAGTCAGAACAAACCACATGAGAAAAAGACCACATGAGAAGAAGATGCGAGTTGCTTACCTAGTTGGTACACATGGGGGTGTAGACGGCAGTTGCATAACACTGGTGCTTGTGTCTGCTGTTTAAATAGGCTAAATTGCACCATGTTGTGGGTGAAGAGGAAGAAGGCCGCTCTAAATCTCGCAATAACGCGAGTGTGTCCCTGAGAGAGGTGCCGGCCCAGTCAGGTGACGTGTGGGAGGACACGCGTCTGCTCGCATGCTCACAAGGGACAGAGGAGTGGAAGTGGCCATCTTGGAATAGGGAAATCACGTATGTATTGAAGAAATCAGTTGTGTGAAATCGCATGGCATAAGAGTTGGCTAGACATCGCATGGCAACAAGAAGTGCATATATGGCATAGCATAAACAAGGTGTGGCATTATTACAATAAGTCAATGCGGGTGAAGCAATAATATGTAACCGCATAACATAAGGGGCGCTGGAGCGCGTTCCTACATGTAATATATATGCATTATCTTGCACAAGGGTCCTAAGAAGTTATTGGTAAGCAAGCGCATTGAAAGATACAGTGAAGGGATATAAAATTCTTATGGGCATATGCAGGAGGAATTACATGACCTCAATAATACAATGGCTCTGCTTATGCATAATTATTTCAATCTTGAAACAGACACCAATAGAGAGTATATACCAACATCAGGAAGGGTATACAAACCCATCAGGCTAAGACGTGCTTGGCTGGTGTCGCCACCCGTTATTAGACGGCTCTGGCCCTGGAATAAATTGTAAGGGAAAAATTAGAAAGAGAAGATGATAACATTTCAATCATCTAAATACATACAGACCTCTACACCAAACCCACAGACAGGAATAGTATTTTAAGGCACAACTCATTTCACCCCCCAGGGTTGTTTCGCTCTCTCCCATGTCCACAACTTATGGGAGTCAAACGTATTGTGTCGGATCCTGATATTTCCAATTCCTGACTATTAGAGATGTCAAATAAATTCCTTACCAGAGGTTTTCCGCAACATGTCTTAGAGGACCATATCGGGAAAACGGCCCATCTCTCCAGAATTGATCTACTCAGGCCTAGATCCCCTAAGCTTGACCACAAACATACACGTATCTCATGCATTACCACATTTTCACACCTGAAAATAGGTAACTATTCACGCATTGAATGACCCGGGCATCCATATGGGCCAATCTGTGTGACGAGGGCCTTTGTAAGGACAGACAGCTTTAGGCACGGGGACAGAGTGCCTCTACCATCTGGGGGCATCTCTGGGCAGAGAAAGAGACCAGGGACACCCTAGGGTCATACCAGGGACCCCATATGGTTGCCCAGTTCCCGCTGTTAACATTAGAGAATCCCTGTCTGCTCCACATTGGCCGTTTCTGGTTGTTTTGTTGTCTGTCTATGTCAAAATAGTCCCCTGGAGTGGGACCTTGTTGATCTTAAAATATATAAAAATAAAAGTTAGGTTTTAGGTAGTTGGCTTCTGTGACCCAGTTTTCTTACACAACTACCAATTAAGAATCCTTTTCTGTTAATCCACATTTTCACACCTGAGCCATAAAATCAAACGGATCATATATAAACATTGGTCCACATTATCAGGTAATTTTCCTAATATCTCTCATCAGAAACCCCTGATGTCCTATAAGATGGCAAATAACATAAAGGACAAAATTGTGCGATCTGACCTTGGCTCTTACAAGGGATATAGTATCCAAAGCATAATTACTGGTACTATTAATAAGGGAACATACCCCTGCCTCTCTTGTGCACAGTGTGGCAATGTCACTAAAGGTCCCACCTTTACACACCGGTCCACCGAGAAGACATACAATATCCAGGGACATTACTCTTGCCTTTCCAGCTATGTGGTTTATTTAATCAAATGTCCTTGTGGACTGGGATATGTTGGCAAAACAATTAAAAAAATTAAGGAGTGTATATCCCAACATAAATCCAATATATGCACCAAAAAAAAAGAGGCCCCCCTGGTACAACATTTTATAACACACAATCATGCAGTTAGCCAACTTTGCTTCCAGGTTATCGACTGGATACCTCCTCTAAGACGAGGTGAGCTGCAACTACAGGAGAGAGAGATGTCATGGAGCCAACATCTCAGTTCCCTCCAACCTAACAAAGATTATGTTTTAGATTATTGAAATGTTATCCTCTTCTCCTCTTTCTAATTTTTCCCTTACATTTTATTCCAGGGCCAGAGCCGTCTAATAACGGGTGGCGACACCCGCCAAGCATGTCTTAGCCTGATGGGTTTGTATACCCTGTCCTAATGTTGGTATATATTCTCCATTGGTGTCTGTTTCAAGATTGAAATAATTATGCATAAGGAGAGCCATTGTATTATTGAGGTCATGTAATTCCTCCTGTATATGCCCATAAGGATTCTATATCCCTTCACTGTATCTTTCAATCTTACCAATAACTTCTTAGGACCCTTGTGCAAGATAACGCATATATATTACATGTAGGAACGTGCTCCCGTGCCCCATATGTCCTTATGTTATGCGGTTACATATTATTGCTTCTACCGCGTTGCCTTATTGTAATAATGCCACCCCCTTGTTTATGCTATGCCATATATGCACTTCTTGTTGCCATGCGATGTCTAGCCAACTCTTATGCCATGCGATTGCACACAACTGGTTTCTTCAATACATACGTGTTTTCCCTATTCCAAGATGGCCACTTCCCCTCCTCTGTCCCTTGTGCGCATGCGCGCAGACGCGTGTCGTCCCACACGTCAACTGACTGGGCCGGCACCTCTCTCAGGGACACACTTGCAAAATTGTGAGATTTAGAGCGCGTGGCCTCCTTCCGCCCCCGTCCCCAACATGGCGCGAATTTGCCTATTTTAACAGCAGATACGAGTGCCAGTGTTATGCGCCGGCCATCTACACCCCCATGTGTACCAACTAGGTAAGCAACTCGCATCTTCTTCTCATGTGGTCTTTTTTTCATGTGGTCTGTTCTGACTTCTTTTCCTGGTCCCCCCCCCTTCCCCCCTTTGCCTGCATCATGTGGCTGCCTCCTCATTCAGATGGCGTCTCACTTGACTTTCACATTATACGAATACTCAGACATCCCTCTGTTGCCTGTATACTTAACGTAACTCAGCGTATACATTTAGTGCCCTTGCTTCTGCACTTATTCCCTTGCTCCATTTGTTGTACACACTATGCATATTATTGCCACCTGGTGGTCCCCCTGTTCTGATGTTGAATGTACCATGTAACAGTATATCACATTTTAAGTTACATTATGTATTTTTGGACATGCATTTGTCTGTATTAGGAATTTATCAGTCATATTTAAGTTATATTGTGCTATATTTGCGGATATGAATTTATTTGTCCCATGGATGAAATGGGACTACAAATAGTTTTCTTTATTTTTTTTCCCCCCTTTTTTCAGTTTTTCTGTAATCATGTATCATAAGAATCATGTATCCCAAAAATCATGTATTTACATATGTTTTATTTATATTTTACACATCAGCCTGATGAAGGGCATTCTCTCTGCCCGAAACGTTGTTTAAAGGAACCACCATGTCCGGCTAAACAAATAAAGTGCTGTCTAAATTGCTGAATATTTATTATAGTTCCAAGAGATGGAGCTAGGAACGTACCACGACGTGCACCCAAACCAGTCAGAATAGATAGAGTGCTGTGATCATTGCGAGATTCTAATGCCGTAATAATGATTTTCATGATGCAGTATATAAACCGTCTTTTCTTTAGCGGTGTTGCCTGTAATGAGACTGGCCCCTATTGTGATACAAAACTTTAATAGTTATGTTTAAATATTTTTGAAACTCAACAGTTTCTCTACAAGATACCAAACGCTCTTCGGGTATTTGTAAATCGTGATGCAGTTGTTTGGCTTTCGCCAACAACATGGCGTCGCTCAAAGCGGCCCCCTCCAAAATAGCGTAAACACTAGCGGCCAGACAAATGTTATTATTGTAATTGTTAAAGTCGTATAAATGTTTTTTTTTTTTGCGTTCAATAATATGGCTATATGCTACGGCTCCCAAGCGCCTTCCGGCACCACCGCGACCGGCCCTGACAATGATGACGACTAGTTTAAGTGAATTACCGGCTATAAACTCCGCGTTGCTCTGTAAAGCGTTAGCGATATTGTTCAAAAAAATTTTGGTGCTAAATTAATCTCTAGAATATCTATTTGAAAAAAACAGAGTCAAATGTCTTGCCACTGTCTAAGCGCAGTTGGATATAATCACCCGATTTGGCGGCCTGTAAAACTCTATCTAGCAAAGATTGTATAGCTGCGTGTATAGCATAATAATAATATAATATAATATATTTTTTTCTTTCTGTACTGAAAAAGGCCACTAAACGCTTTGGCCAGAAAAAAATGCATAAATGAAGTGCGTATATTTTTTCTTTCTATACTGAAATAGGCCACTAAACATTTTTGTCACAAATAACTGCAACATAGAAGTGTGTATATGTTTTTCCTTCTTTACTTAAATACGCCACTAAATGCTTTTGCCACAAAAAAGTGCACCAGTAAATTGCTTATATTTTTTTCTTCTTTCTGTACTGAAAAAGGTCACTAAACGCTTTGGCCAGAAATAAATGCACCAGTAAATTTCGCAGAAATTTTCCTTTTTGCACTGAAATTGGCCACTCAAAGCATTTGCCACAAATAAGTGCAACAGTGAAGTGTGCATATATTTTTATTTCTGTACTGAAATAGGCCACTAAACGCTTTTGCCATAAATAAGTGCATCAGTGTAGCGTATATATTTTTTCTTTCTGTACTGAAATAGGCCACTAAACGCTTTTGCCAGAAATAAATGCACAAGTAAAGTCTGTATACATTTTTCTTTCTGTACTGAAATTGACCACTAAACACTTTTGAAACAAGTATATTTTTTTCTTTCTTTACACTTTCAACACATATAACTGCAAAAATGAACTTAGAATATATATATTTTTTGTACTGAAAAAAGCCACTAAATGCTTTTAGCAGAAATAAATGCACCATTGTAGTGTGTATATATTTTTTCTTTCTGTATTGAAATAGTCCACTAATGCTTTTGCAACAAATAAGTGCACTAGTGAAGTGCGCATATTTTTTTCTTTCTGTACTGAAATAGGCCACTAAAATCTTTTACCAGAAAAAAATGCACCAGTGAAGTGCGTAGTCATTTTGCTTTTAGCACTGATGTTAGTCACCAAAAGCTTTTGCCACAAATAAGTGCACCAGTGTAGTGCATATATTTATTTCTGTACTAAAAAGAGCCTCTATATGTTTTTGCCAGAAAAAAAAATGCACCAGTGGAATGCGTATATTTTTTTTCATTCTGTACTGAATTAAACCACTAAACACTTATGACAGAAATAAATGCACCAGTGAAGTGTGTTTATATTTTTCTTTCTGTAATGAACTAGGCCACAAAATGATTTTGACACAAATAAGTGCACCAGTAAAGTGCATATATTTCTTTCTTTCTGTACTGAAACAGGCCGCCAAACGCTTTTCCCAGAAATAAAAGAACTAGAGAAGTGGGTAGATATTTTCCTTTTTGCACTGAAATTTTCCACTAAAAGCTTTTGCCACAAATAAGTGCACCAGTGAAGTGCATATATATTTTTCTATCTATACTAAAATAAGCCCCTAAACACTTTTGCCACAAATAAGTACATCAGGGTAGTGCGTATATTTTTTTCTTTCCGTACTGAAATGCCCCGCCATACGCTTTTGCGAGAAATAAATGCACCAGTGAAGTGCATATATATTTTTTTCTCTACTGAAATAGGCCACTAAACGCTCTTGCCACAAATAAGTGCATCAGTGTAGTGCGCAATTTTTTTTTCTTTCTGTATTGAAATAGGCCACTAAACATTTTTGCCACAAATAAGTGCACCAGTGAGGTGCATATATTTTTTTCTTTCTGTACTGAAATAGGCCACTAAAAGCTTGTCCAAGAAAAAAAATACACCAGTGAATTGCGTAGTCATTTTGCTTTTAGCACTAATATTGGTCACTAAAAGCTAAAATTGCCACAAATAAGTGCATTAGTGTACTGCATATATTTTTTTCTTTCTGTACTAAAAAGAGCATCTATATGCTTTTGCCAGAAAAAAAATGCACCAGTGGAGTGAGTATATTTTATTCTTTCTGTACTGAAATAAGCCACTAAACACCTTTGCCAGAAATAAATGTACCAGTGAAGTGTGTTTATATTTTATTTTCTGTACCAAACTAGGCCACGAAATGCTTTTGACACAAATAAGTGCACCAGTGAAGTGCGTATATTTATTTAGTTCTTTCTGTAATGAAATAGGCCGCCAAACTCTTTTCCCAAAAATAAATGGACCAGAGAGTGGGTAGATATTTTTCTTTTTGCACGGAAATTTGCCACTAAAAGCTTTTGCCACAAATAAGTGCACCAGTGAAGTGCATATATATTTTTCGTTCTGTATTAAATTAGGCCACTAAACACTTTTGCCACAAATAAGTGCATCAGGGTAGTGCGTATATTTTCTTTCTTTCTGTACTGAAATGCCCCGCCATACGCTTTTGCCAGAAATAAATGCACCAGTGAAGTGAGTATATATATATCTTTTTCTGTACTGAAATAGGCCACTAAACATTTTTGCCACAAATAAGTGCACCAGTGAAGTGCGTATATATTTTTTTCTTTCTGTACTGAAATAAGCCACTAAACGCTTTTGCCAGAAATAAATGCATCAGTGTAGTGCGTAAATTTTTTTTCTTTCTGTACTTAAATACGCCACTAAACACTTTTGCCCCAAATAAGTGCACCAGTAAAGTGCATATATTTTTTTCTTTCTGTATTGAAATAGGCCACTAAACACTTTTGGCAGAAATAAATGCACCAGTGAAGTGCGTTTATATTTTACTTTCTGTACTGAGCTAAACCACTGAACGCTTTTGCCACTAATAAGTGCACCAGTGAAATGCATATTTATTTTTTCTTTCTTTACTGGAATAGGCCACTAAACGCTTTTTCCAGAAATAAATGAATCAGTGAAGTGTCCATATATTTTTCTTTTTGAACTGAAATTGGCCACTAACAATTTTGCCACAAATAACTGCACCAGTGAAGTGCGCATATTTTTTTCTTTCAGTACTGAAATAGGCCACTAAACCCTTTCACCACGAGTAAGTGCATCTGTGTAGTGCGTATATTTTTCCCTTCTTTACTGAAGTAGGCCAATAAACGCTTTTCCAGAAATAAAAGCAACAGTGAAGTGTGTATATATTTTTCTTTCTGTACTGAAATAGGCCACTAACGTTTTTGCCACAAATAAGTGCACCAGTGAAGTGTGCATATTTTGTCTTTCTGCACTGAAATAGGCCACTAAATGCTTTTCCCAGAAATAAATTCACCAGTAAAGTGCGTAGATATTTTCTTTTTTGCACTGAAATTGGCTACTAAAGCTTTTGCCACAAATAAGTGCAGCAGTAAATTGCGTAGAAATTTTTCTTTTTGTACTAAAATAGGCCACTAAATGCTTTTAGCAGTAATAAATGCACCAGTGGAGTTTGTATATATTTTCTTTCTCTACTTAAATAGGCCACTAACGCTTTTGCCGCATATAAGTTCACCAGTGAAGTGCGTAGATATTTTCCTTTTTGCACTGAAATTGGCCACTAAAAGCTTTGCCACAAATAAGTGCATCAGTAAAGTGTGCATATTTTTTCTTTCTCTACTGAAATAGGCCACTATTTGCTTTTGACACAAATAATTGCATCATTGTAGTGTGTATATTTTTCTCTTTCTGTACTGAAAAGTGCCCTTATATGCTTTTGTCAGAAATAAATGCACCAGGGAAGTGCGTATATATTTTTCTTTTTGTACTGAAATATGCCACTAAATGCTTTTGCCACAAATAAGTGCATCAGTGTAGTGTGTATATATTTTTCTTTCTGTACTAAAATTGGCCACTAAAAGCTTTTACCACAAATAAGTGCACCAGTAAATTGCGTATATATATATTTTTTCTGTACTGAAATAAGCCACTAAACACTTTTGCCAGAAATAAATGCACCGGTGAAATGCGTTTATATTTTTCTTTCTGTACTGAACTAGGCCACTAAACACTTTTGCCACAAATAAGTGCGCCGGTGATTACGTATTTTTTTCTTTCTTTACTGAAATAGGCCACTAAACGCTTTTGCCAGAAATAAATGCACCAGTGAAGTGTGTATATATTTATCTCTCTGTACTGAAATAGACCACTAAACACTTTTGCAACAAATAACTGCATTAGTGAAGTGTATATATATATATATATTTTTCTTTACACTTTTGAACATGTATAACTGCAGAAGTGAACTGAAAATATATTTTTCTTTGTTGTAACAAACTGGGCCAGAAAACAATTTTATTAGAAATAAATGCACCAGTGAAGTGCTTATATTTTTTTCTTTCTGCACTGAAATAGGACACTAAATGCTTTAAACACATATAACTGTAGAAATAAACTGAGAATATATTTTTCTTTGTTGTACTGAAATAGGCCATTAAACACTTTTAGCAGAAATAAATGCACCAGTGGAGTCTGTATATATTTTTCTTTCTGTACTGAAATTGGCCACTTACACTTTTGTCACAAACAAATGCACCAGTGAAGTGCGCATATTTTTTTCTTTCTGTACTGAAATAGGCCACTAAACGCTTTTCCCAGAAATAAATGCCACTAAAAGCTTTTGCCACAAATAAGTGCATCAGTGTAGTGCGTATATTTTTTTCTTTCTGTACTGAAACAGGCCGCTATATGCTTTTTCCAGAAATAAATGCACCAGTGAAGTGAGTATATATTTTTCTTTCTGTACTGAAATAGGCCACTAAACGCTTTTGCCACAAATAAGTGCATCAGTGTAGTGTGCATATTTTTTTTCTTTCTGTACTGAAATAGGCTACTAAACACTTTTCCCAATCATAAATGCACCAGTGAAGTGCATAGATATTTTTCTTTTTGCAGTGAAATTGGCCACTAAAAGCTTTTGCCATAAATAAGTGCATTAGTGAAGTGTGCATATTTTTTCTTTCGGTACTGAAATAGGCCACTAAACGCTTTTGCCACAAGTAAATGCATCTGTGTAGTGCGTATATTTTTTCCTTCTGTACTGAAATAGGCCACCAAATGCTTTGCCAGAAATAACTGCACTAGCGTAGTGCGTATATTTTTTCCCTTCTGTACTGAAATAGACCACTAAATGCTTTAAACACATATAACTGCAGAAATGAAGTTAGAATATATTTTTCTTTTTGCACTGAAATATGCCACTAAATGCTTTTAGCAGAAATAAATGCACCAGTGAAGTGTGTATATATTTTTCTTTCTCCACTGAAATAGGCCACTAATGCTTTTTCCACAAATATATGCACCTGTGAAATGCCGTTATTTTTTTTCTTTCTGTACTGAAATAGGCCACTAAACGCTTTTCCCAAAAATAATTGCAACAGTGAAGTGGGTAGATATTTAGATATTTTTCTTTTTGCACTAAAATTGGCCACTAAAAGCTTTTGCCACAAAAAAGTGCACCAGTGAAGTGCATATAATTTTTCCTTCCGACAACGAGGATAAAGCAAAGCTATAAAAAAAATAATGTCACTATATTTACTGAGAATAATAAACTGTCAGATGAAATGCAGAATGTAAAACTAAATTCCCCATTAAAAGTGCCCTGTCTGACCCAGGAAGAATTTAAAACTAAATTCCCCATTAAAAGTGCCCTGTCTGACCCAGGAAGAAGTACAACAGCGACTTAAAAAGATTAAAATAGACAAATCACCAGGACCAGATGGCAATCACCCTAGTATCCTAAGAGAATTAAGTAATGTCATAGCTAGACTCTTATTTCTGATATGTACAGACTCTATACTGACAGGAAGTGTTCCACAAGATTGGCCCATAGCTAATGTGGTGGCAATATTCAAAAAGATTGCAAAAACAGGCTCCGGAAACTATAGGCCGGCAAGTTTAACATCTATTGTGGGTAAACTTTTTGAAGGTTTTCTAAGAGACGCTATCTTGGAGGATCTTAATGAAAATAAATAAGCAAATAACACCATATCAGCATGGCTTCATGAGGGATCTGTCATGTCAAACTAATCAGTTTCTATGAGGAGGTTAGTTCTAGACTTGACAGTGGTGAATCAATAGATGTCGTACATCTGGACTACTCCAAAGCATTTGACACTGTACCACATAAAAGGTTAGTATGTAAAATGAGAATGCTCGGAATATTAAACTTCTGTATGTGGGTAAGTAACTGGCTCAATGATAGAAAACAGAGGGTGATTATTAATGGTACAAACTCAGATTGTGTTACTGTCACTAGCGGAGTACCTCAGGGGTCTTTATTTGGCCCTATTCTCTTTAATATATTTATAAATGATCTTGAAGAAGGCTTGCACAGTAAAATATAAATTTTTGCAGATGACACTAAACTGTGTAAAGTAATTAACACTGAAGAGGACACTATACAGCTACAGATGGATCTGAATAGATTAGACGCTTGGGCAGAGAAGTGGCATATGAGGTTTAACACTGACAAATGTAAGGTTATGCACATGGGAAGGAATAATGCAAATCACCTACATACTAAATGGTAAAACACTCAGTAACACTGATATGGTAAAGGACCTAGGAATTTTATTAAACAGCAAACTAAGCAGTAAAAACCAGTGTCAGGCAGTTGCTGCCAAGGCCAATAAGATAATGGGTTGCATCAAAAGGGGTGTAGATGCCAGTGATGAGAACATAGTCCTACCCATTTACAAATCACTAGTCAAACCACACATGGAGTACTGTGTACAGTTCTAGGCTTCTGTGAACAAGGCAAACATAGCAGAGCTGGAGAGGGTTCAGAGGAGGGCAACAAAAGTAATAACTGGAATGGGGCAACTACAATGCCCTGAAAGATTATCAACATTAGGGTTATTCACTTTAGAAAAAAGACGACTGAGGGGAGATCTAATTACTATGTATAAATATATCAGGGGACAGTACAGAGATCTCTACCACCATCTATTTATCCCCAGTAATGAGGGGACACCCTCTGCATCTGGAGGAAAGAAGGTAAATCGGCAATTGACACATTTGCGATAAAAATTAGCAGTACGGAAATTTGCAATCAACACTACTCCTAAAGTCAAAGATACTGCAGCCTTCTCATTGGCACACAAGCTAGAAGCAGGGAGTAATCATGTGTACTATGATGCTGTGTATTCCTGTGCACACGATCAATGCCGCTTCGGGACATATGGCCTGTTCACCTATGAGATCAAGCTTGGGTCTATGCCTCACTGCACATGTAAGGCGTTGGTCCTCTACAGGTTAGAAAGGCATCTGTCAGAAGGATCAACTAGGTTGATTACAAAATATCTATCTTCTCCCATTTTGTTGCTGCATTTAGGAGAAATAAGTTTTTCTTTAAATATCCCAATTAGGACTTAAGTGTACAGAGGTTGGGCCCTAGCCGGTCCTTGATATCCACCCACTACTTGACTTATAGGGCCATACATTTAGATGGAGAGGAGAGTGTCCACCCTTGGTGCTCTTAAGCCATAATTTGCATATTTATTTTTAAACTTTTTCCTAAATTCATATTTTTAAAAACTTTGTCCTACATGCAGTAACAGATCAGGGTAAGAAAGGTATGTTTCTAGTTAGCAAGATCAGCCCTACTAGGTATTATGGCTCTTTTAATAGTGTTGATCTTGCCCTCAATACAGGACACAGTATGCACTTATCTTATATTTTATTATTTTACATTTTCATACATAGATTCATTCTGATTCTTTTCTTGGAAAGCAAAAGTTTCCATTTTAATTTTTGCATCCAGCATTTATTTTTTATTTTACTCAATTATACTCTAATTTTTTTCAGCACATTCTGTTCTGAGGGATTTGTGATTTTGATAGGTGACTGTAGTTACGGTATGCATATCTATTGACAGTATAATGCATAATATATAGTTTGTTTTCCTATTCAAAATGATCATCATTTTTTGTAAAATATTTTATCTTAGAGAATTCAGCAGCCCTCTCGTTTGGGAAGTAGTTAGTGAGCCCAAAGTGGATGTTCATGAGCTTGAAAGCTTATTTTCCAAAACTGCAGTAAAAGAGAAAAAGAAACCTATTTCTGACACTATAACCAAGACAAAGTCCAAACAAGTAAGTCTTTATATCCTTTTTGATTTTATTGAAAAAGAGATTGATTGCATTCTATTTTGTCATGCTGGTCTGAAAATTGAACATGCATCACATGCATGACAAATTAAGGGTACTTACACACTAGCGTTTTTCTTTTCCGGCACTGAATTCCGTCATAGGGGCTGAATACCGGAAAAGAACTGGTCAGTTTCATCCCTATGCATTCTGAATGGAGAGAAATCTGTTCAGGATGCATCATGATGTCTTCAGTTCAGTCACTGAATGGCGTTTTGGACGGAGGAAATACTGCAGCATGCTGCGGTATTCTCTCCGTCGAAAGTTCCGAATCAGTTCCCGGAATACCGGATCCGGCATTAATTTACATTGAAATGTATTAGTGCCGGATCAAAAAATATTAAAAATACTGGAATGCCGGATCCGTTCTTTGCAGACCGGTAAAAATGTGAAAAAAATATATAACAGATCCGTTTCTCCGTTTGACATGCGGACAGACAGATCTGTTCTTGCAATGCATTTGTAAGACTGATCCGCACCCGGCGATGGAGCTGCTTGCCGGATCACTCTGCCGCAAGTGTGAAAGTAGCCTTACTCAATTAGAAATATGTATATTGGGACATTTTGTAATTGTTTCTAAGCCATATATAACCTTAGTCCTCATTGCTTTTGCAATTTTGGATAACTTTTGGTAAAGCCTAGTGCTAATTTTTATAAATTTTGGATTCCATGTATAATATTTTTGCTCCACCCATACCACTGTCCGACTTGAATAAATGCTGGGGCCAAGCAGGGAACGAAATACAAGGGAGAAAAATAACAAACTAGAGACAGATAGGCATGGATAAATAAAGAATTAACCGGAAAACAGACAAGCTGTCAGACCAGGTGAGACAGAACCAAGCCAAATCTAAAGACAGTAATCAAGAATGTTACCAAGACGAAAACATTATCAAGAGAATCCAGACAGAACCAAATCAGAGATTGTACCAAGACAGAGGTGGATACCAGGGATGTCTTGTTAAATCCACAGTGTCAGGCAGAATGGTTGAGGTTAATACTAGCGATGAGCGACTCGAAGTTGACAAAGTGGAATTCCATCCTAATTTCAGGAAAAATTAGATTTGCACCGAATTCGAATTTCAGCATGCTTCTTCGTAACAAATTGTGTTTTTTTCCCCCAAAAAATAGCTGCTGTACGTGTTAGGACATGGAGCAAGGAAATCTGGGAACGAGGGATCACCCTCAATGCAATGCATGCAGCCAATCAGCAGCCAGCCAGCCCTGTGATGTCACAGCCCTATAAATAGCCTCAGCCATCTTGGATTCAGCCAATTTCCAGTGTACTTAGTGCAGGGAGAGACATCAGCAGGCGTTAGGGACAATGGTAGAAAAGACTTTAAAACTTTTATTTTGCTGTATAGCAGTTCAGGGAAACAATAGGAAGGAATCATTCCTCAGTACTGAAGCAGAACAGGGTTCAGTAGGGGAGTTTACAGCCTGGATAATAAGAACAATCCTATTACACCTTGCTGCATTGACTGTGGATCCAAATTGCCATTATACAGCTCTTTAATTCCACAAACCATTCTTGTTATTGGGGTCCAAGTGCTGTTTGATACAGCAATTAACATGGTTTATTATAAGGAAATATTACTATGTCTTATTTGCCCTTGCGAGGTGCAGTTATAGGTTCTAAAGCATTTTTGGCTTGTATTAGTGAAAAAAGGGCTTAATAGGCATTGTGTAGTGAAGTGAGAAAATTACAGCCCTTTTTGGCGTGTATTAGTGGCAAAAAAAATATACTGTATTTTTCGCTTTATAAGATGCACCTGATAAGACGCAGCTGGGTTTTTGAGGAGGAAAATAAGAAAAATATATTTTGAACCAAAAGGTGTGCTTTTGGTGTGTTTTGAACTAATGGTGGTCTGTGGATGACACTATTATGGGGGATTTGTGGATGACACACTGTCATGGGGATCTGTGGATAACCGTGTTATGGGGATCTTGTGGATGACACTATTATGGGGATCTGTGGATGAAGCACTGCTGTGGGGATATCCGTGGATGACACTATTATGGGGGATCTGTGGATGACACTGTTATGAAGGGGATCTATGGATGATGCACTGTTATGGGGGATCTGTGGATGACACTGTTATGGGGATCCTGTGGATGACACTATTATGGGGATCTGTGGATGAAGCACTGTTTAGGGCGGATCTGTGGATGACACTGTTATGGGGATCTGTGGATGACACTGTCATGCAGGGGATCTGTGGATGACACATATATAGCATCTTATGCTATATGTGTGTCATCCGCAGATCCCCCCCATAACAGTGTCCCTGTGTAAATAGTGACCCCCAATATAAAGGGTGGAGGCCAGCAACTGCTGTTGGAATCGTGGCTGGGCCCGGTGCATTCACTGTACTCTATTACACTGGGCCCAGCTCACAGCAGTTTTATATGTAAAGTGTTGTCATGGGGCTTTGTTAAAGTATCGCAATCCTCTGTAGTAGTAATCACTATCAAACTACTGTAGCAGGCAGGTCAGCCGGCAGTGTAACGTCACTCACTCCGTCACGCAACCTGCTCTGTCTGCTTCATTAATAAAGTGGGAGGAGCAGGCGCATGATGGAGTGAGAGATTTGCATAGCATGAATCATTAAAATATACCGGTAATAATTTCCAGTTTATCCATTGAAAATAGCAGCTCCGGGAACAAAAACCAAGTATCCCCGAAGGCTATCGTCTCAATCTCCCCTATGAAGAACCCGCTCGTTGCGGCTACATCCAACCGAGAGCAGGCCGGCCAGCAGCGTGATGTCACTCACTCCGTCACACGCCTGCTCCACCTGCTTTATTAATAAAGTGGGAGGAGCAGGCGCATGGCGGAGTGAGAGATTTGCATAGCATTAATCATGTCAATATATCAGTAATAATTTCCAGTTTCTCCTTTGAAATTAGCAGCTCGGGGAACGAACACCAAGTATCCCTGAAGGTTATCGTCTCAATCTCCCCTTGTCACGGCCTGTGGTGGGAACCGTGACATGGTGGCCATACATGCTGTTGCCTTTGGCAATGTGGTGTTGTGACTGCATGCGGGGGCAGTGTCACGGCCTATGTCATTTGTGCTGTGACACATTTGCCACTCATGCAGTTGCCATTTAGTTGTTTCACTGTCTGGTGCGCGTGGGGTTCATTCGTGGATAGTTTGGATCAAAGTGGTGAGTTGGGTGCGGTCTCAGGTCTTTTTATATCCTTTGGCTTGTAGACTGAGATCAGTTGGTTTGTCTGCCTTGCATGTGAGATGCTTGCTCTGTACATGCATGAGATCTGAGGGCCACCCAAGTTTGACATTGATGTTCTCAGCAATGTCATCTGCAATGACATACTGAGTGTTTCCTCCTTGTTTTCCTTAATCTCCTGGTGTGTAGTTTATGGTGTGGGTTTGAGTTGGAGGTTTGTTATATGTGACTGTGTTTGTTTCATGTAGGTGTGTACTGGCCTGCATAGACGTTTGACGTTTTCCCCTTTTGTGTGTGTGTCCTCCGGAAGGGGGTTGGTTACCTGGAGGGGGAATTACTCTACAAGACAGTGTGCTCTTCTGCCTAGAGCTTCCGTGCATCCAATGTTCACATGGAGGTCCGGGTAGATGTTGATGCCATTTTTCCATCTCTGCTGCGGCAGGTAAGTGTTGGTTGTTGCTAGTGTTCTGTTGTTACACTGTGTACTTACCTGCCGTGCAGTTGCTGCCAGGGCCGGCCTTTGGGGTGTGCGGGCTGTGCGGCCGCACAGGGCGCCATAGCAACAGGGGCGCCGAGCGGCCGACAGCTCGCAATGTAATATGGGCAGGCGAGGCGGCACTTATGTTTTCCCACGGGGCGGGCCCCCCGCTCCCTCCATCTCCCCCTCCCCTGCATTCAGCAGGGGGCGCCCGGCGCCCGTTGCAGCCTTTAAAAAAAAAAAAAACTTGCTTATATAAGTTCGGGCGGCTGGCGGCGCCCCTCATTCTGCACTGCCTGAGGCTGAGGCTGAGCACTTGCCGCTCTAAAGAATCCTGCCTGCGCTTGCTGTGTGCTGTTAATGTAGCGTGGCCGAGCTCTGTTCGATCCGCGGTACAGGAGCTTTTGTTTCCTGTACCCGGCCGGACTGACAGGAAGTGCTCACTTAGTGTGCACTTCCTGTCAGTCCGGCCGGGTACAGGAAACAAATGCTCCTGTACCGCGGATCGAACAGAGCTCGGCCACGCTACACTAGAGGTGGAGGTGGGAGTAGAATTAGTCTGAGAGTGAAAAGGGGGAGGGGGGAGGAAATAATGAGAGTGATGGGGGGGGGGAAATAATGAGAGTGATGGGGGGAGAATAATGAGAGTGATGGGGGGGGAGAATAATGAGAGTGATGGGGGGGAGAATAATGAGAGTGATGGGGGGGAAATAATGAGAGTGATGGCGGGGGGGGGAAATAATGAGAGTGATAGCGGGGGGGGGAAATAATGAGAGTGATGGCGGGGGGGGAAATAATGAGAGTGATGGCGGGGGGGGAAATAATGAGAGTGATGGCGGGGGGGAAATAATGAGAGTGATGGCGGGGGGGGGGGGAAATAATGAGAGTGATGGGGGGGGAAATAATGAGAGTGATGGGGGGGAATAATGAGAGTGATGAGGGAAGGGGGGGGGGGGAGAGAGTGACAATGGAGTCCCCAGAGCCAGACTGCAGCCAGAGCCAGACTGCAGCCAGATCATCTTATTGTCCTGGTGGTAAGTAGACAATGCAATATGTTTATTATTTAATTGCTTAGTTATTAATACTACATTGGAAACTAATTTTCTCAGCTGGACACCGGCCGACACTGTGCATGCGCTGGGAGCCTCACCAGCGGTTAGGGTAGGGAAAAAGCACTGGCCCGTACGTAAATTTTTCCCTTCCCTAACCGCTGGTGAGGCTCCCGGTGCATGCGCAGTGTCGGCCGGTGTTCAGCTGAAAGCATCCATCCGATCACTGCGCCTGCGCATTGGCCCATAGTTTTTCCCTACCCTAACCGCCGGCGAGGCTCCTGGCGCATGCGCATTCTGCTGTGAAATTTCCCTAACCTGTCGTTGTGCGCCTGCGCCGCGCTGCACACCTCCTCACGTCATGTCCGGTGCGACCGGAAGTGACGAGGGTAGGGAAATCTCACGAACTAGGGAAGTATAACATTACACCGGCCTTTGGGGTGTGAGGGCTGGTAACTACTTGGTTGGATAGTCAGCCAGCCTATGCCATGATGCCAGCAACAAGCAGTTTTTTGTTTTTTTTTTGGGGTGGGGGGGGGGCGCCACAAGGTTAGCTCGCACAGGGCGCCTGAACACCTAAGGCCGGCCCTGGTTGCTGCATTCTGTATTTCTCCCTGTCAGATACTGGGCCTCTGGAGATGCCTGTCATCCGTGGTGATGGATGAACAGGAGGTCTCTGCACTGTCACAATGTTGAGGGTGATGCAGGGATTCCTAGACTTCTAGGTTTGTGGGTATGAGCCCCCTTACCATTGAAGGCGGCTCATACAGTCAGGAGACTAGGGCTATTTGAGGGAAGCTTTAGGAGGTGACCAGCTCCCTTTTCCCTTCCTATGGCCTAGCAATTGGCGACATTGTATGGTGGGGAGTTTCCCCCACTCCCTACCGTGACACCCCTATGAAGAACCCGCTCGTTGCAGCCACATCCAACAGAGATCAGGCTGGCCGGCAGCGTGACATCACTCACTCCGTCACGCGCCTGCTTCGTTAATAAAGTGGGAGGAGCAGGCGCGTAAAGGAGTGAGTGACGTTACGCGGCCGGCCGGCCTGCCTGCTACGGTGGTTGGATAGTCAGTACTGCAGAGGATTGCAATACTTTAACAAAGCTCCCATGACTACACTTTAAATATAAAGACTGCTGCAAGTGGGGCCCGGTGTAATAGAGTACAGTGACTGCACTGGGTGCTGCCGAGATTACAACATCAGTTGCCGGCCTCCATCCCCTCTTCCCTCCCTTCTGATACATCACAGGCCGCGCTGTCATCTGTTTGTTTTGCGGATCCGCAATTTGCGGACAGCAAAACACATATGGTTGTGTGCATCTAGCCTTATAAAGAGGAAAATGCGTTATTTGCCGTTTAGCGGTGCAGTTATATTTTCTAAAGCCCTGTTTGGTGTGCATTAGTAGCAAAAAAAAACAATATTATTTGCCGTTCTGCGGTGCAGTTATATGTAGGGTTGAGTGAACCCAAACTGTAAAGTTTGGGTTCGTACCTAACTTTAGGATTTTTGGACCCCGAACCTGATCATTTCCGTAAAGGTTCGGGTTCGGTGCTCTGCGCTTTTTTGGCGCTTTTTGAAAGGCTGCAGAGCAGCCAATTAACAAGCGGTTAACTGTCTGACCTTAGAAGCCATCAGAGCCATGCCTACTAATGGCATGGCTGTGATTGACCAGAGCAGCATGTGACCCAGGCTCTATATAAGCTTGAGTCACGTAGCGCTGCACGTCACTCTGCTATTACAAGTGTAGGGAGAGGATGCTGTTGGACTTGTGATTTCAGGGAGAGAATAGGAGAGAATCTAACTCAGCGATCTACAGAGAAGTAGTTGTGTGGGTGCAGTACACAATCGTTTAACCCTGCCCTGAGGCCATTGGCAAAAAGAAAAAAAAAAAAAAAAGAACTGTTAGTTAGGTGGGTGTTGGCGGAGGCCATTTTATGCAAGCTCAGTGCACCAGCACTGCATCTGAGCTTTTGGGACATTGCAAATCACAATTTCTTTGGATTAGTCAGTGTGCAATTTAGGCTAGAAATACACCCATCATTTTCTGGGGTTTGAAAAACACACTTTTTTTTACAAAAAAACACTATTTTCAGGCCTTGCAGCATCAGCACGTGTGAAATTACAGGCTTATACAGGTCCTTCTAAAAAAATTAGCATATTGTGATAAAGTTCATTATTTTCTGTAATGTACTGATAAACATTAGACTTTCATATATTTTAGATTCATTACACACCAACTGAAGTAGTTCAAGCCTTTTATTGTTTTAATATTGATGATTTTGGCATACAGCTCATGAAAACCCAAATTTCCTATCTCTAAAAATTTGCATATTTCATCCAACCAATAAAAGAAAAGTGTTTTTAATACAAATAAAGTCAACCTTCAAATAATTATGTTCAGTTATGCACTCAATACTTGGTCGGGAATCCTTTTGCAGAAATGACTGCTTCAATGCGGCGTGGCATGGAGGCAATCAGCCTGTGGCACTGCTGAGGTGTTATGGAGGCCCAGGATGCTTCGATAGCGGCCTTAAGCTCATCCAGAGTGTTGGGTCTTGCGTCTCTCAACTTTCTCTTCCCAATATCCCACAGATTCTCTATAGGGTTCAGGTCAGGAGAGTTGGCAGGCCAATTGAGCACAGTAATACCATGGTCAGTAAACCATTTACCAGTGGTTTTGGCACTGTGAGCAGGTGCCAGGTTGTGCTGAAAAATGAAATCTTCATCTCCATAAAGCTTTTCAGCAGATGGAAGCATGAAGTGCTCCAAAATCTCCTGATAGCTAGCTGCATTGACTCTGCCCTTGATAAAACACAGTGGACCAACACCAGCAGCTGACATGGCACCCCAGACCATCACTGACTGTGGGTACTTGACACTGGACTTCAGGCATTTTGGCATTTCCCTCTCCCCAGTCTTCCTCCAGACTCTGGCACCTTGATTTCCGAATGACATGCAAAATTTGCTTTCATCCGAAAAAAGTACTTTGGACCACTGAGCAATAGTCCAGTGCTGCTTCTCTGTAGCCCAGGTCAGGTGCTTCTGCCACTGTTTCTGATTCAAAAGTGGCTTGACCTGGGGAATGCGGCACCTGTAGCCCATTTCCTGCACACGCCTGTACACGGTGGCTCTGGATGTTTCTACTCCAGACTCAGTCCACTGCTTCCGCAAGTCCCCCAAGGTCTGGAATCGGTCCTTCTCCACAATCTTCCTCAGGGTGCCTTCCCACTGAGGTGCCTTGATACAGCACTCTGGGAACAGCCTATTCGTTCAGAAATTTCTTTCTGTGTCTTACCCTCTTGCTTGAGGGTGTCAATGATGGCCTTCTGGACAGCAGTCAGGTCGGCAGTCTTACCCATGTTTGCGGTTTTGAGTAATGAACCAGGCTGGGAGTTTTTAAAAGCCTCAGGAATCTTTTGCAGGTGTTTAGAGTTAATTCGTTAATTCAGATGATTAGGTTAATAGCTTGTTTAGAGAACCTTTTCATGATATGCTAATTTTTTTAGAAAGGTATTTGGGACTTTCATGAGCCAAAATCATCGATATTAAAACAATAAAAGTAGAGTTGAGCGAACACCTGGATGTTCGGGTTCGAGAAGTTCGGCCGAACATCCCGGAAATGTTCGGGTTCGGGATCCGAACCCGATCCGAACTTCGTCCCGAACCCGAACCCCATTGAAGTCAATGGGGACCCGAACTTTTCGGCACTAAAAAGGCTGTAAAACAGCCCAGGAAAGAGCTAGAGGGCTGCAAAAGGCAGCAACATGTAGGTAAATCCCCTGCAAACAAATGTGGATAGGGAAATGAATTAAAATAAAAATTAAATAAATAAAAATTAACCAAAATCAATTGGAGAGAGGTTCCATAGCAGAGAATCTGGCTTCCCGTCACCCACCACTGGAACAATTCTAGTAAGAAGCAGGGCGGCAATACCAGAGGGTTAGACGGATCGTTAGTGATAGGGATATGTGTCAAACAAGATTAGACGATATGACCAATAAATTTAGAGAGCGAGGCTACCCCCCTGATCTATTGAAAATACAGCGTAATAAAGCTGAGATTACACCACCAGATAGAACTAAGAAAGAAACAAGGATCCCCTTAGTGATTAAATACCATCCCTGGTCCCAGCGCCTTAGGACTATTGTTAATCAACATTGGCACATATTATCTAAGTCCTATCCACGGATAGGAGAGTTCCAGAGGCCACCCATGATATGCTATAAACGGGCAGAAAATATTAGGGATAAAATAGTCCGGGCGGATGTGGGAAGTAATAAAATAGAAAGAGGACAGAGTACTTTATCTACACCTAGACGGGGCACTTTTCCTTGTTTAAACTGTGTCAATTGTTCCAGCGTTATAAAGGGTTCATGTTTCTCCCACCCTCACTCAGGTGAAAATATTCCAATAAGGGGCACGTTCACTTGTGATAGTAGATTTGTGGTTTACATTCTTAAATGTCCATGTGGATTACTATATGTGGGGGAAACCTCAATGAGAATGAAGGACAGACTAAGTAAACACAAATCTACTATCCGTAAACAGAATTTATTACTCCCAATACCCCTTCATTTTTATGATAAAAAACACAACATCTCGCAGTTGAGGTATCAGATTATTGAAGGTGTATCATTACCCCGTCGAGGGGGTGACAGAAATAAATTGTTATTGAAAAGGGAGGCTTACTGGATCCATCGTCTTCAGACAATGGAGCCCAGGGGCCTCAATCGTGAGTACAATGTGTCCTGCTTCCTATAAGGCATTCGGCCTTATGCAATCTGATAAATATATTTCTTTTTTTCTTCAGCGTGATTAATCACTGCAAGAATGGACTATGTGACTGAAAATCTTCGCCAGTATAGAGTGGATATGTTTTTTGCGAATTTTCAATTGCGAATTTTCAGTTGCGAATTTTTAGTTGCGAATTTTCAATTGCGAATTTTCAATTTTCAATTGCGAATTTTCAGTTGCGAATTTTCAATTGCGAATTTTTCAATGCGAATTTTTCATTGCGATTATTTGATATGCGAATTTTATTTAATGAGGGAGGCGGAGCTTCTTTGATGATGTCAGTTCCTTTGTGTTTCATTTATGTATAAATAGCTGGAGTGTAAGATGTTTTATGCAGTCTGATGAAAGCACATCTGTGCTGAAACGCGTCACTATGCCATTTTGAATATGTGACTGAATAAATCTACATTGTGATCTACATCAGCGAAGTGCCGGTCCTTTCCTTTGAAACCACCACTGGAACAGTCCATTCTCAGATATTTAGGCCCCGGCACCCAGGCAGAGGAGAGAGGTCCCGTAACAGAGAATCTGTCTTCATGTCAGCAGAGAATTAGTCTGCATGTCATAGCAGAGAATGAGGCTTCACGTCAGCCACCACTGCAACAGTCCATTGGCATATATTTAGGCCCAGCACCCAGGCAGAGGAGGGAGGTCCCGTAACAGAGAATCTGTCTTCATGTCAGCAGAGAATTAGTCTGCATGTCATAGCAGAGAATGAGGCTTCACGTCAGCCACCACTGCAACAGTCCATTGGCATATATTTAGGCCCAGCACCCAGGCAGAGGAGGGAGGTCCCGTAACAGAGAATCTGTCTTCATGTCAGCAGAGAATTAGTCTGCATGTCATAGCAGAGAATGAGGCTTCACGTCAGCCACCACTGCAACAGTCCATTGGCATATATTTAGGCCCAGCACACACACAGGCAGAGGAGAGAGGTCCCGTAACAGAGAATCTGGCTTCATGTCAGCAGAGAATCAGTCTGCATGTCATAGCAGAGAATGAGGCTTCACGTCAGCCACCACTGCAACAGTCCATTGGCATATATTTAGGCCCAGCACACACACAGGCAGAGGAGAGAGGTCCCGTAACAGAGGATCTGGCTTCATGTCAGCAGAGAATCAGTCTGCATGTCATAGCAGAGAATCAGGCTTCACGTCAGCCACCACTGCAACAGTCCATTGTCATAAATTTAGGCCCAGCACCCAGGCAGAGGAGAGAGGTCCCGTAACAGACAATCTGGCTTCATGTCAGCAGAGAATTAGTCTGCATGTCATAGCAGAGAATGAGGCTTCACGTCAGCCACCACTGCAACAGTCCATTGGCATATATTTAGGCCTAGCACACAGGCAGAGGAGAGAGGTCCCGTAACAGACAATCTGGCTTCATGTCAGCAGAGAATCAGTCTGCATGTCATAGCAGAGAATGAGGCTTCACGTCACCCACCACTGCAACAGTCCATTGGCATATATTTAGGCCTAGCACACAGGCAGAGGAGAGAGGTCCCGTAACAGACAATCTGGCTTCATGTCAGCAGAGAATCAGTCTGCATGTCATAGCAGAGAATGAGGCTTCACGTCAGCCACCACTGCAACAGTCCATTGGCATATATTTAGGCCTAGCACACAGGCAGAGGAGAGAGGTCCCGTAACAGACAATCTGGCTTCATGTCAGCAGAGAATCAGTCTGCATGTCATAGCAGAGAATGAGGCTTCACGTCACCCACCACTGCAACAGTCCATTGGCATATATTTAGGCCTAGCACACAGGCAGAGCAGAGAGGTCCCGTAACAGACGATCTGGCTTCATGTCAGCAGAGAATCAGTCTGCATGTCATAGCAGAGAATGAGGCTTCACGTCACCCACCACTGCAACAGTCCATTGGCATATATTTAGGCCTAGCACACAGGCAGAGCAGAGAGGTCCCGTAACAGACAATCTGGCTTCATGACAGCAGAGAATCAGTCTGCATGTCATAGCAGAGAATGAGGCTTCACGTCACCCACCATGTCCGACCATGTCCACGACCATGTCCACGTCCGCGTCCCTTACTAGATGTTTTTCTCATTGTTATGGTTCACCACAACAACAAATATATTATTTGGCCCAATGTATTGTATTCAAATTCAGCGGGATATAAATTTGAGGCCTAGTATTTAGGCGCTGGGTGACCGGTATGGATTTAGTGACAGAATTAGACTTGGAAATGCACAGAAGCGTGTGTGTGTGAAGTTATTCTGAATGACCCAATGTGCACCTTGAATATTATATACCCTTTTAGGGATAGATTTCAAATAGCTCTGATATAGCAGAAACCACTAAATTATGAAATTGCTAAATTGGGAATTGTATTTCAACCCAGAACAAGAAATGTGCTTGAACGGACACTAAATAACTCGCCCAGCTACAGCACTAACGAGAGATTTAGCAGGATATAAATTTGAGGCCTAGTATTTAGGCGCTGGGTGACAGGTATGGGTTTAGTGACAGAATTAGACTTAGAAATACACAGTAGCGGGTGTGTGTGAAGTTATTCTGAATGACCCAATGTGCACCTTGAATATTATATACCCTTTTAGGGATAGATTTCAAATAGCTCTGATATAGCAGAAACCACTAAATTATGAAATTGCTAAATTGGGAATTGTATTTCAACCCAGAACAAGAAATGTGCTTGAACGGACACTAAATAACTCGCCCAGCTACAGCACTAACGAGAGATTTAGCAGGATATAAATTTGAGGCCTAGTATTTAGGCGCTGGGTGACAGGTATGGGTTTAGTGACAGAATTAGACTTGGAAATACACAGTAGCGGGTGTGTGTGAAGTTATTCTGAATGACCCAATGTGCACCTTGAATATTATATACCCTTTTAGGGATAGATTTCAAATAGCTCTGATATAGCAGAAACCACTAAATTATGAAATTGCTAAATTGGGAATTGTATTTCAACCCAGAACAAGAAATGTGCTTGAACGGACACTAAATAACTCGCCCAGCTACAGCACTAACGAGAGATTTAGCAGGATATAAATTTGAGGCCTAGTATTTAGGCGCTGGGTGACAGGTATGGGTTTAGTGACAGAATTAGACTTGGAAATACACAGTAGCGGGTGTGTGTGAAGTTATTCTGAATGACCCAATGTGCACCTTGAATATTATATACCCTTTTAGGGATAGATTTCAAATAGCTCTGATATAGCAGAAACCACTAAATTATGAAATTGCTAAATTGGGAATTGTATTTCAACCCAGAACAAGAAATGTGCTTGAACGGACACTAAATAACTCGCCCAGCTACAGCACTAACGAGAGATTTAGCAGGATATAAATTTGAGGCCTAGTATTTAGGCGCTGGGTGACAGGTATGGGTTTAGTGACAGAATTAGACTTGGAAATACACAGTAGCGGGTGTGTGTGAAGTTATTCTGAATGACCCAATGTGCACCTTGAATATTATATACCCTTTTAGGGATAGATTTCAAATAGCTCTGATATAGCAGAAACCACTAAATTATGAAATTGCTAAATTGGGAATTGTATTTCAACCCAGAACAAGAAATGTGCTTGAACGGACACTAAATAACTCGCCCAGCTACAGCACTAAGGACAGATTTAGCTGGATATAAATTTGAGGCCTAGTATTTAGGCGCTGGGTGACAGGTATGGGTTTAGTGACAGAATTAGACTTGGAAATGCACAGTAGCGGGTGTGTGAAGTTATTCTGAATGTCCCTATGTGCACCTTCAATATGATCTACCCTTTTAGGGATAGATTTCAAATAGCTCTGATATAGCAGAAACCACTAAATTATGAAATTGCTAAATTGGGAATTGTATTTCAACCCAGAACAAGAAATGTGCTTGAACGGACACTAAATAACTCGCCCAGCTACAGCACTAACGAGAGATTTAGCAGGATATAAATTTGAGGCCTAGTATTTAGGCGCTGGGTGACAGGTATGGGTTTAGTGACAGAATTAGACTTGGAAATACACAGTAGCGGGTGTGTGTGAAGTTATTCTGAATGACCCAATGTGCACCTTGAATATTATATACCCTTTTAGGGATAGATTTCAAATAGCTCTGATATAGCAGAAACCACTAAATTATGAAATTGCTAAATTGGGAATTGTATTTCAACCCAGAACAAGAAATGTGCTTGAACGGACACTAAATAACTCGCCCAGCTACAGCACTAACGAGAGATTTAGCAGGATATAAATTTGAGGCCTAGTATTTAGGCGCTGGGTGACAGGTATGGGTTTAGTGACAGAATTAGACTTGGAAATACACAGTAGCGGGTGTGTGTGAAGTTATTCTGAATGACCCAATGTGCACCTTGAATATTATATACCCTTTTAGGGATAGATTTGAAATAGCTCTGATATAGCAGAAACCACTAAATTATGAAATTGCTAAATTGGGAATTGTATTTCAACCCAGAACAAGAAATGTGCTTGAACGGACACTAAATAACTCGCCCAGCTACAGCACTAACGAGAGATTTAGCAGGATATAAATTTGAGGCCTAGTATTTAGGCGCTGGGTGACAGGTATGGGTTTAGTGACAGAATTAGACTTGGAAATACACAGTAGCGGGTGTGTGTGAAGTTATTCTGAATGACCCAATGTGCACCTTGAATATTATATACCCTTTTAGGGATAGATTTCAAATAGCTCTGATATAGCAGAAACCACTAAATTATGAAATTGCTAAATTGGGAATTGTATTTCAACCCAGAACAAGAAATGTGCTTGAACGGACACTAAATAACTCGCCCAGCTACAGCACTAACGAGAGATTTAGCAGGATATAAATTTGAGGCCTAGTATTTAGGCGCTGGGTGACAGGTATGGGTTTAGTGACAGAATTAGACTTGGAAATACACAGTAGCGGGTGTGTGTGAAGTTATTCTGAATGACCCAATGTGCACCTTGAATATTATATACCCTTTTAGGGATAGATTTCAAATAGCTCTGATATAGCAGAAACCACTAAATTATGAAATTGCTAAATTGGGAATTGTATTTCAACCCAGAACAAAAAATGTGCTTGAACGGTAACTAAATAACTCGCCCAGCTACAGCACTAACGAGAGATTTAGCAGGATATAAATTTGAGGCCTAGTATTTAGGCGCTGGGTGACAGGTATGGGTTTAGTGACAGAATTAGACTTGGAAATACACAGTAGCGGGTGTGTGTGAAGTTATTCTGAATGACCCAATGTGCACCTTGAATATTATATACCCTTTTAGGGATAGATTTCAAATAGCTCTGATATAGCAGAAACCACTAAATTATGAAATTGCTAAATTGGGAATTGTATTTCAACCCAGAACAAAAAATGTGCTTTGACGGACACTAAATAACTTTCCCAGCCACAACAGGACAGCGTTAACGAGAGATTTAGCAGGATATAAATTTGAGGCCTAGTATTTAGGCGCTGGGTGACAGGTATGGGTTTAGTGACAGAATTAGACTTAGAAATACACAGTAGCGGGTGTGTGTGAAGTTATTCTGAATGACCCAATGTGCACCTTGAATATTATATACCCTTTTAGGGATAGATTTCAAATAGCTCTGATATAGCAGAAACCACTAAATTATGAAATTGCTAAATTGGGAATTGTATTTCAACCCAGAACAAGAAATGTGCTTGAACGGACACTAAATAACTCGCCCAGCTACAGCACTAACGAGAGATTTAGCAGGATATAAATTTGAGGCCTAGTATTTAGGCGCTGGGTGACAGGTATGGGTTTAGTGACAGAATTAGACTTGGAAATACACAGTAGCGGGTGTGTGTGAAGTTATTCTGAATGACCCAATGTGCACCTTGAATATTATATACCCTTTTAGGGATAGATTTCAAATAGCTCTGATATAGCAGAAACCACTAAATTATGAAATTGCTAAATTGGGAATTGTATTTCAACCCAGAACAAGAAATGTGCTTGAACGGACACTAAATAACTCGCCCAGCTACAGCACTAAGGACAGATTTAGCTGGATATAAATTTGAGGCCTAGTATTTAGGCGCTGGGTGACAGGTATGGGTTTAGTGACAGAATTAGACTTGGAAATGCACAGTAGCGGGTGTGTGAAGTTATTCTGAATGTCCCTATGTGTACCTTCAATATGATCTACCCTTTTAGGGATAGATTTCAAATAGCTCTGATATAGCAGAAACCACTAAATTATGAAATTGCTAAATTGGGAATTGTATTTCAACCCAGAACAAGAAATGTGCTTGAACGGACACTAAATAACTCGCCCAGCTACAGCACTAACGAGAGATTTAGCAGGATATAAATTTGAGGCCTAGTATTTAGGCGCTGGGTGACAGGTATGGGTTTAGTGACAGAATTAGACTTGGAAATACACAGTAGCGGGTGTGTGTGAAGTTATTCTGAATGACCCAATGTGCACCTTGAATATTATATACCCTTTTAGGGATAGATTTCAAATAGCTCTGATATAGCAGAAACCACTAAATTATGAAATTGCTAAATTGGGAATTGTATTTCAACCCAGAACAAGAAATGTGCTTGAACGGACACTAAATAACTCGCCCAGCTACAGCACTAACGAGAGATTTAGCAGGATATAAATTTGAGGCCTAGTATTTAGGCGCTGGGTGACAGGTATGGGTTTAGTGACAGAATTAGACTTGGAAATACACAGTAGCGGGTGTGTGTGAAGTTATTCTGAATGACCCAATGTGCACCTTGAATATTATATACCCTTTTAGGGATAGATTTCAAATAGCTCTGATATAGCAGAAACCACTAAATTATGAAATTGCTAAATTGGGAATTGTATTTCAACCCAGAACAAGAAATGTGCTTGAACGGACACTAAATAACTCGCCCAGCTACAGCACTAAGGACAGATTTAGCTGGATATAAATTTGAGGCCTAGTATTTAGGCGCTGGGTGACAGGTATGGGTTTAGTGACAGAATTAGACTTGGAAATGCACAGTAGCGGGTGTGTGAAGTTATTCTGAATGACCCTATGTGCACCTTGAATATTATATACCCTTTTAGGGATAGATTTCAAATAGCTCTGATACAGCAGAAACCACTAAATTTTTAAATTGCTAAATTGGGAATTGTATTTCAACCCAGAACAAAAAATGTGCTTTGACGGACACTAAATAACTTTCCCAGTTACAACAGGACAGCGGTAACGAGAGATTTAGCGGGATATAAATTTGAGGCCTAGTATTTAGGCGCTGGGTGACCGGTATGGATTTAGTGACAGAATTAGACTGGGATATGGCCAAAAAATAACCACACTATTGCTGGTTAAATGCACTTGGTGATGGGCGCAGCTTGCCCCTGATGTAGTATATGGCCAAAAAATGAACAGACTATTGCTGGTTAAATGCACTTGGTGTCACAGCTTGACCAACCACACTACTGAGGGTTAAATGCACTTGGTGACGGGCGCAGCTTGCCCCTGATTTAGTATATGGCCAAAAAATGAACAGACTATTGCTGGTTAAATGCACTTGGTGTGATAGCTTGACCAACCACACTACTGAGGGTTAAATGCACTTGGTGTGACAGCTTCACCCTGATGTAGGCTTTAGCCAAAAAACAACCACACCATTGAGGGTTAAATGCACTTGGTCGCAGCTTGTGCTGGCGCACCACAAGACACAAAATGGCCGCCGATCACCCCAGAAAAATGTGACTGACAAACGGTCTGGGCAGCCTAAAAACAGTGAGCAATTGAGGATCAGCAGCTCAATGATCCACAGCTGCAGATCGATCAGTTAATCAAGTCCTTTGGAGGAGTTAATCTGCCTAATCTCGCCCTACTGTCGCAGCCGCAACCTCTCCCTACGCTAATCAGAGCAGAGTGACGGGCGGCGCTATGTGACTCCAGCTTAAATAGAGGCTGGGTCACATGGTGCTCTGGCCAATCACAGCCATGCCAATAGTAGGCATGGCTGTGATGGCCTCTTGGGGCAAGTAGTATGACGCTTGTTGATTGGCTGCTTAGCAGCCTTTCAAAAAGCGCCAAGAAAGCGTCACAAAAGCGCGAAGAAAGCGACGAACACCGAACCCGAACCCGGACTTTTACGAAAATGTCCGGGTTCGGGTCCGTGTCACGGACACCCCAAAATTCGGTATGAACCCGAACTATACAGTTCGAGTTCGCTCATCCCTAAATAAAAGGCTTGAACTACTTCAGTTGGTGTGTAATGAATCTAAAATATATGAAAGTCTAATGTTTATCAGTACATTACAGAAAATAATGAACTTTATCACAATATGCTATTTTTTTTTAGAAGGACCTGTATACTGCTGTAATATTTAGTTGTTAAACAAACACTAGTTTGGGCACCAAAAATTTAGTTGGCAGCCTTTGATGCAGATGTCATTGTGAGATACACCCTTAATACATTTGGGTTACATTCAGAGATTTTAAATACCGCCATTTAGTGCACCAATATTGAATTCAGGCCTACACTGGTTCAGGCCCTGTGAGATACACCCTCTACATACAGGAGTTTGATTCAGGGATTTGAAATTCAGCCATTTGAAATACAGCCATTTTGTGCAAATAAATATTTACTTCAGACCTACACTGGTTCAGACCGTGTGAGATACCCACTTTACATACAGGGGTTTGATTTAGGGATTTGAAATATAGCTATTTTTGGCAAATAAATACTTACTTCAGGCCTACACTGGTTCAGACCGTGTGAGATACCCCTCTACATACTGGGGTTTGATTCAGGGATTTGAAATACAGCCATTTTGTGCAAAGAAATATTTACTTTAGGCCTACACTGGTTCAGGCCCTGTAAAATACACCCTCTACATACAGGGGTTTTAATCAGGCATTTGAAATACAGCCATTTGAAATACAGCCATTTTGGGGAAATAAATATTTACTTCAGTCCTACACTGGTTCAGACCATGTGAAATACCCCCTCTACATACAGGGGTTTGATTCAGCGATTTAAAATACAGCCATTTTGTGCAAATAAATATTTACTTCAGACCTACACTGGTTCAGACCGTGTGAGATACCCACTTTACATACAGGGGTTTGATTTAGGGATTTGAAATATAGCTATTTTTGGCAAATAAATACTTACTTCAGGCCTACACTGGTTCAGACCGTGTGAGATACCCCTCTACATACTGGGGTTTGATTCAGGGATTTGAAATACAGCCATTTTGTGCAAAGAAATATTTAATTTAGGCCTACACTGGTTCAGGCCCTGTAAAATACACCCTCTACATACATGGGGTTTTAATCAGGCATTTGAAATACAGCCATTTGAAATACAGCCATTTTGGGGAAATAAATATTTACTTCAGTCCTACACTGGTTCAGACCATGTGAAATACCCCCTCTACATACAGGGGTTTGATTCAGCGATTTAAAATACAGCCATTTGAAATACAGCCATTTTGTGTGAAATAAATATTTACTTCAGGCCTACACTGGTTCAGGCCCTGTGAGATACTCCCTCTACATACAGGGGTTTGATTCAGGGATTTGAAATAAAGCCATTTGAAATACAGCCATTTTGCGCAAAGAAATATTTAATTCAGGCCTACACTGATTCAGGCCGTGTGAGATACCCACTTTACATACAGGGGTTTGATTTAGGGATTTGAAATATAGCTATTTTGGGTAAATAAATATTTACTTCAGGCCTACACTGGTTCAGACCGTGGGAGATATCCCCTCTACATACAGTTAGGGATGAGCGAACTCGAACTGTATAGTTCGGGTTCGTACCGAATTTTGGGGTGTCCGTGACACGGACCCGAACCCGGACATTTTCGTAAAAGTCCGGGTTCGGGTTCGGTGTTCGTCGCTTTCTTCGCGCTTTTGTGACGCTTTCTTGGCGCTTTTTGAAAGGCTGCAAAGCAGCCAATCAACAAGCGTCATACTACTTGCCCCAAGAGGCCATCACAGCCATGCCTACTATTGGCATGGCTGTGATTGGCCAGAGCACCATGTGACCCAGCCTCTATTTAAGCTGGAGTCACATAGCGCCGCCCGTCACTCTGCTCTGATTAGCGTAGGGAGAGGTTGCGGCTGCGACAGTAGGGCGAGATTAGGCAGATTAACTCCTCCAAAGGACTTGATTAACTGATCGATCTGCAGCTGTGGATCATTGAGCTGCTGATCCTCAATTGCTCACTGTTTTTAGGCTGCACAGACCGTTTGTCAGTCTCATTTTTCTGGGGTGATCGGCGGCCATTTTGTGTCTTGTGGTGCGCCAGCACAAGCTGCGACCAAGTGCATTTAACCCTCAATGGTGTGGTTGTTTTTTGGCTAAAGCCTACATCAGGGTGAAGCTGTCACACCAAGTGCATTTAACCAGCAATAGTCTGTTCATTTTTTGGCCATATACAAAATCAGGGGCAAGCTGCGCCTGTCACCAAGTGCATTTAACCCTCAATGGTGTGGTTGTTTTTTGGCTAAAGCCTACATCAGGGTGAAGCTGTCACACCAAGTGCATTTAACCAGCAATAGTCTGTTCATTTTTTGGCCATATACAAAATCAGGGGCAAGCTGCGCCTGTCACCAAGTGCATTTAACCCTCAATGGTGTGGTTGTTTTTTGGCTAAAGCCTACATCAGGGTGAAGCTGTCACACCAAGTGCATTTAACCAGCAATAGTCTGTTCATTTTTTGGCCATATACAAAATCAGGGGCAAGCTGCGCCTGTCACCAAGTGCATTTAACCCTCAATGGTGTGGTTGTTTTTTGGCTAAAGCCTACATCAGGGTGAAGCTGTCACACCAAGTGCATTTAACCAGCAATAGTCTGTTCATTTTTTGGCCATATCCCAGTCTAATTCTGTCACTAAATCCATACCGGTCACCCAGCGCCTAAATACTAGGCCTCAAATTTATATCCAGCTAAATCTGTCCCTAGTGCTGTAGCTGGGCGAGTTATTTAGTGTCCGTTCAAGCACATTTCTTGTTCTGGGTTGAAATACAATTCCCAATTTAGCAATTTCATAATTTAGTGGTTCCTGCTATATCAGAGCTATTTGAAATCTATCCCAAAAAGGGTATATAATATTGAAGGTGCACATAGGGTCATTCAGAGTAACTTCACACACACCCGCTACTGTGTATTTCCAAGTCTAATTCTGTCACTAAATCCATACCGGTGACCCAGCGCCTAAATACTAGGCCTCAAATTTAATTCCCTCTAAATCTCTCGTTACCCACCGCTGTACTGTTGTTGCTGGGCAAGATATTTAGTGTCCGTCAAAGCACATTTTTTGTTCTGGGTTGAAGTACAATTCCCAATTTAGCAATTTCATAATTTAGTGGTTTCTGCTATATCAGAGCTATTTGAAATCTATCCCAAAAAGGGTATATAATATTGAAGGTGCACATAGGGTCATTCAGAATAACTTCACACACACCCGCTACTGTGTATTTCCAAGTCTAATTCTGTCACTAAACCCATACCTGTCACCCAGCGCCTAAATACTAGGCCTCAAATTTAAATCCCTCTAAATCTCTCGTTACCGTTGTCCTGTTGTAGCTGGGAAAGTTATTTAGTGCCCGTCAAAGCACATTTTTTGTTCTGGGTTGAAGTACAATTCCCAATTTAGCAATTTCATAATTTAGTGGTTCCTGCTATATCAGAGCTATTTGAAATCTATCCCAAAAAGGGTATATAATATTGAAGGTGCACATAGGGTCATTCAGAATAACTTCACACACACCCGCTACTGTGTATTTCCAAGTCTAATTCTGTCACTAAATCCATACCGGTGACCCAGCGCCTAAATACTAGGCCTCAAATTTAATTCCCTCTAAATCTCTCGTTACCCACCGGTGTACTGTTGTTGCTGGGCAAGATATTTAGTGTCCGTCAAAGCACATTTTTTGTTCTGGGTTGAAGTACAATTCCCAATTTAGCAATTTCATAATTTAGTGGTTTCTGCTATATCAGAGCTATTTGAAATCTATCCCAAAAAGGGTATATAATATTGAAGGTGCACATAGGGTCATTCAGAATAACTTCACACACACCCGCTACTGTGTATTTCCAAGTCTAATTCTGTCACTAAACCCATACCTGTCACCCAGCGCCTAAATACTAGGCCTCAAATTTAAATCCCTCTAAATCTCTCGTTACCGTTGTCCTGTTGTAGCTGGGAAAGTTATTTAGTGCCCGTCAAAGCACATTTTTTGTTCTGGGTTGAAGTACAATTCCCAATTTAGCAATTTCATAATTTAGTGGTTCCTGCTATATCAGAGCTATTTGAAATCTATCCCAAAAAGGGTATATAATATTGAAGGTGCACATAGGGTCATTCAGAATAACTTCACACACACCCGCTACTGTGTATTTCCAAGTCTAATTCTGTCACTAAATCCATACCGGTGACCCAGCGCCTAAATACTAGGCCTCAAATTTAATTCCCTCTAAATCTCTCGTTACCCACCGCTGTACTGTTGTTGCTGGGCAAGATATTTAGTGTCCGTCAAAGCACATTTTTTGTTCTGGGTTGAAGTACAATTCCCAATTTAGCAATTTCATAATTTAGTGGTTTCTGCTATATCAGAGCTATTTGAAATCTATCCCTAAAAGGGTATATAATATTGAAGGTGCACATAGGGTCATTCAGAATAACTTCACACACACCCGCTACTGTGTATTTCCAAGTCTAATTCTGTCACTAAACCCATACCTGTCACCCAGCGCCTAAATACTAGGCCTCAAATTTATATCCAGCTAAATCTGTCCCTAGTGCTGTAGCTGGGCGAGTTATTTAGTGTCCGTTCAAGCACATTTCTTGTTCTGGGTTGAAATACAATTCCCAATTTAGCAATTTCATAATTTAGTGGTTCCTGCTATATCAGAGCTCTTTGAAATCTATCCCAAAAAGGGTATATAATATTGAAGGTGCACATAGGGTCATTCAGAGTAACTTCACACACACCCGCTACTGTGTATTTCCAAGTCTAATTCTGTCACTAAATCCATACCGGTGACCCAGCGCCTAAATACTAGGCCTCAAATTTAATTCCCTCTAAATCTCTCGTTACCCACCGCTGTACTGTTGTTGCTGGGCAAGATATTTAGTGTCCGTCAAAGCACATTTTTTGTTCTGGGTTGAAGTACAATTCCCAATTTAGCAATTTCATAATTTAGTGGTTTCTGCTATATCAGAGCTATTTGAAATCTATCCCAAAAAGGGTATATAATATTGAAGGTGCACATAGGGTCATTCAGAATAACTTCACACACACCCGCTACTGTGTATTTCCAAGTCTAATTCTGTCACTAAACCCATACCTGTCACCCAGCGCCTAAATACTAGGCCTCAAATTTAAATCCCTCTAAATCTCTCGTTACCGTTGTCCTGTTGTAGCTGGGAAAGTTATTTAGTGCCCGTCAAAGCACATTTTTTGTTCTGGGTTGAAGTACAATTCCCAATTTAGCAATTTCATAATTTAGTGGTTCCTGCTATATCAGAGCTATTTGAAATCTATCCCAAAAAGGGTATATAATATTGAAGGTGCACATAGGGTCATTCAGAATAACTTCACACACACCCGCTACTGTGTATTTCCAAGTCTAATTCTGTCACTAAATCCATACCGGTGACCCAGCGCCTAAATACTAGGCCTCAAATTTAATTCCCTCTAAATCTCTCGTTACCCACCGGTGTACTGTTGTTGCTGGGCAAGATATTTAGTGTCCGTCAAAGCACATTTTTTGTTCTGGGTTGAAGTACAATTCCCAATTTAGCAATTTCATAATTTAGTGGTTTCTGCTATATCAGAGCTATTTGAAATCTATCCCTAAAAGGGTATATAATATTGAAGGTGCACATAGGGTCATTCAGAATAACTTCACACACACCCGCTACTGTGTATTTCCAAGTCTAATTCTGTCACTAAACCCATACCTGTCACCCAGCGCCTAAATACTAGGCCTCAAATTTAAATCCCTCTAAATCTCTCGTTACCGTTGTCCTGTTGTAGCTGGGAAAGTTATTTAGTGCCCGTCAAAGCACATTTTTTGTTCTGGGTTGAAGTACAATTCCCAATTTAGCAATTTCATAATTTAGTGGTTCCTGCTATATCAGAGCTATTTGAAATCTATCCCAAAAAGGGTATATAATATTGAAGGTGCACATTGGGTCATTCAGAATAACTTCACACACACGCTTCTGTGCATTTCCAAGTCTAATTCTGTCACTAAATCCATACCGGTGACCCAGCGCCTAAATACTAGGCCTCAAATTTAATTCCCTCTAAATCTCTCGTTACCCACCGCTGTACTGTTGTTGCTGGGCAAGATATTTAGTGTCCGTCAAAGCACATTTTTTGTTCTGGGTTGAAGTACAATTCCCAATTTAGCAATTTCATAATTTAGTGGTTTCTGCTATATCAGAGCTATTTGAAATCTATCCCTAAAAGGGTATATAATATTGAAGGTGCACATAGGGTCATTCAGAATAACTTCACACACACCCGCTACTGTGTATTTCCAAGTCTAATTCTGTCACTAAATCCATACCGGTGACCCAGCGCCTAAATACTAGGCCTCAAATTTAATTCCCTCTAAATCTCTCGTTACCCACCGTTGTACTGTTGTTGCTGGGCAAGATATTTAGTGTCCGTCAAAGCACATTTTTTGTTCTGGGTTGAAGTACAATTCCCAATTTAGCAATTTCATAATTTAGTGGTTTCTGCTATATCAGAGCTATTTGAAATCTATCCCTAAAAGGGTATATAATATTCAAGGTGCACATTGGGTCATTCAGAATAACTTCACACACACACGCTTCTGTGCATTTCCAAGTCTAATTCTGTCACTAAATCCATACCGGTCACCCAGCGCCTAAATACTAGGCCTCAAATTTATATCCCGCTGAATTTGAATACAATACATTGGGCCAAATAATATATTTGTTGTTGTGGTGAACCATAACAATGAGAAAAACATCTAGTAAGGGACGCGGACGTGGACATGGTCGTGGTGGTGTTAGTGGACCCTCTGGTGCTGGGAGAGGACGTGGCCGTTCTGCCACATCCACACGTCCTAGTGTACCAACTACTTCAGGTCCCAGTAGCCGCCAGAATTTACAGCGATATATGGTGGGGCCCAATGCCGTTCTAAGGATGGTAAGGCCTGAGCAGGTACAGGCATTAGTCAATTGGGTGGCCGACAGTGGATCCAGCACGTTCACATTATCTCCCACCCAGTCTTCTGCAGAAAGCGCACAGATGGCGCCTGAAAACCAACCCCATCAGTCTGTCACATCACCCCCATGCATACCAGGGAAACTGTCTCAGCCTCAAGTTATGCAGCAGTCTCTTATGCTGTTTGAAGACTCCGCTGGCAGGGTTTCCCAAGGGCATCCACCTAGCCCTTCCCCAGCGGTGAAAGACATAGAATGCACTGACGCACAACCACTTATGTTTCCTGATGATGAGGACATGGGAATACCACCTCAGCATGTCTCTGATGATGACGAAACACAGGTGCCAACTGCTGCGTCTTTCTGCAGTGTGCAGACTGAACAGGAGGTCAGGGATCAAGACTGGGTGGAAGACGATGCAGGGGACGATGAGGTCCTAGACCCCACATGGAATGAAGGTCGTGCCACTGACTTTCACAGTTCGGAGGAAGAGGCAGTGGTGAGACCGAGCCAACAGCGTAGCAAAAGAGGGAGCAGTGGGCAAAAGCAGAACACCCGCCGCCAAGAGACTCCGCCTGCTACTGACCGCCGCCATCTGGGACCGAGCACCCCAAAGGCAGCTTCAAGGAGTTCCCTGGCATGGCACTTCTTCAAACAATGTGCTGACGACAAGACCCGAGTGGTTTGCACGCTGTGCCATCAGAGCCTGAAGCGAGGCATTAACGTTCTGAACCTGAGCACAACCTGCATGACCAGGCACCTGCATGCAAAGCATGAACTGCAGTGGAGTAAACACCTTAAAACCAAGGAAGTCACTCAGGCTCCCCCTGCTACCTCTTCTGCTGCTGCCGCCTCGGCCTATTCTGCTGCTGCCGCCTCGGCCTCTTCCTCCGCCTCTGGAGGAACGTTGGCACCTGCCGCCCAGCAAACAGGGGATGTACCACCAACACCACCACCACCACCTCCGTCACCAAGCGTCTCAACCATGTCACACGCCAGCGTTCAGCTCTCCATCTCACAAACATTTGATAGAAAGCGTAAATTCCCACCTAGCCACCCTCGATCCCTGGCCCTGAATGCCAGCATTTCTAAACTACTGGCCTATGAAATGCTGTCATTTAGGCTGGTGGACACAGACAGCTTCAAACAGCTCATGTCGCTTGCTGTCCCACAGTATGTTGTTCCCAGCCGGCACTACTTCTCCAAGAGAGCCGTGCCTTCCCTGCACAACCAAGTATCCGATAAAATCAAGTGTGCACTGCGCAACGCCATCTGTAGCAAGGTCCACCTAACCACAGATACGTGGACCAGTAAGCACGGCCAGGGACGCTATATCTCCCTAACTGCACACTGGGTAAATGTAGTGGCAGCTGGGCCCCAGGCGGAGAGCTGTTTGGCGCACGTCCTTCCGCCGCCAAGGATCGCAGGGCAACATTCTTTGCCTCCTGTTGCCACCTCCTCCTTCTCGGCTTCCTCCTCCTCTTCTTCCACCTGCTCATCCAGTCAGCCACACACCTTCACCACCAACTTCAGCACAGCCCGGGGTAAACGTCAGCAGGCCATTCTGAAACTCATATGTTTGGGGGACAGGCCCCACACCGCACAGGAGTTGTGGCGGGGTATAGAACAACAGACCGACGAGTGGTTGCTGCCGGTGAGCCTCAAGCCCGGCCTGGTGGTGTGTGATAATGGGCGAAATCTCGTTGCAGCTCTGGGACTAGCCAATTTGACGCACATCCCTTGCTTGGCGCATGTGCTGAATTTGGTGGTGCAGAAGTTCATTCACAACTACCCCGACATGTCAGAGCTGCTGCATAAAGTGCGGGCCGTCTGTTCGCGCTTCCGGCGTTCACATCCTGCTGCTGCTCGCCTGTCTGCGCTACAGCGTAACTTCGGCCTTCCCGCTCACCGCCTCATATGCGACGTGCCCACCAGGTGGAACTCCACCTTGCACATGCTGGACAGACTGTGCGAGCAGCAGCAGGCCATAGTGGAGTTTCAGCTGCAGCACGCACGGGTCAGTCGCACTACAGAACAGCACCACTTCACCACCAATGACTGGGCCTCCATGCGAGACCTGTGTGCCCTGTTGCGCTGTTTCGAGTACTCCACCAACATGGCCAGTGGCGATGACACCGTTATCAGCGTTACAATACCACTTCTATGTCTCCTTGAGAAAACACTTAGGGCGATGATGGAACAGGAGGTGGCCCAGGAGGAGGAGGAGGAGGATGAGGAAGAGGGGTCATTTTTAGCACTTTCAGGCCAGTCTCTTCGAAGTGACTCAGAGGGAGGTTTTTTGCAACAGCAGAGGCCAGGTACAAATGTGGCCAGCCAGGGCCCACTACTGGAGGACGAGGAGGACGAGGATGAGGAGGAGGTGGAGGAGGATGAGGATGAAGCATGGTCACAGCGGGGTGGCACCCAACGCAGCTCGGGTCCATCACTGGTGCGTGGCTGGGGGGAAAGGCAGGACGATGACGATACGCCTCCCACAGAGGACAGCTTGTCCTTACCCCTGGGCAGCCTGGCACACATGAGCGACTACATGCTGCAGTGCCTGCGCAACGACAGCAGAGTTGCCCACATTTTAACCTGTGCGGACTACTGGGTTGCCACCCTGCTGGATCCACGCTACAAAGACAATGTGCCCACCTTACTTCCTGCACTGGAGCGTGATAGGAAGATGCGCGAGTACAAGCGCACGTTGGTAGACGCGCTACTGAGAGCATTCCCAAATGTCACAGGGGAACAAGTGGAAGCCCAAGGCCAAGGCAGAGGAGGAGCAAGAGGTCGCCAAGGCAGCTGTGTCACGGCCAGCTCCTCTGAGGGCAGGGTTAGCATGGCAGAGATGTGGAAAACTTTTGTCAACACGCCACAGCTAACTGCACCACCACCTGATACGCAACGTGTTAGCAGGAGGCAACATTTTACTAACATGGTGGAACAGTACGTGTGCACACCCCTCCACGTACTGACTGATGGTTCGGCCCCATTCAACTTCTGGGTCTCTAAATTGTCCACGTGGCCAGAGCTAGCCTTTTATGCCTTGGAGGTGCTGGCCTGCCCGGCAGCCAGCGTTTTGTCTGAACGTGTATTCAGCACGGCAGGGGGCGTCATTACAGACAAACGCAGCCGCCTGTCTACAGCCAATGTGGACAAGCTGACGTTCATAAAAATGAACCAGGCATGGATCCCACAGGACCTGTCCGTCCCTTGTCCAGATTAGACATTAACTACCTCCCCATAACCATATATTATTGGACTCCAGGGCACTTCCTCATTCAATCCTATTTTTATTTTCATTTTACCATTATATTGCGATGCTACCCAAAGTTGAATGAACCTCTCCTCTGCCTGTGTGCTAGGCCTAAATATATGCCAATGGACTGTTGCAGTGGTGGCTGACATGAAGCCTGATTCTCTGCTATGACATGCAGACTAATTCTCTGCTGACATGAAGCCAGATTGTCTGTTACGGGACCTCTCTCCTCTGCCTGGGTGCTGGGCCTAAATTTATGACAATGGACTGTTGCAGTGGTGGCTGACGTGAAGCCTGATTCTCTGCTATGACATGCAGACTGATTCTCTGCTGTCATGAAGCCAGATTGTCTGTTACGGGACCTTTCTCCTCTACCTGGGTTCTGGGCCTAAATTTATGAAAATTGACTCTTACAGTGGTGGGTGACGTGAAGCCTGATTCTCTGCTATGATATGAAGACTGATTCTCTGCTGACATGAAGCCAGATTGTCTGTTACGGGACCTTTCTCCTCTGCCTGGGTTCTGGGCCTAAATTTATGAAAATTGACTCTTACAGTGGTGGGTGACGTGAAGCCTGATTCTCTGCTATGATATGAAGACTGATTCTCTGCTGACATGAAGCCAGATTGTCTGTTACGGGACCTTTCTCCTCTGCCTGGGTTCTGGGCCTAAATTTATGAAAATTGACTCTTACAGTGGTGGGTGACGTGAAGCCTGATTCTCTGCTATGATATGAAGACTGATTCTCTGCTGACATGAAGCCAGATTGTCTGTTACGGGACCTTTCTCCTCTGCCTGGGTTCTGGGCCTAAATTTATGAAAATTGACTCTTACAGTGGTGGGTGACGTGAAGCCTGATTCTCTGCTATGATATGAAGACTGATTCTCTGCTGACATGAAGCCAGATTGTCTGTTACGGGACCTTTCTCCTCTGCCTGGGTTCTGGGCCTAAATTTATGAAAATTGACTCTTACAGTGGTGGGTGACGTGAAGCCTGATTCTCTGCTATGATATGAAGACTGATTCTCTGCTGACATGAAGCCAGATTGTCTGTTACGGGACCTTTCTCCTCTGCCTGGGTTCTGGGCCTAAATTTATGAAAATTGACTCTTACAGTGGTGGGTGACGTGAAGCCTGATTCTCTGCTATGATATGAAGACTGATTCTCTGCTGACATGAAGCCAGATTGTCTGTTACGGGACCTTTCTCCTCTGCCTGGGTTCTGGGCCTAAATTTATGAAAATTGACTCTTACAGTGGTGGGTGACGTGAAGCCTGATTCTCTGCTATGATATGAAGACTGATTCTCTGCTGACATGAAGCCAGATTGTCTGTTACGGGACCTCTCTCCTCTGCCTGGGTGCTGGGCCTAAATATATGCCAATGGACTGTTGCAGTGGTGGCTGACGTGAAGCCTCATTCTCTGCTATGACATGCAGACTAATTCTCTGCTGACATGAAGACAGATTCTCTGTTACGGGACCTCTCTCCTCTGCCTGGGTGCCGGGGCCTAAATATCTGAGAATGGACTGTTCCAGTGGTGGCTGACGTGAAGCCTCATTCTCTGCTATGACATGCAGACTAATTCTCTGCTGACATGAAGACAGATTCTCTGTTACGGGACCTCCCTCCTCTGCCTGGGTGCTGGGCCTAAATATATGCCAATGGACTGTTGCAGTGGTGGCTGACGTGAAGCCTCATTCTCTGCTATGACATGCAGACTAATTCTCTGCTGACATGAAGACAGATTCTCTGTTACGGGACCTCCCTCCTCTGCCTGGGTGCTGGGCCTAAATATATGCCAATGGACTGTTGCAGTGGTGGCTGACGTGAAGCCTCATTCTCTGCTATGACATGCAGACTGATTCTCTGCTGACATGAAGCCAGATTCTCTGTTACGGGACCTCTCTCCTCTGCCTGTGTGTGTGCTGGGCCTAAATATATGCCAATGGACTGTTGCAGTGGTGGCTGACGTGAAGCCTCATTCTCTGCTATGACATGCAGACTGATTCTCTGCTGACATGAAGCCAGATTCTCTGTTACGGGACCTCTCTCCTCTGCCTGTGTGTGTGCTGGGCCTAAATATATGCCAATGGACTGTTGCAGTGGTGGCTGACGTGAAGCCTCATTCTCTGCTATGACATGCAGACTAATTCTCTGCTGACATGAAGACAGATTCTCTGTTACGGGACCTCCCTCCTCTGCCTGGGTGCTGGGCCTAAATATATGCCAATGGACTGTTGCAGTGGTGGCTGACGTGAAGCCTCATTCTCTGCTATGACATGCAGACTGATTCTCTGCTGACATGAAGCCAGATTCTCTGTTACGGGACCTCTCTCCTCTGCCTGTGTGTGTGCTGGGCCTAAATATATGCCAATGGACTGTTGCAGTGGTGGCTGACGTGAAGCCTCATTCTCTGCTATGACATGCAGACTGATTCTCTGCTGACATGAAGCCAGATTCTCTGTTACGGGACCTCTCTCCTCTGCCTGTGTGTGTGCTGGGCCTAAATATATGCCAATGGACTGTTGCAGTGGTGGCTGACGTGAAGCCTCATTCTCTGCTATGACATGCAGACTAATTCTCTGCTGACATGAAGACAGATTCTCTGTTACGGGACCTCCCTCCTCTGCCTGGGTGCTGGGCCTAAATATATGCCAATGGACTGTTGCAGTGGTGGCTGACGTGAAGCCTCATTCTCTGCTATGACATGCAGACTAATTCTCTGCTGACATGAAGACAGATTCTCTGTTACGGGACCTCTCTCCTCTGCCTGGGTGCCGGGGCCTAAATATCTGAGAATGGACTGTTCCAGTGGTGGGTGACGGGAAGCCAGATTCTCTGCTATGGAACCTCTCTCCAATTGATTTTGGTTAATTTTTATTTATTTAATTTTTATTTTAATTCATTTCCCTATCCACATTTGTTTGCAGGGGATTTACCTACATGTTGCTGCCTTTTGCAGCCCTCTAGCTCTTTCCTGGGCTGTTTTACAGCCTTTTTAGTGCCGAAAAGTTCGGGTCCCCATTGACTTCAATGGGGTTCGGGTTCGGGACGAAGTTCGGATCGGGTTCGGATCCCGAACCCGAACATTTCCGGGATGTTCGGCCGAACTTCTCGAACCCGAACATCCAGGTGTTCGCTCAACTCTACATACAGTGGTTTGATTCAGGGATTTGAAATACAGCCATTTGAAATACAGCCATTTTGTGCAAAGAAATATTTACTTTATGCTAACACTGGTTCAGGCCCTGTAAAATACACCCTCTACATACAGGGATTTTAATCAGGCATTTGAAATACAGCCATTTGAAATACAGCCATTTTGGGCAAATAAATATTTACTTCAGGCCTACACTGGTTCAGACCATGTGAGATACCCCCTCTACATACAGGGGTTTAATTCAGCGATTTAAAATACAGCCATTTGAAATACAGCCATTGTGTGCAAAATAAATATTTAATTCAGGCCAACACTGGTTAAGACCGTGTGAGATACCCCATCTACATACAGGGGTTTGATTCAGGGATTTGAAATACAGCCATTTGAAATACAGCCATTTTGTGCAACTAAATATTTACTTCAGGCCTACACTGGTTCAAACCCTGTGAGATAATCCCTCTACATACAGGGGTTTGATTCGGGGATTTGAAATCCAGCCATTTTGGGAAACAAAATATTTACTTTAGGCCTACACTGGTTCAGATCGTGTGAGATACCCCCTCTACATACAGGGGTTTGATTCAGGGATTTGAAATACAGCCATTTGAAATACAGCCATTTTGGGCAAATAAATATTTACTTCAGGCCTACACTGGTTCAGACCGTGTGAGATACCTCTCTACATACTGGGGTTTGATTCAGGGATTTGAAGTACAGCCATTTGAAATACAGCCATTTTGGGCAAAGAAATATTTACTTCAGGCCTACACTGGTAGAGACCGTGTGAGATACCCCCTCTACATACAGGGTTTTGATTCAGTGATTTGAAATCCAGCAATTTGAAATCCAGCCATTTTGGGCAAATAAATATTTACTTCAGGCCTACAAAGGTTCAGACCATGTGAGATACCCCTCTATCTACAGGGGTTTGATTCAGGGATTTGAAATACAGCCACTTTAAATACAGCCATTTTGTGCAAATAAATATTTACTTCAGGCCTACACTTCTTCAGACCTTGTGAGATACCCCCTCTACATACATGGGTTTGATTCAGGGATTTGAAATGCAGCCATTTTGGGCAAATAAATATTTACTTCAGGCCTACACTGGTTCAGACTGTGTGAGATACCCCCTCTACATACAGGGGTTTGATTCAGGGATTTGAAATCCAGCCATTTGAAATACAATCTTCCGTGCATCCATTGTTCGCATGGATGTCCAGGTAGATGTTGGTGCCATCTTGCCATCTCTGCTGCGGCAAGTAAGTGTTGGTTGTTGCTAGTGTTCTGTTGTTATACTGTGTACTTACCTGCCGTGCAGTTGCTGCATTCTGTATTTCTCCCTGTCAGATACTTGGCCTCTGGAGATGCCTGTCATCCGTGGTGATGGATGAACAGGAGGTCTCTGCACTGTCACAATGTTGAGGGTGATGCAGGGATTCCTAGACTTCTAGGTTTGTGGGTATGAGCCCCCTTACCATTGAAGGCGGCTCATACAGTCAGGAGACTAGGGCTATTTGAGGGAAGCTTTAGGAGTTGACCAGCTCCCTTTTCCCTGCCTATGGCCTAGTAATTGGCGACATTGTATGGTGGGGAGTTTCCCCCACTCCCTACCGTGACACCCCTATGAAGAACCCGCTCGTTGTAGCCACATCCTACAGAGAGCAGACCGGCCGGCAGCGTGACATCACTCACTCCGTCACGCGCCTGCTTCATTAATAAAGTGGGAGGAGCAGGCCCGTAAAGGAGTGAGTTATGATGTCGGCCGGCCGGCCTGCCTGCTACGGTGGTTTTATAGTCAGTACTGCAGAGGATTGCGATACTTAAACAAAGCTCCCATGACTACACTTTACATATAAAGACTGATAAAGAGAAAAATACGGTATTTGCCGTTTAGCGGTGCAGTTATATGTTCTAAAGCCCTGTTTGGTGTGCATTAGTGGCAAAAAAATATAAATATTATTTGCCGTTCTGTGGTGCAGTTATATGTAGGGCGAACCTGAACTGTAAAGTTCGGGTTCGTACCAAACTTTAGGATTTTTGGACCCCGAACCCAAACATTTCCGTAAAAGTTCGGGTTCGGTGTTCAAAGCTTTCTTGGCGCTTTTTGAAAGGCTGCAGAGCAGCCAATCAACAGGCGGTTAACTGTCTGACCTTAGAAGCCATCACAGCCATGCCTACTAATGGCATGGCTGTGATTGACCAGAGCAGCATGTGATTAAGGCTCTATACAAGCTTGAGTCACGTAGCGCTGGACGTCACTCTGCTGTTACAAGTGTAGGGAGAGGATGCTGCTGGACTTGTGATTTCAGGGAGAGAATAGGAGAGAATCTAACTCAGCGATCTACAGAGAAATAGTTCTGTGGCTGCAGTACACAATCGTTTAACCCTGCCCTGAGGCTATTGACCCAAAAAAAATAAAAAATTATAATTCTGTTAATTAGGTGGGTGGTAGCGGCGGCCAATTTTAAGCAAGCTCAGTGCACCAGCACTGCATCTGAGCTTTTGGGACATTGCAAATCACAATTTTTTGGGGCAAACTACAACATCTGGATTAGTCAGTGTGCAATTCAAGCTAGAAATGCACCCATCATTTTCTGGGGTTTAAAAACACACACTTTAAAATTGTTAAATTCAATACTGCTACCATATTCTATTACCAAAAAAAAAAAAAACATTTTTGCCAATCTACAACATCTGGATCAGTCAGTGTGCACTTTAAGGTAGAAATACACCCATCATTTTCTGTAGTTTGAAAAACACACTTTTTGTAAAAAAAAAAACTGTATTTTCCTGTTCTGCAAGTGGTAAATTCAAGTTTAATATATACAGCTTTCATATTCTGTTACCAAAAAAACACCTTTTTGCCAATTTACAACATCTAGATTAGTCTGTGTGCAATTTAAGCTAGAAATACACCCATCATTTTCTGTGGTTTGAAAAACACACTTTTTTTTTCAAAAAGCAGCATTTTCCTTTTCTGCAAGTGTTAAAGGGCTTCTGTCACCCCCCCCAACCCCCAATTTTCAGTTTTTGACTTATTATATTTGTTAATGTAAGCAAATTCCATATATGCCCCTCTTACCTCAGGCAGTGCAGTAATTACAGTAAAAAACATACTTTTATTATATGTAAATTTCTACACTGCCAGCAAGTTGGGCGGACTTGCTGGTAGCCGCCGCATCCTCTGTTTGAAAAAACGCCCCCTCCTCCACTTGATTTACAGGGCCAGCGAGCGCTCTCCTCCTTTCGCTGGCCCTGCCTGCAGCCTCAAATCCCGCGCCTGCACCGTGCCGGTCATCATTCGGCGCTGGCGATCTGAGAGAAGGACGGCCGCTCCTTCCTCAGTGCGCATGCGCCGATGACGTCAGCCCTACACCCAGAAGGGAAGACCTCTCTTCCAGGGGTAGGGCTGATGTAATCAACGCAGGCGCACTGAGGATGGAGCGGCCAAGCGGCTGTCCTTCTCTCAGAGCGCCTCCACCGAATGACGACCGGTACGGCGCAGGGGCGGGATTTCAGGCTGCAGGCAGGGCCAGCGAGAGGAGGAGAGCGCTCGCTGGCCCTGTCAATCTAGTAGGGGAGGGCGCGTTTTTTCAAACAGAGGATGCGGCGGCTACCAGCAAGTCCGCCCAACTTGCTGGTAGTGAAGAAATTTACATATAATAAAAGTATGTTTTTTACTGTAATTACTGCACTGCCTGAGGTAGTAGGGGCATATATGGAATCTACTTACATTAGCAAATATAATAAGTCAAAAACTGAAAATTGGGGGTTGAGGGGGTGACAGAAGCCCTTTAAATTCAAGTTTAATATATACAGCGTTCATGTTCTGTTACCAAAGAAAATACTTTTTTGCCAATCTACAACATCTGTATTAGTCAGTGTGCGATTTAAGCTAGAAATGCACCCATCATTTTCTGTGGTTTGAAAAACACACTTTTTTTCTTCAAAAAACTGTATTTTCCTGTTCTGCAAGTGTTAAATTCAAGTTTATTATATACAGCTTTCATGTTTTGTTACCAAAGAAAACACTTTTTTGCCAATCTACAAAATCTGGATTAGTCAGTGTGCAATTTAAGCTAGAAATACACCCATCATTTTCTGGGGTTTGAAAAACACACTTATATACTGCTGTCAAATTCAGTTGTTAAACAAACACTTGTTTGGGCACAAAAAAATTGTTGGCAGACTTTGATGCAGATGTCATTGTGAGATATACCCTTAATACATTCAGAGATTTTAAATACCGCCAACCAATATAAAATCCAGGCCTACACTGGTTCAGGCCCTGTGAGATACCCCCTGTACATACAAAGGTTTGGTTCAGGGATTTGAAATACAGCCATGTGAAATACAGCCATTTTGTGCAAAGAAACACTTACTTCAAGCCTACACTGGTTCAGACCGTGTGAGATACCCACTCTACATACAGGGGTTTGATTCAGGGATTTGAAATCCAGCCATTTTGTGCAAAGAAATGTTTACTTCAGGCCTACACTGGTTCAAACTGTGTGAGATATCCCATCTACCCACAGGGGTTTGATTCAGGGATTTGAAATCCAGCCATTTGAAATACAGCCATTTTGGGCAAAGAAATATTTAATTCAGGCCTACACTGGTTCAGACCGTGTGAGATACCCACTCTACATACAGTGGTTTTCATCAGGCATTTGAAATCCAGCCATTTTGGGCAAATAATTATTTACTTTAGGCCTACACTGGTTAAGACCTTGTGAGATGCCCTATTTACATACAGGGGTTTGAATCAGGCATTTGAAACAAAGCCATTTGAAATACAGCCATTTTGTGCAAAGAAATATTCACTTCAGGCCTACACTGGTTCAGACCGTGTGAGATACCCCCTCTACATACAGGGGTTTGAATCAGCAATTTGAAATACATCCATTTTGTGCAAATACATATTTACTTCAGGCCTACACTGGTTCAGACAGTTTAAGATACCTCCTCAACATACTGGGTTTTGAATCAGGCATTTGAAATCCAGCCATTTTGGCCAAATAATTATTTACTTTAGGCCTACACTGGTTAAGACCGTGTGAGATACTCCATTTACATACAGAGGTTTGAATCAGGCATTTCAAATACAGCCATTTGAAATATAGTCCTTTTTGGCAAAGAAATATTTACTTCTGGTCTTCACTGGTTCAGACTGTGTGAGATACCCCCTCTACATACAGGTGTTTGATTCAGGCATTTGAAATACAGCCATTTGAAATACAGCCATTTTGTGCAAATAAATATTTACTTCAGGCCTACAATGGTTCAGGCCCTGTGAGATACTCCCTCTACATACAGGGGTTTGAATCAGGTATTTGAAATACAGCCATTTGAAATGCAGCCATTTTGTGCAAAGAAATATTTACTTAAGATGAGTACATGAGAGGACCATCACAGCATGTCTCGGATGATGACGAAACACAGGTGGCAACTGCTGGGGCTTTCGAAAGTGTGCAGACCGACAAGGAAGGCATTGGTGAAGACTGGATGTTAGATGATGTGGAGGAAGATGAGGTCCTCCACCCCACATGGAATCAAAGTTATGCAAGTGACCTATGTAATTCGGAGGAAGGGGCGTTGTTCGCACAGAGCCACCAGCACATCAGAAGAGGGAGCAGGGTGCAAAAGCGAAGTAGCCATCCTCTAGACAGTACGCCTCCTACTGCCCACCGCAGCAAGGGACCGAGCACACCAAAGCCAGCTCCAAGGAGTTCCCTGGCATGGCAGTTCTTCAGACAATGTGCTGACAACAAGACACAAGTGAGACATGAGAGCCTGAAGCGAGGCTTAATTGTTCTCAACCTTAGCACATCCTGCATGACCAGGCATTTATTTAAGTGCAAAGCACAAGCTGCAGTGGAGTAGACACCTCAATAACCAAAAAAGGTCTCTGGCTCCTCCTGATTCCTCTTCTGCTGCAGTTGCGGCCTCTTCATCCACCTCTGGAGTGACAGTGCCACCTGCCACCCTGCAACCAGAGGATCTGCCAGCAACACCAATACCTGGGTCACCAAGCATCTCCACAATGTCTCACGGAAGCGTTCTGCTCTCCATCTCCCAAATGCTGTAGAGGAAGAGGAAGTACCCCCCTACCCACCCGTGATCCCTAGCCCTGAATGCCAGCATTTCTAAATTACTGGCATTTGAAATGCTGTCACTCCATCTGGTGGAGACGTATAGTTTTAAAGGCCTTAGTGCGGTGGCTGTCCCACAGTACGTCGTGCCCAGCCGCCACTGTTTATCAAGGCGAGTCATCCCTTCCCTGCACAAAATCAGGTGTGCACTGCACAACGCCATCTGTGGCAAGGTGCACCTGACTACGGATACATGGACCAGTATGCACAGTCAGGGCCGTTATATCTTCATAACAGCACACTGGGTAAATGCAGTGGCGGCTGGGTCTGAGGCGGATAGCAGTTTGGTGCATGTCCTTCTACCATTGAGGATTGCAGGGCACTTCAGTTTGCCTCCTGTTTCTTCCTCCTCCTACTCTGCTTCCTCATCCTCTACCAGCTCCTCATCCGGTCAGCGTAACACCTTAACCACCAACTTCAACACATCCAGGGGTAAACGACAGCAGGCAGTTTTAAAACGTATCTGTTTGGGGGACAAACCCCACACCGCGCAGAAGCTGTGGAAATGCCTTGAACAACAGACAGATGAGTGGTTTGTGCCAGTCAGCCTCAAGCCCGGCCTGGTGGTGTACGTTAATGGGCAAAATCTCGTAGCAGCTTTGGGACTAGCCGGTTTAACGCACATCCCTTGCCTGGCGCATGTGCTGAATTTGGTGGTGCAGAGATTCCTTAAAAATTACCCAGATATGTCAGAGCTGCTGCATAAAGTGTGGGCGGTCTATGCCTGCTTTCGGCGTTATCACCCTGCTGCTGCTCGTCTTTCAGTGCTGCAGTGTAACTTCGGCCCTCCCGCTCACTGCCTCATATGCGACGTGCCCACAAGGTGGAACTCCACCTTGCACCTGCTGGCCAGACTGTGCGAGCAGCAGCAGGCGATAGTTGAGTTTCAGCTGCAGCACGCACAGGTGAGTCGCTCGGCGGAACAGTACCACTTCACCACCAATGACTGGGCCTCCATGCAAGACCTGTATTCCTTGTTGCACTGTTTCTAGTACTCCACCAACATGGCCAGTGCCGATAACGCCGTTCTCAGCGTTACTATCCCACTTCTATCCCTCCTTGAAAAAATGCTCCTGGCGATGATGGAAGAGGATGTGGCACAGGAGGATGAAGAGGGATCATTTTGTAGGGTTTCCGGCCAGTCATTCCCAAGTGACTCCGAGGGTGGGTTCCTGCACCCACAAACCCAAGGTACACAATTGTCCAGCCAGGCCACAGTTCTGGAGGATAAGGAGGTGGAGGATGAGGAGGAGATGGAGGAGGAGGAACCATGTTCAAAGCAGGGTGGCTCCCAGACCAGCTCATGGCCATCACTGGTGCATGGATGAGGGGATACAGAGGACACCGATGATACACCTCCCACATATGACAGCTTTTTGTTGCCTCTGGGCAGCCTGGCACACATCAGCGATTACATGCTGCAGTGTCTCAGCAATGACCACCGAATTGCCCACATTCTAACTTGTGCTGATTACTGGGTGGCCACTCTGCTGGATCCCCGTTACAAGGACAACATACCATCCTTAAATCCGTCACTGGAGCGTGATCGTAATATGCGTGAGTACAAGCGCACACTGGTAGACACTCTGCTGGTGGCATTCCCACCTGTGCGGGGACACAGTGGAAGCACGAGGTGAAGGCAGAGGACGAGGTCGCCAATGCAGCTGGGGCACCGCCAGCACCTCAGAAGGCAGGGTTAGCATGGCCAAAATGTGGAAAAGCTTTGTCAGCACGCCACAACAACCAGCACCACCAGCTCATATGGAACGTCTTAGCAGGAGGCTGCATTTCGACAACATGGTTGAGCAGTATGTGTGCACACGCCTACACATACTGAATGACGGGTCTGCCCCCTTCAACTTCTGGGTCTCTAAATTGGGTACATGGCCTGAGCTTGCATTTTATGCCTTGGAGGAAGAAAATAATTGTCAGTTACATTTTCTGGCGAAATACACACATTTTTGGGTGTATAGTACCACTGCTATACCTAGTAGACAGGTTAAACAAAAAAAATATATAATTGTCAGTTATATATTCTGGTGAAATTCACCATTTTTTGGGTGTGATGTACCACTCCTATACCTAGTATACCGGAAAAAAATAATAATTGTCAGTTACATTTTCTTGGTGAAATTCACCAGTTTTTGAGTGTAATATACCCCTCATCTACCTAGTTGACAGCTTAAGAAATTTTAATAATTTTCCTGTTACATTTTTGGGTTGACATTATACAATTTTAGACGTGAACAAACACCTGCTATGCATAGGTTACAGGGATTAAAATGTAATAAATTATTCAGTAATTAATGGACGCCACATACTTTCATTCAATGCTTAACATCTTCCCGACTGCAATCCGTTTATATACGTGATAACTACACATGCCCCGTGCAGCTACCAGGTGTATAGACGTTGGGAGCCTTAAAGAGAGGGAGCGCTACTTCACTGCTCTATGCACCGCTTCCCCACAATGTACCCAGCTTCCTTCTTCTGCCCAGCAATAACCGAGCCTTTAGCATCGGTTCATGGGCAGAATAGTATCTGGTGACCACCACGATTTTTGTCCAATCGTGGTGGTCATAAATTACATGATCCAGCGAGCGCTCCCTTTGCTTTTTTCAGCCTCCTCCTCCTTGACATTGCGATCCAGGAGACACTGTATAAAATACATACCCACGATCTACCCGGCTTCCTTCTACTGCCCAGGGATAACCGAGACTATAGCATCGGTTTCGGGCAGAGTAGTTTCTGTTGACCACCACGATTGTCCAATTGTGGTGGTCATATGTTTACATGACCCAGCGTTCCTGTCCTTATTTCAGCCCCCTTCTCCTTCTTCCTCCTTCACTTCACAGCGCGATCCAGTGAATGAGGACTGAAGAAGACACAGTGTAACACTTCTCTATATGTCTTTATACATAGTATATATATATATATATATTATATATTTTTCAAGCCGAAAAAGGTTCTAGTGCAGAACCGAAACATTGCACCACCTGGGTGAATAAAGTTCACTTGTTCTTTTCCTTGGAGTGCCGCCCATTTTTCTGGACTATACATTGGGGTAAGAAGCCTATTCCCCTGGAGACGTGCACCCTACCTTTACTGGATTGCGTATCAGTGCCGCCATATATCTCCAATATAATCTCATTTGCCCCAACCAGGTAGGAAAAAAAAATATGAAAAAATATTTCTATAAGGGTGTGTATATGCAAATATATATATATATATATATATATATATATATATAAAAACACATGTCACATCCTGGTAAATTGAAAAAAGTGGTGTCCTTTAGTGGTGTTTTAGTTCTTTTACTGGAAGATAATCTGCTTAGCCCCAGTAAGAGAACTGAAACATCGCTACTTGGGTGAATAACGGACGCCAGTTTTTTTTTTTTACTTTATCTCGATGTGACGCAGCTTTTTTTCATATATATAGTGAACATATATATATACAGTACAGACCAAAAGTTTGGACACACCTTCTCATTCAAAGAGTTTTCTTTATTTTCATAACTATGAAAATTGTAGATTCACACTGAAGGCATCAGAACTATGAATTAACACACGTGGAATTTTATACATCGCAAAAAAGTGTGAAACAACTGAAAATATGTCATATTCTAGGTTCTTCAAAGTAGCCACCTTTTGCTTTGATTACTGCTTTGCACACTCTTGGCATTCTCTTGATGAGCCTCAAGAGGTAGTCACCTGAAATGGTCTTCCAACAGTCTTGAAGGAGTTCCCAGGGATGCTTAGCACTTGTTGGCCCTTTTGCCTTCACTCTGCGGTCCAGCTCACCCCAAACCATCTTGATTGGGTTCAGGTCCGGTGACTGTGGAGTCCAAGTCATCTGGCGCAGCACCCCATCACACTTCATGGTCAAATAGCCTTTACACAGCCTGGAGGTGTGTTTGGGGTCATTGTCCTGTTGAAAAATAAATGATGGTCCAACTAAACGCAAACCGGATGGAATAGCATGCCGCTGCAAGATGCTGTGGTAGCCATGCTGGTTCAGTATGCCTTCAATTTTGAATAAATCCCCAACAGTGTCACCAGCAAAGCACCCCCACACCATCACACCTCCTCCTCCATGCTTCACGGTGGGAACCAGGCATGTAGAGTCCATCCGTTCACCTTTTCTGCGTCACACAAAGACACAGTGTTTGGAACCAAAGCTCTCAAATTTGGACTCATCAGACCAAAGCACAGATTTCCACTGGTCTAATGTCCATTCCTTGTGTTCTTTAGCCCAAACAAGTCTCTTCTGCTTGTTGCCTGTCCTTAGCAGTGGTTTCCTAGCAGATATTCTACCATGAAGGCCTGGTTCGTACAGTCTCCTCTTAACAGTTGTTCTAGAGATGTGTCTGCTGCTAGAACTCTGTGTGGCATTGACCTGGTCTCTAATCTGAGCTGCTGTTAACCTGTGATTTCTGAGGCTGGTGACTCGGATGAACTCATCCTCTGCGGCAGAGGTGACTTTTGGTCTTTCTTTCCTGGGGCGGTCCGCATGTGAGCCAGTTTCTTTGTAGCGCTTGATGGTTTTTGTGACTGCACCTGGGGACACTTTCAAAGTTTTCCCAATTTTTCGGACTAACTGACCTACATTTCTTAAAGTAATGATGGCCACTCGTTTTTCTTTACTTAGCTGCTTTTTTCTTGCCATAATACAAATTCTAACAGTCTATTCAGTAGGACTATCAGCTGTGTATCCACCTGACTTCTCCACAAGCAACTAATGGTCCCAACCCCATTTATTAGGCAAGAAATCCCACTTATTAAACCTGAAGTGAAAACCATTTCAGGTGACTACCTCTTGAAGCTAATCAAGAGAATGCCAAGAGTGTGCAAAGCAGTAATCAAAGCAAAAGGTGGCTACTTTGAAGAACCTAGAATATGACATATTTTCAGTTGTTTCACACTTTTTTGTCATGTATATAATTCCACATGTGTTTATTCATAGTTCTGATGCCTTCAGTGTGAATCTACAATTTTCATGTAATTGTAGATTTTTTTTCATAGTCATGAAAATAAAGAAAACTCTTTGAATGAGAAGGTTGAGAAGGTGTGTCCAAACTTTTGGTCTGTACTGTATGTATGTGTATAAATATATATATAAAATATATATTTTTTTTTACTAACGTGATTAGGCAGGTATGGAAAAAAAGATGACAGACAGAGAGACAGCAGTTGAGGTGGGATCAAGCATCTGACAGTTAAGCCTCATTCACACATCCGTGTCTGTGCTCAAATCTGTGAAAATGTGGTCAGTGATACATCCATAAAGGATCCGTCTTAGTTTTTTCTTTCTAATGATCCACAAAACACGGATGGCATCCTGCACATGTGCGTGGAACACTGACGTGTGAATGAGGCTGTAGAGAAGAAAAAAAGCCGCACTATATCCAATTTCAGTCAAAAGAGTAGTGTCCTTTATTCACCCATATAGCTGGTGAATAAAGGGCACTACTTTCTTCACTAAAGTTGGATGTGCTGCGGTTTCTTTTTCTTATATAATATACCATATATATCGTTAGTGATACCGTTAAGCGCTCATGCACATGACAGTATGAATTTTGCAGTCCGCAAAACAAGGATCCGCAAAAAAATTTAAATCTGCATGACACCTGTGTTGCATCAATTTTTTTTGCGGATCCATTGTAACAATGTCTGTTCTTGTCTGCAAAAAAGACAAGAACAGGACATGTTCAATTTATTTATATTTTATTGTAGAATGGACATACAGACACGAAATGCGCACAGTAATTTCAGTTTTTTATAGCCCCATTGAAGTGAATGGTTCTGCATAAGGGCCACTAAAAAATGAAACAGACAAAGAAAAAATAAAATTTGTGTGCATGAGTCCTAAGGCCCCTTTTACACAAGCGAGCTCCACGAGAGCTCCCATCCTGACCTTCCAGCACTGACGGGTCACATAGCATTATATTGATTTATGATGCAGTGTAACCCTTGCATAATGCCGTCATTGTTATTGTATACAATACATTCCAGAACTGTAAGGTTGAGTTCACACTTCAGTTATTTGATCAGTGATTTCCATCAGTTATTGTGAGCCAAAACTAGTAGTGACGCCTACTCAGAGAGCAACTATGATGGAAAGATTTGCACCTGGTTTTGGCTCAGAATAAGGCCCCTTTCACACGGGCAAGTTTTCGCAAGGGTGCAATGCGTGAGTTGAACGCATTGCACCCGCACTGAATCCGGACCCATTCATTTCTATGAGGCTGTGCAAACGAGCGGTGATTTTCACGCATCACTTGTGTGTTGCGTGCAAATCGCAGCAAGCTCTATATTCTGCATTTTTCACACAACACAGGCAAGAATTGAATTGGGCCGCGTGAAAATCGCAAGCATCCGCAAGCAAGTGCGGATGCGGTGCGATTTTCACGCATGGTTGGTAGGTGACGATCGGGCTGGGGACCAGATCTGTATTATTTTCCCTTATAACATGATTATAAGGGAAAATAATAGCATTCTGAATACAGAATGCAAAGTAAAATAGTGATGGAGGGGTTAAAAAAATAAATAAAAATTACCTCACCGAGTCCAGTAGTTGCGATCTCTGTCTTCTTCTGTAATGTTGAGCTGCCGGCTAAAGACCTGTGGTGACATCACATCACATGATCTAATCACATGGTCCCTCACCATGGTGATGAACCATGTGATTGGACCATGTGATGAGCACAGTGATGTCATCAAAGGTCCTATTCCTGTGCACAGCAAAGAAGAAGACAGATGAGAAGCCGGGCTGCGCGATCAAGTGGATTAAGGTGAGTTAAATTATTTTTGTTTGTTTTTTTACCCCTCCAGCCTTATTGTACTGAAGCATTCTGTATTAAGAATGCTATTATTTTCCCTTATAACCATGTTATAAGGGAAAATAATACAATCTACACAACACCTAACCCAAACCTGAACTTCTGTCAAGAAGTTCGGGTTTGGGTACCAAACATGCCAATTTTTCTCACGCGCATGCAAAACGCATTACAATGTTTTTAACTTGCGCAGATAAATCACGCATGTTCCCACAGCGCAACTGCACCTTTTCTGGCAACGCGTGTGAAACCAGCCTAACTGATGTAAATAACTGACCAAAAGTCACATAGGGCTAATTAGGTTGCAGGGGGTGGGGTGGGGGGGGGGGGGGTCACTCACATAAGCGTTTTGATTTCTGTATAACATGGTTATAATTAAAAATAACAGAATTGGTATAACAGAAAACAAAAGGAACACTTTCTGTTTTAATCCATCCTAATGTAGTTAAATGGAGATTAAATAATAGTGTGTTCGCTGATAGTTATTTTTAAAATTTAATTTCAGAAATATGTCTCAGAAACATGTCTGTGAAAGTTCTCATTTATCCAGGTCATGGTATATCTGTAAATAATAAATCAAGGCAACTGGACGTACTGTAGATTTCTTGAAAACGTTTCACTCGTTCTTCCAACGATCTTTCTCGATTCTGAGTGACTGTACAAAAATGTAACTGAATCAACATCTGGTTATCCCATTATCCAAATTGGAGTCAGTAGACAGCATTGTATGTGGCAGACAATAGATGTCTCAACCCCCCCCCCCCCACCACCTCTATTCAAGCTTGGCTTTTCCATTTTTACGTAGATGGCCTCCTTCACGCCTCGTTTTATACCAATCGGCCTCCTTATCCAAAACACGTACTTGACTGTCTTCAAAGGTGTGACCTGTTCCTTTTAGATGTAAGTACACGGCTGAATCTTGACCAGAGGTTTTGGCTCTTCAGTGCTGAGCCACCTTTTTCTGGGAAGTCTTTATTACCTACTGACTCCAATTAGGATAATGGAATCAACACCTTTGACCCAATGCTGGGTATAATTACCAGATGTTGATTCAGTTACATTTTTGTACAGTCACTCAGAATTGAGAAAGCTCAGTGGAAGAACGAGTGAAACGTTTTCAAGAAATCTACAGTACGTCCAGTTGCCTTGATTTATTCTTTACAGATATGTCTCAGAAACAGTACACTGCAGATGAGGCTTACAAACTGTTGTGCTTAGACACTGAGCTGTCTGATAACGCTGATAGTGATTAGAGATGTCCCAAACTATTCGCCGGCGAATAGTTCCCAGCGAACCTAGCTTGTTCGTGTTTGCCGCGGCGAGCGAACATATGCGATCATTGTGTAAACTTTGACTCTGTACCTCACAGTCAGCAGACACATTGCAGCCAATCAGCAGACCCTCCCACCTCCTGGACAGCATCCATTTTAGATTAATTCGGAAGCTGCGTTCTTAGTGAGAGGAGGGACAGTGTAGCTGCTGCTGATTTAATAGGGAAACCGATAGCTAGGCTAGTGTACTTAGTGTCCACTACAGTCCTGAAAGACTTATCTGATCTCTGCTGTAAGGACAGCACTCCAAAAAGCCCTTTTTAGGGCTAGAACATCAGTCTGTTTTTTTATTTTTTTATTTCTGTGTAATCTAAATGCAGTTGCCTGCCTGCCAGCATGTGTGTCAGGCTCACAGGGTATACTGTGCCTTCTTGCCCAGTGCCACCACTCATATCTGGTGTCACAGTAGCTTGCATTTAAAAAATAATAATAATATTTTGACTGTAATATAATAGCAGTCAGTTGCTGGCAGGCACGTGTGTTTCATGCCCTGCAAGTGCATAGTGTCACCAGCGCAACTCATATCTGGTGTCACATTCGATTACATTTAAAGAAAAACACCAATTTTGACTGTGAATAAATAGCAGTCAGTTGCACACTCGTGTTTGTGTGTTTAAGGCCCAGCTTCAAGTCCATAGTGTCACTTCAGCACCACTCATATCTGGTGTCACATTTTATTATATTTAAAGAAAAACAACAATTTTGACTGTGAATAACTATCAGTCAGTTGCACACACGTGCTTGTGTGTTTAACCAGTACAGGACCGCCGCACGCAGGATTGCGTCTTTGCGACGGCCCTGTTATTCCTCCTGGACGCGCCGGGGCGTCATCTCGCGAGACGCGAGATTTCCTGTGAAAGCACGCACACAGGCGCACGTGTTCACTGGTAGTGCAGGTAAACTATCTGATCTACAGCCTTACAGCGGCGATCGTTCGCTGGCAGGCTGTAGATGCAATTTCTTTAACCCCTAAAAGGTATATTAGACGCTGTTTTGATAACAGCGTCTAATATACCTGCTACCTGGTCCTCTGGTGGTCCTTTTTGCTTGGATCGACCACCAGAGGACACAGGCAGCTCTGTAAGGTAGCACCAAACACCACTACTGTATAACCCCCCTGGTCACTTATTAACCCCTTATTAACCCCCTGATCACCCCATATAGACTCCCTGATCACCCCCCTGTCATTGATCACCCCCTGTCATTGATTACCCCCCTGGAAGGCTCCATTCAGATGTCCGTATGTGTTTTGCGGATCCGCGGTGTCCGTGTTTTGCAGATCCGCAGATCTGCAAAACACATACGGACGTCTGAATGGAGGGGGGGTGATCAATGACAGGGGGGTGATCACCTCATATAGACTCCCTGATCACCCCCCTGTCATTGATCACCCCCCTGTAAGGCTCCATTCAGAGGTCCGTATGTGTTTTGCGGATCCACGGATCCATGGATCGGATCCGCAAAACACATACGGACGTCTGAATGGAGCATTACAGTGGGGTGATCAATAACAGGGGGGTGATCACCCCATAAAGACTCCCTGATCACCCCCCCTGTCATTTATCACCCCCTGTAAGGCTCCATTCAGAGGTCCGTATGTGTTTTGCGGATCCGATCCATGTATTGGATCCGCAAAACACATACGGAAATCTGAATGGAGCCTTACAGGGGGGTGATCAATGACAGGGGGATGATCACCCCATATAGACTCCCTGATCACACCCCTGTCATTGATCACCCCCCCTGTAAGGCTCCATTCAGACGTCCGTATGTGTTCTACGGATCCATGGATCGGATCCGCAAAACACATATGTACGTCTGAATGGAGCCTTACAGGGGGGTGATCAATAACAGGGGGGTGATCACCCCATATAGACTCCCTGATCACCCCCCTGTCATTTATCACCCCCTGTAAGGCTCCATTCAGAGGTCCGTATGTGTTTTGCGGATCCGATTCATGTATCCGCAAAACAAATACAGACCTCTGAATGGAGCCTTACAGGGGGGTGATCAATGACAGGGGGGTGATCACCCCATATAGACTCCCTGATCACCCCCCTGTCATTGATCACCCCCCCTGTCATTGATCACCCCCTGGAAGGCTCCATTCAGACGTCTGTATGTGTTTTACGGATCCACTGATCCATGGATCGGATCTGCAAAACACATACGGATGTCTGAATGGAGCCTTACAGGGGGCTGATCAATGACAAGGGGGTGATCACCCCATATAGACTCCCTGATCACCCCCGTGTCATTGACCCCCCTGTCATTGATAAGGCTCCATTCAGACATTTTTTTGGCACAAGTTAGCGGAAATTGATTTTATTTTTATTTTTTTCTTACAAAGGCTTATATTCCACTAACTTGTGACAAAAAAATAAAATCTCACATGAACTCACCATACCCCTCACGGAATCCAAATGCGTACATTTTTTTATATATTTATATTCCAGATTTCTTCTCATGCTTTAGGGCCCCTAAAATGCCAAGGCAGTATAAATTCCCCACATGTGACCCCATTTCGGAAAGAAGACACCCCAAGGTATTCGCTGAGGAGCATATTGAGTCCATGAAAGATTGAACTTTTTGTCCCAAGTTAGCGGAAAGGGAGACTTTGTGAGGAAAAACAAAAAAAAATCAATTTCCGCTAACTTGTGCCAAAAAAAAAAAAAAAAACTTCAATGAACTCGCCATGCCCCTTATTGAATACCTTGGGGTGTCTTCTTTCCAAAATGGGGTCACATGTGGGGTATTTATACTGCCCCGGCATTTTAGGGGCCCTAAAGCGTGAGAAGAAGTCTGGGATCCAAATGTCTAAAAATGCCCCCCTAAAAGGAATTTGGGCCCCCTTGCGCATCTAGGCTGCAAGAAAGTGTTACACATGTGGTATTGCCGTACTCAGGAGAAGTTGGGCAATGTGTTTTGGGGTGTCTTTTTACATATACCCATGCTGGGTGAGAGAAATATCTCTCTATAATGACAACTTTGTATAAAAAAATGGGAAAAGTTGACTTTTAAAGAGATATTTCTCTCACCCAGCATGGGTATATGTAAAAATACACCCCAAACCACATCGCCCTACTTCTTCCGAGTACAGCGATACCACATGTGTGACACTTTTTTGCAGCCTAGGTGGGCAAAGGGGCCCACATTCCAAAGAGCACCTTTAGGATTTCACAGGGCATTTTTTACACATTTTGATTTCAAACTACTTCTCAAGCATTAGGGCCCCTAAAATGCCAGGGCAGTATGAATACCCCACAAGTGACCCCATTTTGGAAAGAAGACACCCCAAAGTTTTTCGTGATGCACATAGTGAGTTCATGGAAGTTTTTATTTTTTGTCACAAGTTAGTGGAATATGAGACTTTGTAAGGAAAAAAAAAATAAATATAAAAATCATCATTTTCCGCTAACTTGTGACAAAAAATAAAAAGTTCTATGAACTTACTATGCCCATTGAGCGAATACCTTAGGGTGTCTACTTTCCTAAATGGGGTGATTTGTGGAGTTTTTCTACTGTCTCGGCATTGTAGAACCTCAGGAAACATGACAGGTGCTCAGAAAGTCAGAGCTGCTTCAAAAAGCGTTAATTCACATTTTTGTACCATAGTTTGTAAATGCTATAACTTTTACCCAAACCATTTTTTTTTTACCCAAAGATTTTTTTTATCAAAGACATGCAGAACAATTAATTTAGAGAAAAATGTATATAGAAATGTATTTTTATTTTTTTAATTTACAACTGAAAGTGAAAAATGTCATTTTTTGGCAAAAATTTAGGCAAATTTCAATTAATAATAAAAAAAAGTAAAAAGGTCAGCAGCAATGAAATACCACCAAATGAAAGCTCTATTAGTGAGACGAAAAAGAGGTAAAATACATTTGGGTGGTAAGTTGCATAACCGAGCAAAAAACTGTGAAAGTAGTGTAGTGCAGAATTGTAAAAAGTGGTCTGGTCATTAAGGGTGTTTAAGCTAGGGGAGCTGAGGTGGTTAACGCCCAGCTGCAAGTCCATAGTATCACTTCAGCGCCACTCATATCTGGTGTCACATTCGATTATATTTAAAGAAAAACAACAATTTTGACTGTGAATAACTAGCAGTCAGTTGCACACACATGTTTGTGTGTTTAAGGCACAGCTGCAAGTCCATAGTGTCACTTTGGCGCCACTCATATCTGGTGTCACATTCGATTATATTTAAAGAACAACAACAATTTTGACTGAATAACTAGCAGTCAGTTGCACACACGTGATTGTGTGTTTAAGGCCCAGCTGCAAGTCCATAGTGTCACTTCCGCGCCACTCATATCTGGTGTCACATTCGATTATATTTAAAGACAAACAACAATTTTGACTGTGAATAAATTGCAGTCAGTTGCCTGCACGTGTTTGCGTGTTTAAGGCCCAGCTGCAAGTGCATAGTGTCACCAGTGCAACTCATATCTGGTGTCACAGTAGCTTGCACGCATAGTACAACTTAACTAATCTAAAAATAAATGACAGGCAGAGGCAGGCCACCCCGCATGGGCCGTCGTGGTCATGGTGCTGTGATTCCCTTTGGCCCTAGAATAATGCTGTCACGACCATGTTTATGGCCGTGACTCCTTGGTAGCCGCATACAGTTGCCTGCGGTTTGGGGTTGTTGTGTCAACCGCAGCTGGAGGCATTTTGCTTTTGCCTCAGGTGCGATTGCCGCGGACAACAGGTATGTGTGCGGTTGCCTTGGAATTTGTGTGCATGTATGTATGTATGTATGTGTGCACTCTGTTTTATGTGTGGTGTGCACTGACATCTTCCCTTCACTGTGGTTGCCCGTGGCAACGTTTGGTTGTATTGTGTACATGTGGTGGCAGTGTCCCGGCCTTCGGGCTGACTCCCAGGACATGGTTGCCACCCATGTCGTTGCCTGCGGCAACAGCCACAGTGTGTTCTTGGCTTGGACACTTCCCCTTTAAGTTGTGTTTTCCCTTCTCTGGTTTTGGAAGGGTTAACTCCCTTTCTGTGTGTGTGAGTCACTGGGTGTGTCTGACTTTTGGGTGTGGCTTCTATGCCCTATAAAGCCTTAGTTGAAGGCAGTTGTCAGAGAGGGTGCTTCAGCCATGCTTGCTGGAGACATCCTCCTGGTTATTTACCAACTGCCAGTGGGGGCCACCCTTCTGGTCATAAAAATAATGTCGTTTGGTGTTTTGAAGATGTCTTTGTCTTTATGTTTCTTTATTGCAGCTTATGGATCTGGGTTCCTGTGCGTGGATGTGTGGTTGCTGGGTTCATCTCAGGTTGTGTGGACATCAGCTTGCCAGCACAGGGATTCAGTCAGCAAGGCTGTGGCAGGTAGGTGGAACTAGTACAGTTCACCTGCCATATCCGTAAGACTGTTAGTGTTCCCCTTTTCCCTGCAGCTTGGCCAGTGAGACTCCTGTTCCTCCATGTCCAGAAGGAACAGGCCGTCTTACCTTGACTCCTAGTTCAGGGACCGGTCGGAGGGTGAGTTAGGGATCCGAGGTTCCTGAGCATGGGTCCTTCTACCTTAAAGGTTGGCCCATGCAGCTAGGAGTTAGGGTCAGGTTAGGGACGCCTTAGGAGGTGACCTGCTCCCTAATCCTGTCGTCCTGGTCGAGCAGCGACCATCTTCCGGCATCGCACGGCTGAGGGTTTTCCCCAACCTCAGCCGTGACAAATGCCCAGTGTTCAGAGGCCACGTACCCAGAACTCGAAAAGTTCTGAGGACATAGTTGACTGGCTAACACAGGACACCCAATCTTCTACAGCTTCGCCTGCCTGCCGCCACCACCAACACTAGCACCACAGCCGCTTCACTTGATCTGTCAGAGAAGTTATTTACACATCAGTTGGAAGAAATGAATGATGTGCAACCATTATTGCCAGAGGATTTAGATAACAGGGATATGTCTCAGTCAGGCAGCATTAAACACATGAACGTATGCTGTGATGATGATGATGCAGTACCCGCTGCTGCTTCCTTTGCTGAGTTGTCAGATACAAGTGAAGCGGTTGATGATGACGATGTGTCCGTGGATGTCACGTGGGTGCCCGCTCGAAGAGAAGAAGAACAGGTGGAAAGTTCTGATGGGGAGACAGAGAGGAGGAGACGAGTTGGAAGCAGGGGGAGGTCGTCGCAAGAAGCTAGTGGCACAGTCAGACAGCATGCATCGGCACCCGGGGTCAGCCAGACAGCACGCCAATCAACGCATGCTGTTGCCACCACCAGAATGCCATCATTGAAGAGCTCAGCAGTGTGGCATTTTTTTTGTGTCTGCCTCTGACAACAACGAGGCCATTTGCAACCTGTGCCAAAAGAAACTGAGTCGTGGGAAGTCCAACACCCACCTAGGTACAACTGCTTTTCAGTACAAGCAGCACACAAACTCAAAGCCGCCATCCTCCTCCTGGTCCAGCATCTTCAGCTTGTTAACCACTGCTGTCCTCCTTGCCCCCTCTCAACCATCCGCCACTCCGTCTCTCGCCTTCAGCAGTTCCTGCTCATCTGCCCACAGTCAGGTGTCTGTCAAGGACATGTTTAAGCGTAAGAAGCCAATGTCACAAAGTCACCCCCTTGCCTGGTGTCTGACAGCTGGCTTGTCTGAACTCTTAACCCGTCAGCTTTTACCATACAAGCTGGTGGAGTCTGAGGCCTTCAAAAAATTTGTAGCTATTGGGACACCACAGTGGAAGGTACCCAGCCGAAATTTCTTTGCACAAAAGGCAATCCCCAACCTGTACTCGATTGTGCAAAAGGAAGTCATGGCATGTCTGGCATACAGTGTTGGGGCAAGGGTCCATCTGACCACTGACACCTGGTCAGCAAAGCACGGTCCGGGCAGGTATATCACGTACACTGCGCATTGGGTAAACCTGCTCATGGCTGCCAAGCATGGAATGCGTGACTCTGCAGAGGAGTTGGTGACACCGCCACGACTTGCAGGCAGGCCTGCTGCTACCTCCTCTACTCCTCCTACTCCATACTCTTCCATAACCTCCTCGGCTGAGTCCTCTTCTGCTGCTGCGTCTTGCTCCACATCAACGGCACACCCCCAGCTCCCCAGGGGCTATTCCACATTCCGGATGCGACAGTGTCATGCTGTCTAAGGTGGACCAGCACTCCTGTCCGCCCTGAACGCACAGGTGGATCAATGGCTGACACAACTGGAGATCAGCAAAGTGGTGTGTGACAATGGAAGCAATTTGTTGGCGGCATTGAATTTGGGCAAGTTGACACATGTGCCGTGCATGGCACATGTGTGTAATCTGATTGTACAACACTCTGTATAAGTATCCAGGCTGCATAAGTATCCAGGCTTACAGGACGTCCTCAAGCAGGCCAGGAAGGTGTGTGGCGATTTCAGGCGTTCCTACACGGCCATTGCGCACTTTTCAGACATTCAGCAGCGAAACAACATGCCAGTGAGGCGCTTGATTTGCGACAGCCCGACACGTTGGAATTCAACACTCCTAATGTTCGACCACCTGCTCCAAAAAGAAAAAGCCATCAACGAGTACTTGTATTACCAGGGTGCTAGGACAGCCTCTGCGGAGCTGGGAATTTTCTTGCCACGTTACTTGACGCTAATGCGCAATGCCTGTAGGCTCATGCGTCCTTTTGAGGAGGTGACAAACCTAGTCAGTCACACCAAAGGCACCATCAACGACATCATCCCATTTGTTTTCTTCCTGGAGCGTGGCCTGCAAAGGGTGCTGGATCAGGCCATAGATGAGTGTGAAGAGGAAGACGAAGAGTTGTGGTCACCATCACCACCAGAAACAGCCTTATCAGCATCACTTTCTGGACCTGCGGCAACGCTGGAAGAGGAGTGTGAGGAAGAGGAGTCAGAGGAAAAATGTGGCTTCGAGGAGGAGGAGGAAGACCAACCACAACAGGCATCCCAGGGTGCTCGTTGTCACCTATCTGGTACCCGTGGTGTTGTACGTGGCTGGGGGGAAGAACATACTTTCAGTGAGATTACTGAAGACGAGGAACGGGACATAAGTAGCTCGGCATCCAACCTTGTGCAAATGGGGTCTTTCATGCTGTCGTGTCTGTTGAGGGACCCTCGTATAAAAAGGCTGAAGGAGAGCGACCTGTACTGGGTGTCCACGCTACTAGACCCCCGGTATAAGCAGAAAGTGCCTGAAATGTTACAGAATTACCGGAAGTCGGAAAGGATGCATCAGTTCCAAAATAAATTATAAAGTATGCTTTACACAGCGTATAAGGGTGATGTCACAGCACAAAGGGAATCTAACAGGGGAAGAGGTGAAAGTAATCCTCCTCCTCCCACGACCACGCCAGCAAGGACAGGACGCTTTACAGACGTGTTGTTGATGGAGGACATGCAGAGCTTTTTAAGTCCTACGCATCGCCAAAGCCCTTCGGGGTCCACCCTCAGAGAACTACTCGACCGACAGGTAGCAGACTACCTCGCCTTAACTGCAGATATCGACACTCTGAAGAGCGATAAACCCCTTGACTACTGGGTGTGCACGCTTGACCTGTGGCCTGAGCTATCCCAATTTGCAATAGAACTTCTGGCCTGCCCCGCTTCGAGTGTCCTGTCAGAATGGACCTTCAGTGCAGCAGGAGGTAGTGTCACTGAGAAGAGAAGTCGCCTAGTTAAAAAACGTCTAGATTACCTTGCTTTTATTAAGATGAATAAGGGATCGATCCCGAAGGGACTGACAGTGGGCGATACATTCGACTAAAAAAGGCCTGATGAGATGAGCTACCTTGGGCTAAAAATGGTCCACACGCTGCTGTATTTTATCTCTGAATGCCGGATGACTTGCGTGACTTATCCGCCACCAACTAAGGGTTCAAGCCGCAATGTTTTAGGGCACTTTCTGCCTGGGAAACAAACATCAATTTTTATGGCCGCTGCTACATACATGTGTCAATTCCCCTTAGTGATTGTTACCTTGTTGTGGTGAAGGGACTTGCGTATTACAATGAAGCGACCACCTCTATGAGTGTGTTGGCAATGGCAATGTTGGCACACCCCAGATCATAAGGTCGTTGCTTCATTGTGAACAGACCAAAAGCGATCGGCTGGATAATTTTGCATAGAAAAAACACAAATTTTCTTTGTGATCATCTAAGGAGATCATTAAAGCCTACTAGGCCAACAATGGTCCCACACTGCAGAATCATTGTTTTCTGTTTCACTTAACTGTCACTGAACTACCTCAGCATGACTATAGGCTTTGAAAAACCTCCATCGCCTGCATTCTCCGAAACGTGCGCACGAGCACAGTCATAACTACACCAAGATTGACGCATAGAGGTATATAATTTATGTCATGAGTGTGTCAACTATTAACAACTCTTTGCGGTTGTCTAAAATCTATTCCATACACATCCCATGATAGGGGACATAACAGGGATTAAACTGATAGGAATAGTACTACTTAACACACCTTTTAATAATAATAATAATAATAATACTAGTGAACATAGGAGGCATTAAACTGATAGGAATAGTACTAATTAACACACCACTCATATCTGGTGGCACACACCGTACATTGCACGCACAGTGCCCCAAATTGGAAGTAGGAGGACCGACCAAGCATCTTTTTCCATCTCCCGGTTCCTAAAATCGATGCCATATACACGTCCCCTGATAGGGGACGTAACAGGGATTAAACTGATAGAAATAGTACTACTTAACACACCACTCATATTTGGTGGCACATTAGATTGCACGTACAGTTCCCCAAATTGGAAGTAGGAGGACCGACCAAGCATCTTTTTCCATCTCCCGGTTCCTAAAATCGATGCCATATATACGTCCCCTGGTAGGGGACGTAACAGGGATTAAACTGATAGGAATAGTACTACTTAACACACCTTATTATAATAATAATAATAATAATACTGAACGCAACAGGGATTAAACTGATAGGAATAGTACTACTTAACACACCCCACATATTGGGATTGCACAGTACATTACACGGCGCACACTCAGTGCCCCAAATTGGAGTTAAGAGGACCGACCAAGCATCTTTTTCCATCTCCCGGTTCCTAAAATCGATTCCATATACACGTCCCCTGATAGGGGATGTAACAGGGATTAAACTGATAGAAATAGTACTACTTAACACACCACTCATATTTGGTGGCACATTAGATTGCACGTGCAGTGCCCCAAATTGAAAGTAGGAGGACCGACCAAGCATCTTTTTCCATCTCCCGGTTCCTAAAATCAATGCCATATACACGTTCCCATGTTAGTGGACGTAACAGGGATTAAACTGATAGGAATAGTACTACTTAACACACCACTCATATCTGGTGGCACATTAGATTGCACGCGCAGTGCCCCAAATTGGAAGTAGGAGGACCAAACAAGCATCTTTTTCCATCTCCCGGTTCCTAAAATTGATGCCATATATACGTCCCCTGGTAGGGGACGTAACAGGGATTAAACTGATAGGAATAGTACTACTTAACACACCTTATAATAATAATAGTACTACTGAACGCAACAGGGATTAAACTGATGGGAATAGTACTACTTAACACACCCCACATATTGGGATTGCACAGTACATTACACAGCGCACACTCAGTGCCCCAAATTGGAGTTAAGAGGACCGACCAAGAATCTTTTTCCATCTCCAGGTTCCTAAAATCGATTCCAAATACACGTCCCCTGATAGGGGACGTAACAGGGATTAAACTGATAGGAATAGTACTACTTAACACACCACTCATATCTGGTGGCACACACAGTACATTGCACGCGCAGTGCCCCAAATTGGAAGTAGGAGGACCGACCAAGCATCTTTTTCCATCTCCCGGTTCCTAAAATCGATGCCATATACACGTCCCCTCATAGAGGACGTAACAGAGATTAAACTGATAGGAAAAGTACTACTTAACATACCACTCATTTCTGGTGGCACATTAGATTGCACGCGCAGTGCCCCAAATTTGAAGTAGGAGGACCAAACAAGCATCTTTTTCCATCTCCCGGTTCCTAAAATCGATTCCATATACACGTCACCTGATAGGGGACGTAACAGGGATTAAACTGATAGGAATAGTACTACTTAACACACCACTCCGATCTGGTGGCACAGTAGATTGCACACGCAGTGCCCCGAATTAGAAGTAGGAGGACCAACAAAGCATCTTTTTCAATCTCCTGGTTCCTAAAATCGATTCCATATACACGTCCCCTGATAGGGGACATAACAGGGATTAAACTGATAGGAATAGTACTACTTAACACACCTTATAATAACATAGAGAGAGGCAACGCAGAGAGAGGAGTCTGAAGAAGAGGAGTCAGAGGAGGAAGGTGGCTTTGAGGAGGTGGAAGACCATACATAGCAGGTGTCTCAGAGGCTTGTTGTCACCTTTCGGGGACCCTTGGTGTTGTACGTGGCTGGGTGGAGGAAGAGACCTTTAATGACATCAGTGAGGACAAGAAACGGGACATGGCTAGCTTGGTATCCAACCTTGTGCAAATGGGGAGTTTGCGGTGCGTTAAACAGGAAGTTTGGTCTGTCATAGTTTGGTCTGTCACTGTGATGCGGGCGTAACCCTTACACTACCTGATCGATACAACATCATACCTGATGTTTTAAAGCACGTTATTCCAAACAATCTAAGAATGTTAGGTGATTTATGCCCTTTATGGATTAAAACCCGACTCTGCGTCAACTACGCAATTTTCCATGGAAGTTTTGCCATGGATCCCCCTCCGGCATGCCACAGTCCAGGTGTTAGTCCCCTTGAAACAACCTTTCCATCACTATTGTGGCCAGAAAGAGTTCCTGTGGGTTTTAAAATTCGCCTGCCTAGTGAAGTCTATGGCGGTTCGCCCGGCTTGACCGTTCGCAAACATTTGAGGAAGTTTGCGTTCACGAACTGAAACTGTTATGTTTTACATCTCTAATAGTGATGTCAGTTTCTGTGGTTTTGAGGAGAGCGACACAGAGAGCTTTGACAGTAGTGTGCACGCTGGACGATTATCAAAGAGGTGCAGAACCACCAAACCACAAAATTCTGACACGCCTAGCACCAGCAGAGATGTCACAACTACAAGTGCACCAAGTTATGACATGCCTAGCACCAGCAGAGACGTGCCAACTACAAGTGCACCAAGTTCAGACACGCCTAGCACCAGCAGAGTTATACCAACTTCCATCAGAGAGGCACAAATGTCTGAAACACTCCCTCAAATTGCCTCTCTGAATTGGCAACCCCCAAGTATAGGCATCCTGTTTGTCCCAGAATTTAATGCTGTATCAGGTATTACACTGGATGTAACTGGATTTGACCCACTACAGTTCTTTCAGCTGTTTGTACCAGACAACCTTTTTGAGCATTATGTAAAAGAGACAAAGTTATATGGTTCTCAATATATTTCAAATAACCCCTCCTCTTACTATGCCCGGCCTGGACAATGGACACCCACAAATGTGGAAGAAATGAAAAAAAAATTGGCCTTAACATTTGCAATGGGTATCGTAAAAAAAAATACAATACGGTCTTATTGGGAGGCAAGTCCCATCCATAGCACCCCAAGTTTTGCAACTGTTATGTCCAGACAAAGATATGAAATACTCCTCAAGTTCTTCCATTTCAATGACAACAGTCAGTGCCCCTCAAATTCTTCTCCAGATTACAACCGGTTATATAAAATTAGGCCGCTTCTAAATTATCTGTCTGCAAAATGTTTAACTGTTTATACCCCCTCTGAAAATGGCTCAGTTGATGAGTCACTTGTTAAATTTAAAGGAAGGTTACATTTCAAGCAATTCCTTCCATCCAAGCGGGCCAGATATGGCATAAAACTTTATAAATTGTGTAAAAGCACAACAGGCTACACTTCTGCATTTCAAGTGTACCAAGGGAGGGACAGCAAATTAAACCCTCAAGGATGCCCAGCTGGTTTAGGAACAAATGCAAAAGTTGTCTGGTAACTAATGGGTCCACTGTTACAAAAGGGATACAAATTATTTATAGACAATTATTACACAAGTATTCCCCTTTTCCAGAGCCTGCAAGAAGCAAATACTGGAGCATGTGGCACGTTCAGGAGAAATTGCAGAGGTTTTCCACAATCCCTGCTGGCAAAAAAAAAACTACAAAGAGGACAATCTGATGCCCTTTGTAGTGGCAACCTGCTGGCACTACGCTACAAGGACAGAAAAGATGTACTTATGCTACTATGACACAGAAGCCACAGTGCCAGTAAGAGAAAGGGGGTCAACCACCGATAAACAAAAACCGACTTGCATACTAGAATACAATAAGTACATGGGGGGCACTAACCTGTCTGATCAGGTACTTAAACCATACAAAGTAATGCACAAGTCCTATGTCTGGTATAAAAAGTTATCCATCTATTTGCTACAGATGGCAATGTACAACTCCTATGTGCTGTACAAAAAGTCTATACCCCCAACACTAAACCAAAGACATCCACAAACGAGGTACTGTGTCTGCTCAAAAAGAGGCATCAGACGAGACACAAGATACTTTTGCCCTGACTGCCCCTCTTGGCCCGCACTGTAATTTGGAAACTGTTTTAAAGTATATCATACACAGGCACGCTTTTAAGTTTTCTTGCTGAAGAAAAATATATATAATATTGCTGTTCTCTTTTTGTATTTTAGGTACACATAGTACTTATACTAGTATTTCTTTATTTTTTGTAGTTTGCTAAATCAGCAGCATAGTGAAAAAAATGTTCCAACAAAAGGTGTAAAAAATGGAAAATGTAAATTTTACAATAAACCTCTTGCTGAATACTTTGTATTGTCTATTTTATTCAGTAGTGTCCTTTTAGGTGATTTTTAATGTTTTGGCTGCATATGGCCATATGGCCATTGCAAAGACAGCATGCTGGTATCTAAGCTTTACTTCTGGGTGCCATAAAGTGCCCTGGGAATGGGTGACATACACAATTGTTGTAGTTTTTTGCAGGAGTGTTTCCCACATTGATATTGGGGTGCTTTTTCTTGATAACTTGCAGCATGTTTGCAGTAATTTGGGCTAAATTAGCAGCAAAGTGAAAAAAATGCAATTTTTTTATTTTTTTTGTTCCATCTTCCAACAAAAAATGGAAAAAATGGAAAATGGCAATTTTACAATATACCCCTCGTTGAATACTTTAAGATGTCTATTTTACTCAGTAGTGTCCTTTTTAGGTGATGTTTATGTTTTGGCTGCATAGGGCCACTGCAAAGACAACATGCTGCTATCTAATGGCCTATGGAAAAAATGGCACTTTAAAGCTGAAAGGTATGCCTTTACTTCTGGGTGCCATAAAGTGCCCTGGGAATGGGCAATGTACACAATTGGGGTGTTGCTTTTTTGCAGGACAGTTTCCTGCATTTATATTGGGGCGCTTTTTCTTGATAGCTGGCAGCATGTTTGCAGTAATTTGGGCTACATTAGCAGCAAAGTGAAAAAATGCATTCTTTTAAAATTTTATCTTCCAACAAAAAGTGGGAAACAAAATGGCACTTTAAAACTGAAAGATATGCCTTTACTTCTGGGCGCGATAAAGTGCCCTGGGAGTGGGCGACGTACACAATTCAGATATTCTATACGTCCTGATCAGTAAGATAATATATTTTGGTATTACTATTTGCATTTGTACTACTAATCAAGGGAGTGTAATGGCCAAATTAACAATAAAAAGTTAAAAAAAAAAAGACTTTTTTCGCTATTTCTCTGCTCATAATCATTTTAAAAAAAAACACTGTAATTTATTAAATCAGTCAAGAAAATATTTACCCTATGTGTCTTGGAAAAATAAAGTCAAAACAATTATTATATGCAAAGCACTTGTAAAGATATTATTATTTAAAACAGTGTATTCCAGAACTGTAAATTTTGACCTGGACACTGGGGCATCAATGACCCTTGGTCATAAAAGGGTTAAACTTTGAAAATTTGTCACACTTTTATGTTTCCATAATTTCTCCCATATTTCAACTCTAATTTGAAAAAATGAATCCTCCCTTGGATGTGGTATCTCTTTCTCACGCTCCCTCTCTAGCCTGTAACCCTGATTTCCCGCCACCATGTGCTCACCATGGTAGGTGCATAAAAAACATAGAAAGTTGATAGAGCAGATATTAAATTGGATCGTGAACATCACGGGGACGTGCGACATGGTGGGGCAGTAAGTCTGCACATGCCTACACGAACTGACTGACAGGGGTCAGCCCCTGCAACTTCTGGGTCTCCAAAATGGGCACATGGCCTGAGCTTGCCCTTTACCCCTTGGAGGTACTGGCCTGCCCTGCAGCCAGTGTATTGTCTGAATGTGTGTTTAGCATGACTGGAGTTATCACAGGTTATATTTCCCAATGTTTTGGGTGTACCCTAATTTTAAAAATAAAATTTAAAACCAAAAAGCAGTGTAGGCTACCTCCTCCTTCTCCACCGCGGCTTCCACCTACACCGCCACATACACTGCCTCCTCAACCTCCTACTTCATATGGACCTGGTCCTCCTAAATCAAGATTATTACTTTTTATTTTTACGTATTTTATGTTATTTAAAGTCATTTCCCTATCCACATTTGTTTGCAGAGCACTTGCCATGCTCTTAACCACATTTTGACGCCATTTGCAGCCCTCTAGCCCTTTCCGTGACATTTTTACAGCCATTTTAGTGCTCAAAATTCGGGGTCCCCATTGACTTCAATGGGGTTCGGGGTCAAGTTTGGGTCCCGAACTCAAATTTTTTTCCGAAGTTCGGTCGAACTCGTCGAACCCGAACATCCAGGTGTCCGCTCAACTCTAACCGTGAGACCTTAAAAGTTGTGGTGCAGCAAATAACCAGTGTCGTGTGACTGGTCTCAGGTATTGCAGATGCCACTTTCATAAGGGCTAGTCACTTTTTGAAAAAAATGACAACTGCCAATGACGTGGAAGTCTACCTGACCACCTTCGAAAGGACTGCCGAGCGAGAGGGTCGGCCAAAAGTACAGTGGGCAGGACTGTTGGCACCCTTCCTTTCAGGAGAACCCCAAAAGGCATATTTTGACCTGGAGAATCATGATGCTATTGACTATGATAAACTAAAAAAGGAGATCCTTACACACCTTGGAGTTACTCTTTCGGTCCGCGCACAACGTGTACACAACTGGGAACACAGCATGGATAAACCTCCACGTTCTCAAATGCACGACCTCATACACCTGACCAAGAAGTGGTTGCAGCCGGAGATCCTGACAGGCCCCCAGATGGTGGAGCGGGTTATGAAGGACCAGTACTGAAGGGCCCTCGCCGTTAGCTTGTGCAAGTGGGTGAGCCATGGTGACCCCAAGAATGCTGACCAGATGGTGGAGAGGTACACAGCCACGGAGGAGCTACTAAGTCTGCCACAGCACCCCCCCCCCCCCCCCCAGCCCCGCAGTGGAGATCTCCAGGACTACTTTGTAAGACTATTGTAATTGAAGGGGGGGGCTAGCAGAGGTGATATATCTGTGGGTGCAGGTGGAGAGACTGGAGGCCCAGGCTCTAGAAGGGAAATGTGAAGTCTATTGATGGTAAACTGGTGTGGAACCCGACAGCAGACTTTGCTTCCCATAAGGCTTTGAAACACAACTTATTGTATCAGGTGGTAAAAAGCGGAGAGGATCTGGTGGAACAATTATTGATTCCTAAAGTTTGCCAATGAACGGTACTAGATATTGCTCATGGTCACCTTATGGGGGGGGGGGGGGGGGGGGCTTTTGGGAGCTGTAAAGACTATAGACCGAGTCCTTCAAAGGTTATTTTGGTGTGGGGTCCATAAAGATGTTAAAGATTATTGTGACATCTGCCCAGAGTGCCAAATTTCGGCTCCTAGGCCACACTATCGTAGTCCCCTGGTTACCTCTACCAATAATTGAGATACCATTTGAGAGAATAGCCATGGACCTGGTGGGGCCTATTATAAGATCTGCTTGAGGCCACCAACATATTCTTGTAATCATGGACTACTCTACTCGTTACCTGGAAGCTATATGCTTATGTAATATGTCATCGCCAAAGGGCTATAGCCAAAGAGTTGGTGCAGGTGTTCAGTCGCATAGGACTACCAAAAGAGATCCTAATAGATCAGGGTACCCCTTTTATGTCACGCATCATGGAGGCGTTATGTAAACTGTTCTAAGTTAAACAGCTGCGTACCTCGGTCTACCATCCACAGACTGATGGACTGGTAGAGAGATTTAATAAAACTGTAAAAGCCATGCTTAAGAAAGTAGTGGACAAAGATGGGAAAAAAAATGGGATTTCCTTCTCTATGTTTGCCATCCGTGAAGTCCCTATCATGGTAATTGAGGGAAGGGAAGCAAACCAAACACAACAAAATTAAACAAAACAGCAGGCTAGTCCCCACAGCTAGGGAACATGGAAAGGTCACCTCCTGACAATCCCTGAGCCTTTCCTGGACTGCTACCAACATGAACAAATCTTGAAGGTAGAAGTGTTCATGCTCTCCAACCTAAGCCCTGCTGCAACTGACACAAACCCTCAGCTAGGGAGCAGGCAAAAAGACAACTGGTTCCTTGCACAAGATGAAGGAACCAGCGTCTACCTAACGCCTAGCCAGTAGAAACAACAGAAGGGAAGGAAGGAGGACTTAACTGAAGACAAACTGGGAGTAGGAGATCCGCAAAACACCAGCAAAGAACTTCAGGAGAAACTATATACCACAAGGGCTATAGTGAGAGGCAGGTATAAATAGCATCACTAACTAACTAATGAGAAGAACCTGTGAGGGGGTAGGATCCTGCCCAAAGCCACAACAAAGCAATCTGTCAGATAGTTTCACATGCAGCAAGTATGACAGATCTTCTCAGATCACTCACAGGGGAGGGTGTGACAGTCCCTCAGTCATCTATGGGCTGCTCCCCGTTTGAGTTATATGGTTGCCACCCTAGGGGTCTGCCAGACATAGCAAAAGAAACCTGGGAAGAAGAAGCTACCCCCTATAGAAGTGTCAATGAAATAATGGCACAAATGCAAGATTGTATATCTTTGGTGATGCCTATTGTACGAGAACATACGGCCCAGGCCCAGGGGGCACAACAAAGGGTGTATAACCGTAGTGCCCGAGTACGTACCTTTGCGCCAGGTGACTGGGTACTGGTGCTGATTCCTACAGTAGAGAGTAAATTCCTGGGTAAGTGGCAAGGCCCCTTTGAGGTGATAGAGAGAGTAAATGAGGTAAACTATAAAATCTGTCAAACAGGTAAGAGGAAACCTGAGCAAGTATACCACGTCAATCTTATATAACCGTGGAAAGATCGACTATCACTTGCTGCCGACACCCCCTTCCCACCAGAGCAGTGGTCCTCTGGGAAGCCCCTGTTGCCAGAGGTAACAGTACCAGACTTCCTGACACAAAAGGTAGAAGTGCAGGGGTTCCTCTTTAGGAATAGGGATTTCTTCTCGGAGATACCAGATCGCACCTCTGTCATAAAACATAACATCATTACAGAACCAGGGGAAAAGGTTTAGCTGTGACCCTACAGAATACCAGAGGCCAGGAGAGGGGTTATCTCTGAAGAGGTGAGGAAAATGTTGGAACTTGGGGTAATTAAGGAGTCCCATAGCCAGGGTGCAGCCGGTTATCAATTTACTGTGTGAGACTGTCATGGTCTTACCTTCTCACTGTTCTCCTTCGTTTGACATGTGCTGGCGGCCATCTTGGTTTCTGGGGTTCTTGTAGCCTCCCACCCTGCGGCTCCTCCTTCCCACTGGGAGGAGCTGGATGCCTAGCTCATATATATAGAAGGTCTGTGGCTTCAGTTCCTTGCTTGGTCCTCCTGTGTGCACATGCTTCAAAGACTGCTGCTGCTTCTGGTTCCTGATCCTGGCCACGTCTGACTACCCCGTTGGTTTCCGATCCTGGCTTCGTCTGACTACCCCGTTGGTTCCTGATCCTGGCTACGTCTGACTACCCTCCTGGTTCCTGATCCTGGCTACGTCTGACTACGCAAGACCCTGCTTCAGTTTAGCCATCCGTTTGGACTTTAGCTACGGCTTGATTTTCAATAAAGCCTTCTTATTCCACCTATCTCTGTTGTACGTCTGGTTCATGGTTCCATGACATTAGGACCAAGCCATGAATTCTGACGGTACAGGGCCATCCTCGCTACCTACGCTGGTTGCCAGACTTGATCAGCAGGATCACCTGTTGGGTCGGTTCGCTGTGGCGTTACAAACCCTGCTTGAACGCACGGCTCATTTAGCTTCCGTTGCCGATGGGTCGGTTGTCGCTCCTGGGCCCGCTCCTACTGCCGCTCCGGTTGTTGCGCCAGAGTCTACCCCGACACCTGTTGCTGCACCTGCGGTGTTTCGGGGTATGACCGGTTCTGCCCCCCTTCCACAGCGCTTTGGGGGAGAGCCAACTCAGTGCCGAGGTTTCCTTAACCAGGTGGCCATTTATTTCGAGTTGCTGCCACATGCCTTTCCTACTGAGAGATCAAAGGTGGGCTTCTTGATCTCGCTGCTCTCGGACAAGGCCTTGGCCTGGGCCAGCCCTTTATGGGAGAACAACAATCCGGTGGTTGCCGAGTTTTCCGGTTTTGTTGCTTCTCTTCGGAAGGTATTCGATGTGCCGGCTCGTGCTGCCTCTGCTGCGAAGCTCCTTATGTCCATCAGACAGGGTTCACGATCCGTAGCTGAATACGCCATTGAGTTTCGTACCCTGGCAGCAGAGGTGGGCTGGAATAATGAGGCTCTGGTCGCTGCTTTCTCTCATGGTCTCTCGGATGCCTTGAAGGATGAGATTGCAGCTAAGGACCTACCAGTGGAGCTCGAGTCTCTTATTTCTTTCCTGATTTTGATTGACACCAGACTCAGGGAGAGACCTTCCTTTAAGGAGAGCCTGCGGAGGCCTTCTAACAGATTGGCGCCTACGTTTGCTGTCCCACCCGTGCCTCCCTCTCCTCCCACGCCTCCTGGGGATGACTTGTCTGGGGGTGAACCCATGCAGCTGGGGTTTGCTCGCCTGTCCGAGGGGGAGAGGGTACTCCGGAGAAGCGAGGGCCGATGCATGTACTGTGGTCTCGGTGGGCATTTTGGTTGGCATGCCCGAACCGTCCGGGAAACGCTCGCACCTGAGATCCTGTCGGGGGCAGATCTTGGGTGGAGTCTCCTCGTCCCCGGTTTCCCGTGTTGACAAACCACTGATTACTGTTGTCCTCTCCTGGGTCGGGGGCTCGGTGACGACCCAGGCGTTGGTGGACTCTGGTGCTGGTGGCTTGTTCATTGATAGTGTGTTCGCCTGCCGCCAATTCCATTCCTCTGCAGCCTCGAGGTTCCCCACTGGCTCTTGAGGCGATAGACGGCAGACCCCTTCTGCCGCCACACGTGACTCATGAGACCCTTCCAGTGGGGATGGCCATTGGTGCCGTTCACAGAGAGTCGGTCTGTCTCCAGGTTATTTCGTCTCCACACTACTCGGTGGTCTTGGGGTACCCCTGGCTCCAGAAGCATAATCCGACTTTCGATTGGAGATCGGCCGAGATCCTCTCGTGGTCACCGCAGTGTGGGGCTAGTTGCATCCATGGGCCTGTCAAGTTGCTGTGTACTTCCTCGGACTCTCTGTTGCCTCCTGAATACGAGGAGTACCGGGATGTATTCGATAAGGTGCGTGCGGTTGCCCTACCTCCGCACCGCCCATACGATTGTGCCATAGAGTTACAATCTGGTGCCGTTCCTCCTCGTGGCAAAGTCTATCCACTGTCGGTAGCGGAGAATGAGGCCATGGAGGAGTACGTGAGGGAGGCGCTTTCACGCGGACACATTCGCAAATCCTCGTCCCCGGCAGGGGCTGGATTTTTCTTTGTGAAAAAGAAGGGCGGTGAGTTGAGGCCTTGCATCGACTACAGGGGTCTCAATCGCATCACGATCAAGAACGCTTACCCGATACCCTTGATTTCCGAGCTGTTCGATCGCCTCAAAGGGGCCACGGTCTTTACCAAACTCGACCTGAGGGCGGCATATAACCTGGTAAGGATCAAGGCGGGCGATGAGTGGAAGACCGCGTTTAACACCAGGACCGGTCATTATGAATCCTTGGTTATGCCCTTTGGGTTGTGCAATGCGCCCGCAGTCTTCCAGGAATTCATCAACGATGTTTTCCGTGACCTGTTGCAGCAGTGTGTGGTGGTCTATTTGGATGACATCTTGGTATATTCTGAATCCATGGAGGCCCACATTCTGGATGTCAGACGAGTGTTGCAACGGTTACGAGAGAACAAGCTGTTCGGTAAGCTTGAGAAATGCGAATTTCACCGATCCCAGGTAACCTTCTTAGGTTACATCATTTCCGCTGAGGGGTTCTCCATGGATCCTGAGAAGGTTTCGGCTGTCTTACAGTGGCCCCAGCCCAGTGGTCTTCGTGCCCTGCAGCGCTTTTTGGGCTTCGCCAATTATTATCGGAAGTTCATCAGGGACTTTTCCATGCTAGCCAAGCCTCTCACGGATCTGACCAGGAAGGGCAGTAATCCTCAGGTCTGGCCGCTCGAGGCCATCCGAGCTTTTGAGGCTCTAAAGTCCGCCTTTGTGTCGGCTCCGATTCTGTCGCATCCCAACCCTGGGTTGCCTTTTGTCCTCGAGGTGGACGCGTCTGAGACGGGAGTAGGCGCCCTCCTGTCTCAGCGTAGAACACCAGAGGGTCCTCTGCTTCCTTGTGGGTTTTACTCCCGGAAACTGTCTTCCGCGGAGTGCAACTATCAGATTGGTGACAGGGAGTTATTGGCCATCGTGCAGGCCCTTAAAGAATGGAGGCACTTGCTCGAGGGCTCGGTGGTTCCGGTTCTCATCCTGACGGACCACAAGAATCTGACCTACCTCTCTGAGGCCAAGAGATTGACACCACGTCAGGCCAGATGGGCTCTGTTCTTGTCACGTTTTAATTACGTGGTCTCCTACCTACCCGGCTCCAAGAACATCAGAGCGGATGCCTTATCACGGCAGTACTCCGAGCTGTCCGGGGAGGAGTCGATTCCGACTACGGTCATACCTCCGAATCAGATCCTGGCCTGCTATTCGCACCAGCCTGACCTCTCCTCTGGGTGAGCAGATTTTGGCGGCTCAATCTGGTGCTCCCTCTGGGAGACCCAACGGCAGATGTTTTGTGCCTGAGGAGTTGCGCACTCGGTTGTTGCGAACCTACCATAACTCCAAGGCCGCGGGGCATCCTGGAAAGAATCAGCTGTCCTGGGCTGTTTCACGTCTGTTCTGGTGGCCTTCTCTACGTTCCGACATCGCCGCATATGTAGCGGCATGCTCCGTTTGTGCCCAGAGTAAGTCCCCTCGGCACCTTCCGTTGGGCCTTTTGCAACCCATAGCCACCGGGGAGCGTCCATGGTCACACCTGGGGATGGATTTCATTGTGGACCTCCCTGCATCCCGAGGCCATACGGTCATTCTCATGATTGTGGATCGGTTTTCCAAAATGTGCCACTGTGTTCCTCTCAAGAAGTTACCCTCTGCACAAGAGTTGGCCACGATTTTTGCCAGGGAGGTCTTCCGGTTGCACGGTTTGCCCAAGGAGATTGTGTCGGATCGGGGGAGTCAGTTTGTGTCCAGGTTCTGGCGCGCCTTTTGCTCCCAGTTGGGGATTCATCTCTCTTTCTCCTCGGCCTACCACCCTCAGTCCAATGGGGCCGCAGAACGATCCAATCAGGCCTTGGAGCAATTCCTTCGTTGCTATGTCTCCGATCACCAAGACAATTGGGTTGACCTCCTGCCTTGGGCTGAGTTTGCCAGGAACACGGCGGTGAACTCTTCCTCTGGGACGTCTCCCTTCATGGCCAATTATGGGTTCCAACCTGCCGTGTTACCGGAGGTATTCTCTCCCCAGGATATTCCGGCTGTGGAGGATCACCTTTCCGTCCTACGTGCTTCTTGGGTACAGATCCAGAGGTCCCTTGAGGTCTCTGCGCAGCGCCAGAGACTCCAGGCTGATCGCAGACGAGCGCCCGCTCCTTCCTACCAGGTCGGAGACCGTGTATGGTTGTCCACCCGCAACCTCAACCTTCGAGTGCCCACTCCCAAGCTGGCGCCTCGCTTTGTTGGTCCCTTCCGAGTGCTTCGCAGGGTAAACCCGGTAGCCTATGCCCTTGCGCTTCCTCCTGGCATGCGGATCTCCAACGTGTTTCATGTCTCCCTGTTGAAGCCATTGGTGTGTAATCGTTTCACTTCCTCGGTTCCTCGGCCCCGTCCGGTCCAAGTGGGCAATCGTGAGGAATATGAGGTGAGCAATATCCTGGACTCACGCCTGGTCCGCGGTCGGTTGCAGTTTTTGGTCCATTGGCGTGGTTATGGTCCAGAGGAGCGTTCCTGGGTTCCCTCCGCAGATGTCCATGCTCCTGCTTTGCTCCGAGCCTTCCACGCACGCTTCCCTCAGAGAACCGTTCTTTACTCCGCGGAGGAGGGGCCCTTGAGGGGGAGGTACTGTCATGGTCTTACCTTCTCACTGTTCTCCTTCGTTTGACATGTGCTGGCGGCCATCTTGGTTTCTGGGTTTCTTGTAGCCTCCCACCCTGCGGCTTCTCCTTCCCACTGGGAGGAGCTGGATGCCTAGCTCATATATATAGAAGGTCTGTGGCTTCAGTTCCTTGCTTGGTCCTCCTGTGTGCACATGCTTCAAAGACTGCTGCTGCTTCTGGTTCCTGATCCTGGCCACGTCTGACTACCCCGTTGGTTTCCGATCCTGGCTTCGTCTGACTACCCCGTTGGTTCCTGATCCTGGCTACGTCTGACTACCCTCCTGGTTCCTGATCCTGGCTACGTCTGACTACGCAAGACCCTGCTTCAGTTTAGCCATCCGTTTGGACTTTAGCTACGGCTTGATTTTCAATAAAGCCTTCTTATTCCACCTATCTCTGTTGTACGTCTGGTTCATGGTTCCATGACAGAGACAGGCTTCACAGCCAATCCAAAAAAATGTGCCATTGGTCTTGAAGATGCTAAATATCTGGCTTACATCATAGGCCAAGGCCTAAACAAAATTAAAGCTATACAAAAATGGCCTCAACCGGTAAACAAGAAGCAACTCCATGCCTTCTTGGGGATTATAGGCTATTATCGGCGATTTATTTTGCATCCCTTGCAGCCCCATTAACAGACCGGACAAAAGGAAAAGACTCTGTCATGTTCAAGTGGTCACAAGAGGCTGAAAAATCATTTCAGACTTAAACAATCCTCCTGTGCGCTCAGCTGGTGCTGATAACCCCAGACTTTAAGAAAGGGTTTGTCCTACATACGGATGCATCTGAGGTGGGACTGGGGGCAGTACTGTCACAGGTATGAGATGGAGAAAAACACCCAGAAGGTAGCAGAACAGCCAATCAACAACAGTGGCGTCTCTAGCTTTCAAATTTTGGGGGGGCACAATGGGGGCCAGGACAAAAGTAGGGGGGGGCAGCTATAACAACAATACATTTACACAAGTACGCTTAGAAATGCTGTGATACTTTACCCAATACCTAAAACCGCAACAGGGAAGAAAAGTCCAGCTGTCTGTGGATGACACTTTTATAGAGAGGGGGATCTGTGGATGACACTGCTATGGGGGGGATCTGTGGATGCCACATACCGTGTACAGCATCTTATGCTATATGTGTCATCCACAGATCCACCCCATGACAGTGTCATCCCCATTTCCCCCTCCATAACAGTGTCATCCACAGATCTCCCTCCCCGCCTCTCACAGGAGTGTACATTTGACATTTCTAAACCGTAATCCATATCCTGCAATAACTTTAACTTTACATCAGGATTAAGTGGCCGCTCATCTCTACTAGTACCTTAACCTTACACCACTCGGCTAGCTTCGGTAACAGGGCCAGGCTACAGCCTACAGGTCCTGCCTGTGACTTATGGGATGGAAGATACTTCGGCCCATAAAACCTGCCCCTTACCTTACTGCCCCCACCTGTACCAAAATTAACAGACAGAGACATCTTCTTGGGAAAAGAGCCTTCTCGGCCAATTTATTAATCAACATCAATTATCACTTAACAGAAATACGTAATAACACGCATAACATGTCAATTACCATAACATATGAACCATTGCATAGGATCCTAGAAGGCAACAGGTAAGCTGTGCTCTCCACCATTCACCTCCACTTGTCATACCGCCTTACCCTCGGCCACGGTCACCGACCCGAGAGCACCGAATCCTCCATACTGTAATTGATCTCCCCTATAGGCCCATGTGCCCAACAGGAGCCCCATGCACAAGCTTACCGAACCTCCTGAGATGCACACTCCACCTTGGCATGCACCTATTAAACTTATCATTGCCTTCCAGGACCCTCCATTACCACGCCACGAACGACCATAGGAGACACCTCACCTATCGGAGTCCCGCCACACACGAAGAGCCGCCTCCAGACCCTCCTGAATCCCTAAGGCCCACATATCAATTCCCACCTCGTTAAGGTGCACACCATCAGACCTAAGAAACTGAGGCCAACCTCCCTATTAAGCTTAGCCCGAGCCCTGTTAAGACGGTCCACCGACCTCGCAAAACGCCACACCCTCCGAGCCACCACCTCAGACCAAACCACCAACATACCCGGAACATCAGACCACAAACGCAATAAATCTAACTTCATATCCCGAATCACCTCCCTAGTACGGCGAACATCCAGATCATTTCCCCCAACATGCAATACAACAATATCAGGTGACCTATCCAACGAGACTGAAGAATGAAATTCCGGAAGCACCCTACCCCACAAAAGGCCCCGTATGCCAATCCAGCGCACTTGCATGTCAGCCGGGTCAATCCCCAATTGCCGTCTGTTCCTCCGCACGTCCGCCCGCAATGCTCCCCAGTACACGTAGGAATGTCCGAAGATCCATGCCATACAAGCCGACCCTGTAAACACATAAAATAAAAAAACAGCTCACTAAGCAGCTTAACAAAATCCTATATAACAACTGAACTTTGTTCCCCTTGGACTCACAACATATGAGGACGAACATACGATTGATAACATCTAGATTCCCACCGGCCAATCCGCTTAATGGCCTCCTCCCCCAGGCCCCATCTGGCCGCCTCCGTTGCCGCCCCAATCCTAAAGGAATGAGGCGCAAAGTCCTGCGCCAGATAACCCGCTGCAACCAAACATTTCCTAAAAACCGCAACAAATTGATACCGCGACAAAGCCGACCCATCCACATGCATCAACAACGAACCCTCCACATCCGGCCTAACCGCCAACAACTCCTCTACACACCTGACCAGACACAAAACCGACCCAAGCTACGGGCGCAGTATAATAACCACCCCTTTGCCCTCCTGATCGGTTTTCGACCTGCGCAATACACAACGCAAACCTCCCCCAGAAAAACACACATCCTACCGCAACAAACCGCCCTCACACGACCGACTTCCCGACACCAATTCAGACACCCTGAAGGCCTCGAAAAAGGCCAGGGAAGAAGCAGCCCTAAACAAACAAACCTCATAAGGCGTCAAACACACCCCACAAACCGTCTCCCACAACGACTGCAACACTGCCCACGAAACTGGCCTAAGAGTGTCTGGCCGAGCGGCACTTCGCCTATAACCCTTCAAAGCCTGCCGTACCAGAAAACATTTAGACACATCCACAAGCCCTCGCAACCGCAACCAAAAGGTGACAGCCGCCACCCGCTTGGAAACCACCGACACCCCCGAACTATAAGACAAACCGATAAAATATACTAACAACATCTGAAAATCTTCCACTACCTCACAACCCCCCACCTGATCCAGCAACTGCTCCCACTGGGACCACACCGAAGAATACGCCAACCACGTACTCCTACTCACGGACCGGCGAATCAACTCAGAGGAAACCCCAAGGCCACGTTCCAGAGCCACTGAGTACATGGTAGACCCAACTCGTCCGCATCTGGCACCAGCCCTCGAAAACGATACCACTGGAAACGAGAGAGTGAATCAGCGATGTCATTATCAACACCCGGGACATGCACAGCCACAAAACAAGAATTCAATCCCAAACCGCTAAGAACTAAATGGCGAAGCAAGCGCAACACCGGAGGCGAATTAGCTGACTGACTGTTAATCGCCGGAACCACCCCCATGTTGTCACAGCAAAATCTCACTCTTTTATTCCTGAGCACATCCCCCCACAATTCAACAGACAAAACAATTCCAACAAAACCAAATTCCTCAAAAACCCCGCTTCCACCCAAACATCCGGCCAGGCACCTGCACTCCACTGCCCCCCACAAAAGGCCCCGTAACCACAAGACCCCGACGCATCCGTACACAGCTCCAAATCAACACTAGCAACAGGCGCCCCCATCCACACCGAATGCCCATTAAATTCTCCCAAAAAACGCTCCCACACCAGCAAGTCATCCCGAACCTCGGACGATAATCTCAAAAAATGGAAAGGCCTCTGCACACCTGCCATCGCCATGGCCAAGCGCCTGTAGAAAACCCGACCCATTGGCAGAATTCTGCACGCAAAATTCAGCTTCCCTAAAACAGACTGCAATTTCGCAATTGCACTTTTTTTGCCTTTCTCAAGAAAGTAATATCAGCGCGCAAATCCACCACCTTTTCCTCCGGCAAGCTACACTCCATGGCCAGACTATCAATCACTATACCCAAAAATTTTACAGAAGTCGCTGGACCCTCCGTCTTTTCCGGTGCCAAAGGGACCCCCAATCGACCAGCTATGCTCTCCATTGTGTACAACAATACCGAACAAACTCGCGACCCAGCAGGTCCCATAAACAAAAAATCGTCAAGATAATGTAAAACGGAAGTCCAACCCGCCTCCTGCTTCACCACCCACTCCAAGAAAGAAGCAAACTTCTCAAAGAACATGAGATTGCACAACCCATCGGCAAATAACAATCAACATAAAAACTGCCCTCCCACTTAAATCCCAACAAATGACAACTATCCGGATGAATGGGTAATAAACGGAAGGCAGCCTCTAGATCCGTCTTTGCCAACAAAGCCCCCTTTCCAAAACGACGCACCCATCGAACCGCCTCATCAAACGAAGTATACGAAACCGAACAAAGCTCCTCAGCAATACCATCATTAACAGAACTACCCTCAGGAAACAACAAGTGGTGTATGAGCCTAAACTTGCCTGCCTCCTTTCTAGGAACCAAATCCAAAGGTGACACCCACAGACCCGACAACGGGGATTCCGCAAACGGGCCAGCGACCCGCCCCGCCGCGACCTCCTTACCAATCTTCTCCGCTACCACGTCCGGCCTACGCAAAGCCGACGCCAGGTTACGGGGAGCCACCACCGGGCTAACCGAAAAACACGGGATCCGAAAACCATCCCTGAAACCAACGAACAACAATGCAGCTGCAGCCCTATCTGGGTACCTCTCTAACCACGGCACCATCTCTTCCACCTTCACCGGTGTCACCCCTCTTCTGTGCCCCATCAACTCCTTTACCCCGCCCACGCTTGAAACACTGTGACAGACTGTGAGCCCCACCACATCCGGAACATTCATGCTTGAACCAGCAACTGCCAGCAGCAACCCTTTTTCTGCCCGCTACCAGGCTCGGACGCCGAGGAAGCCCCGGCCGCCCCATGAAAGGACTGATAACCCACCTTTGGAGCGGCCATAAGCCGATATCTTTATGATCCCAACGAATACTCGCCCGGACCGCCTTTCGCGGACGAAATTGTTCGTCGTACCTCAGCCATGTCACACCCCCATAAGTCCTGTAGGCCTCACCAATGGCATCCATGTAACAGAAAAGAGCGGAACAGTGTTCCGGTGCTTTCTCACCCACCACACTTGCCAGAATGGCAAAAGCCTGCAGCCAATTCAAATTCGTCCGCGGTATCAGCGGTACCAACGCTTCTCTTCCTCTTCCTTTTTGGACTCATCAGGCTTAACCCTATCCAAATTAATCTTCTCCAACTGGAGCAACGAGAATATCTCCACGTACTCGCCCCTCCAAATCATCTCCCTAACCTCCGCCTTCAAATGAGCCTCCAGCGGCCCCTCAAAGCAGACGTAAACCTCACCCCTAGCCACGTCCGCCAACCGCACCTCGTCCACAACCTTACCTTTCCCACCAACACCGACCAACACTTCCCCAGCCACCGGAACCACCAAATCCGCCCCAACGCTACTTGCGCCGGCCCCGCCAGACTGACACCCCATACCACCGGACGTTACCGGAGCCCACACATCCGTCGGCGACTCCCGAACACCCGACCCCAATCTTGATAACAGCGACACTATCCCCTCCAGCAATTCCTGCGCCAACCCCTGGCCCTGCAAAACACCACCCCCCACCACTCGCTCAACAGGAGCCCGTTGCTGACCCGAAGGTCCCTCACCTGACCGGCCCTGAGGTATCCGCCCAGCAGCTGCGGTCCGCCCAGATCCTCCTACCATCGATGGTCTGCTCAGCGACACCGCCGCCGGACCGGCTCCGTCCTCGTCCATCCGCCCGTCGTCCGCTTCCCAGTCGTCCTGACTCACTTCGCCGTCTTCCACCTCCACATCCGCCAGCCGTCCAGGCCCACCGCTAGGCAGCCGCTGCACCTCGTCGCCCCCAGCAACCGACGCCACCCGGCTCCGTCTAGGCTCACCGGCAGGAGAACCGGCAGCCGCCACACAAATAAGTCCTTCCCTGGTGTCGTCCTGTACTGCAGAGCCTCCTGATCCATCTCCCACAGCCAGTGCATCCTGCTGCACCGACCCACCTGTAGTACCAGGAACGGACACCGGTGTCGCTGTTGAGCTCTGCCTGCTCCCCCGCCTCCTCACAGAAGAAGAATGCCGCCGACCCTGAGCCAGGGGCCGCGGCGCAACCCGCTCCACCGCTGGCGACAGTAGCAGATCCAGGCCCCCACCGCCAGGCTGTAGGGCCGCACACTCATCCCCCAACCTCGGCCGACTCGCCGCTTGCTCCACAGGTAAGGGACGCCGGCTGGCTCGCTCCCCCTCAGACAAGGCCTCCAGGGAAGGCGCCACTCCGCCATACCTCCCCCCACGCAGCGAATGGGACAAGGCGACGGGTGCAACCCGGTCCTCTCCCGCTGATGCCCGGTGCCGACCGGGATTCCTCCCACTGCGCGGGCAAGGCACCGGACTCACTGCCCTCACCGCCCGCACTGGAGGGTCCCTGCTGGGGCTCCTTAAGCGCCGCTGCACCCGTGGGGTAGCCTCAGGGCTCAGTCTCTCAGGGGGTACAGACCTCCTAGCCCTAGGCCTCGCAACAGGGGTGGCCGGTGTGGGAACTGGACCCGCGAAAACAGCCTGCAGACTCTGCTGTAACCAGTTGGCCGCATGTCTCTCCGCTGCCATCCTCACTGCCCCCAATAACTCCTCTAAAGGCGCCATTAGACTCACAGAGCTCGCCAGACACGGAAAAAAAACGTTCTCCTTCTTCCCACGAGCGGCGTCTGCCAAACTCCGCCCCCGCTTCCCTCATATACTGCCCGGGAACCATGACCATGACCCCTCCCCTCACCTAAACTTTAATCCTCAACTGCCTAACTTCCCCCCAAGTCACACAGCACTATGCTAAGGCTGCGCCTAGCTCCGTTGCCTAGCTTAGTTGTTATCGAGCGAGTGCTGATTTCTGCAGGTCAGAGCATACGGATTACAGTTTAGAAGAAATGTACACTCCTGTGAGCGGTCCAGTGGCGGATCCAGAGCCTGGTCTCGGGAGGGGCACTTCAAGATTATTTTCTGTCCGCCGCCACAGAACAAGGGTGCTTATAGAACGAACTACACAGTGTAGAGGTATACTGTATATTGTGTGGCACAGTGTAGAGGTATACTGTATATTGTGTGGCACAGTGTAGAGGTACACTGTATATTGTGGGGCACAGTGTAGAGGTATACTGTATATTGTGTGGCACAGTGTAGAGGTATACTGTGTGGCACAGTGTAGAGGTATACTGTGTGGCACAGTGTAGAGGTATACTGTGTGGCACAGTGTAGAGGTATACTGTGTGGCACAGTGTAGAGGTATACTGTGTGGCACAGTGTAGAGGTATACTGTGTGGCACAGTGTAGAGGTATACTGTGTGGCACAGTGTAGAGGTATACTGTGTGGCACAGTGTAGAGGTATACTGTGTGGCACAGTGTAGAGGTATACTGTGTGGCACAGTGTAGAAGTATACTGTGTGGCACAGTGTAGAGGTATACTGTGTGGCACAGTGTAGAGGTATACTGTGTGGCACAGTGTAGAGGTATACTGTGTGGCACAGTGTAGAGGTATACTGTGTGGCACAGTGTAGAGGTATACTGTGTGGCACAGTGTAAAGGTATACTGTACGGCACAGTGTAGAGGTATACTTTGTGGCACAGTGTAGAGGTATACTGTGTGTCACAGTGTAGAGGTATGCTGTGTCGCACAGTGTAGCGGTATACTGTATATTGTGGGGCACAGTGTAGAGGTATACTGTATATTGTGGTGCACAGTGTAGGCTATATGTCTATAACATAAACATATTTCACATGAACACTTACAGTTACTTGGCTTGGCTCTTGGGGGTCTCGGTCGCCACTTCCACACTTTGGCCGGGGGCTCGGCGGAGTTGATGTTGTGTTTTATCCTAATGAAAAGATTTCATAATAAGGATTTGGAGAAGGGGCAGAGGGATAGCAGAGCAGGGAGAGGCTGGTGCTGCTACTAGGGGGTCATACCATGGGGGAGTAATAAAGCCCACCATTATGCCCCCCAGTAGAAATAATTCTCCTTATAATGTGACAATGCAAAAAATACCCCCTTATGCCCCCAGTTGAGCTAATGTCCCCCATAATGTGCCAGTATAAAATACCCCTATATAGTGCCCCCAGTAAATGCCCCCATAGTGCTCCTCTCCCCCTCCTCCTAGTGCCCCCCATAATGTACCAGTATAAAATGCCCCAGTAGATGTCCCCCATAATTTTGCAAGTATAAATTACCCCTTCTTAGTGCCCCCGTAGATGACTCCATAGTACTCCTCTTACCCCTTCCCCATAGTACCCACCATAATGTGTCCCAGTATAAAATGCTACTGTACAGAGCCCCCCATATAAAACACTCCTTCTTTGTGTTGCCTCAGTAGATGCCCCTATGGTGCCCACCAATAATGTGCCAGTAATAAGCCCCCCATTACGTGCCAGTAATAAGCCCCCCATTACGTGCCAGTAATAAGACCCCATTACGTGCCAGTAATAAGCCCCCCATTACGTGCCAGTAATAAGCCCCCCATTACGTGCCAGTAATAAGACCCCCATTACGTGCCAGTAATAAGCCCCCCATTACGTGCCAGTAATAAGCCCCCCATTACGTGCCAGTAATAAGCCCCCCATCATGTGCCAGTATTAAGCCCCCCCATCATGTGTCAGTATTAGCCCCCCCGATCATGTGCCAGTATTAGGTCCCCCCATCATGTGCCAGTATTAGGTCCCCCCCATCATGTGCCAGTATTAAGCCCCCCCATCATGTGCCAGTATTAAGGGCCCCCATCATGTGCCAGTATTAAGACCCCCCCATCATGTGCCAGTATTAAGGCCCCCCATCATGTGCCAGTATTAAGGCCCCCCCATCATGTGCCAGTATTAAGGCCCCCCATCATGTGCCAGTATTAAGGGCCCCCCATCATGTGCCAGTATTAAGGGCCCCCCATCATGTGCCAGTATTTAGGGCCCCCCATCATGTGCCAGTATTAAGGCCCCCCCATCATGTGCCAGTATTAAGGCCCCCCATCATGTGCCATTATTAAGTAAGTCCCCCCATCATGTGCCATTATTAAGTAAGTCCCCCCCATCATGTGCCATTATTAAGTAAGTCCCCCCCATCATGTGCCATTATTAAGTAAGTCCCCCCCATCATGTGCCATTATTAAGTCCCCCCATCATGTGCCATTATTAAGTCCCCCCCATCATGTGCCATTATTAAGTAAGTCCCCCCCCATCATGTGCCATTATTAAGTAAGTCCCCCACCCATGTGCCCTTATTAAGTCCCCCCCCCCATCATGTGCCATTATTAAGTAAGTCCCCCCATGTGCCATTATTAAGTCCCCCCATCATGTGCCATTATTAAGAAAGCCTCCCCCATCATGTGCCATTATTAAGTAAGCCCCCCCATCATGTACCATTATTAAGTAAGCCCCCCCATCATGTGCCATTATTAAGTAAGCCCCCCATCATGTGCCATTATTAAGTAAGCCCCCCCCATCATGTGCCATTATTAAGTAAGCCCCCCCATCATGTGCCATTATTAAGTAAGCCCCCCCCCCATATGTGCCATTATTAAGTAAGCCCCCCATCATGTGCCATTATTAAGTAAGCCCCCCCCATCATGTGTCATTATTAAGTAAGCCCCCCCATCATGTGCCATTATTAAAGAACTTAATACACTTATGGCTAAGTGGATGTCCTTACCCATCTCTTTGCTGGGACGTATTGCGGCGGTCAAAATGACCATATTACCCAAACTACTATATGTAATGGAGACTATTCCAGTTCTGATACCTAAGAAGGATTTGAGAGCATTACAATCCTCTATCCTTCGGTTTGTTTGGAGTGGGAAGAGGCATAAAATTGCATGCAGCACCCTAACTGCTCTTAAAACGCAGGGCGGTTTGGGGCTCCCAGACATATCGAAATATTATTGGGCGACGCATTTGCGTCGAATCCCGGCGTGGACTTCACTTCAGGCATTTTCTAGATGGATGGAGATTGAAAAACTCTGCTTAGCCCCCATTCACCCCAATGCCCTCCTGTGGTCTCCTCTACCTAATGATTGCTCTGTCCAGTTGCTTGGTCCTATGTCTCACACATATTCCATCTGGAAGTGTTGTAGACGCATATTCCCACTGGTCTCCGACAGGCCCTCTCTGACCTCATTTTTATTCAACCCCGTGTTCCCGATAGGCATGCAGGGTACGCATTTTAAACCATGGTTCTCTAATAAACTATTTAGATTTGCTGATATAGTGGATCATAGAACTCTGGAGATCATATCTTTTGATTTTCTTAAGGAAAGGTATAATCTTCCCGAGTCCTCTAGATGGCAGAATTTGCAAATAAAACATCTGCTTAGTTCTATGTTTCGAGGCACCAAAGTGTCCGTCCCGACACAGTTTGAAAAACTGTGCAAACTTTCGACGTCTACCAGGGGTCTTATATCAGATATTTATGTCCTCCTGTCAACCCCGGAGCCGCCCCAGGTTTTACGACATACGTATATGGCTAAATGGGAGAGGTACCTTGAACGTGACATCGCGCAAAGTGAGTGGCAGCTTATCTGGCGCAGAGCTGCAATGTCGTCCACTTGTGTGACCTTCAGGGAGAATTCATATAAAACATTAATGTTCTGGTATCATACCCCCCAGATGCTTAGGCATTTGAACCCTGCGGTCTCCGGTACTTGTTGGAGGTGTGCTTCTGGTCATGGATCTCTATTCCACATCTTTTGGGATTGTCCAGTTATCTTCCCATTGTGGAAGGAAGTCCAGCATCTTTTAGCGCAGCTTTTTAATTTCACGTTTTCATTGGACCCATACATGTTTCTATTGAACATGCCTCCAACAATGCTAAAGAAGCCAGTGCTTGTTTTAGTACTTCATGTCTTGTCAGCGGCGAAACGCCTTATTGCCCAGTTTTGGAAAAGGCAGGACATACCTACTAAATTAGAACTGTTCACTGGTATCACAGAAATTAGAAGAATGGAATACCTGACAGCAGTCATTAATAACACGGTAGATAAGTTTAATAAGGTCTGGCAACCCTGGGATACCTTCTTTGAAAATAGCGATTGATACCCTCCTTTCCCTTGTTGTATGTCTATCCTTATGTGTCTTGTCCTGTCCCCCGTTTTTGTCCTTATAATATATACGATCATACTAGAGTGTGGGTATTACCTACCTGGCTATTAGGATCTAATACGACATGATGACATCCGATTGGGAATGTTAGGATTATTACTTTGAGGACCTATTCGTATTGTCCTCCCTGCTACTTTTCTCATTTATAATGTTTGATTGTCAAATGTTTACATGAAAAAATTGTAAAAGTGTAATTTTATTACTGTACCTTTTCTTCAATAAAAAGACAGTTATACAAAATCTGGGTCTAAGTACGTGCACTTTAGAAAGGGAGATTCCGGTGTTTGCTATAGATTCTTCACCTGTTTCTCAAAGGAGTCTCACTCATATTGCACATGGTATTCAGTTGAGGGTGGGTGATTCACATGTAGAGTTTATATCTTGTTTTGTCATAAGGGATTTGCCTGTTCCTATAGTCCTAGGTTTACCGTGGTTGACAAAACATAATCCAATTATTGATTGGCAAGCAAGACAAATTATTGGTTGGGGAGAATTTTGTTCGGAGAATTGTCTTGGCACATCTATCTCTGGGGTGTCCACTGCGGTTCTACCTCAATATCTCTCAGACTTTGCGGATGTCTTTTCGGAGGGTGGGACCCAGGAATTGCCCCCTCATCGTGACTATGATTGTCCAGTTAATCTTATCCCAGGAGCTAAGTTGCCAAAGTCTCGCCTTTACAATCTTTCCCAACCTGAAAGAGAGGTCATGCGAAAGTATAATGCCGAGAGTTTGGCAAAAGGTCATATTAGGCCATCTAAGTCTCCGGTGGCAGTAGGTTTTTTTCTTTGTCAAGAAAAAGGATGGATCACTGAGACCGTGCTTGGGTTTTCGGGAATTGAACCGTATTACGGTCCGGGATCCGTATCCCCTTCCTTTGATCTCCGACCTTTTTGATCAGATTGTTGGTGCCAGGGTATTCTCCAAGTTGGATTTGAGAGGGGCCTACAATCTGATCAGAATCAAGGAAGGGAATGAGTGGAAGACGGCCTTCAATACGCACGAGGGTGATTTTGAGAATCTGGTTATGCCTTTTGGGTTGACGAATGCGCCAGCAGTATTTCAGCAATTTGTCAATGACATTTTTCATCACTTGGTGGGGAGGTTCGTGGTAGTTTACTTAGATGACATTTAAATTTACTCTCCTGATCTGAAGACCCATCAGGATCATGTGAGACAGGTTTTGACGATCCTTCAGGAGAATAAGTTATATGCCAAATTGGAAAAATGTGTGTTTTCTGTGCAGGAACTTCCGTTTTTGGGATATCTGCTTTCCGACTCTCACTTTCGTATGGACTCCGAAAAAGTCCAGGCGGTTCTGGAATGGGACCGACCAAAGAATCAGAAAGCTTTGATGCAGTTTTTGGGGTTTACTAACTATTATAGAAAATTTATTCTAAACTATTCCACCATTGTTAAACCTCTGACTGATATGACAAAGAAGGGCACTGATGTCTCTGTTTGGTCGGAGGAGGCATTGCAGGCCTTTTCGACTATTAAGGAGTGTTTTGAGTCTGCTCCCATTCTGGTGCAGCCCGATGTGTCTCAACCATTCGTGGTGGAGGTGGATGCATCAGAGGTGGGGGTGGGAGCGGTGCTGTTGCAGGGTTCTTCTCCTGGCAAATGGGTCCCGTGTGCTTTCTTTTCCAAGAAGCTCTCGGTCGCCGAGAGGAACTATGATGTGGGAGATAGAGTTGCTGGCTAAAAAGTTGGCCTTTGAGGAATGGCATCACTGGTTGGAGGGGGCTTTTCACCCCGTTACTGTTTATACGGATCATAAGAATTTGGCTTACCTGCAATCTGCCAAGCGTCTGAACCCTAGACAGGCCAGATGGTCACTGTTTTTTACCAGGTTCAATTTTGTTGTTACTTTTCATCCGGGGGTCAAAAATATCAAGGCAGATGCCTTGTCTCGCAGTTTTCCTGGGGGAGGTGATTCAGAGGATCCTGCTCCGATTTTGGCTGGCGGGGTTGTGGTTTCCGCTCTGTGTCCCAAATTGGAGATGGAGGTGTTGGGAGCCCAGGAGGGGGCTGCTGGTTCCTGTCCCCCAGGGAGGTTGTTTGTTCCCAAAGAACTGCGATACAAGGTTTTCAAGGAACATCGCGATACTGTCCTTGCCGGACATCCTGGTGTTAAGTCCACCTGTGACCTCGTGTCTCGGAGGTTCTGGTGTCCCGGGTTACGTAGAAGCATTGAGGATTATGTGGCAGTGTGTAAGACCTGTGCACGATCTAAGGTTGCTCATACTCGACCGGCTGGTTCACTCCTTCCTTTGTCTATTCCGTCTCGTCCATGGACTTTATTGCGGATCTGCCGAGTTCCTCAGGGAAAACAGTAATTTTGGTGGTAGTTGATCGTTTTAGCAAGATGACTCATTTTATATTGTTAACTAGACACCTGTGTATTTGGTTGTTTGTGCATAATGCCAAGACTCTTGTGCAAATTTGTGTTGACAATATCGTGAGATTGCATGGTATTCCTTCGGATGTGGTTTCTGATAGGGGCACACAGTTTGTCTCCAGGTTCTGGAGGGCGTTCTGCTCTCGGCTTGGCATTCAACTTTCGTTCTCTTCAGCTTTCCATCCGCAGTCGAATGGACAGACTGAGCGTACTAATCAGAACCTGGAGACCTACTTGAGGTGCTTTGTGGCGGAGAATCAGGAGGACTGGTCCTCATTCCTGCCCTTAGTGGAGTTTGCTTTGAATAACCGTAGAAAGAAATCCACGGGTAAGTCGCCATTTTTTGGCGCATATGGTTTTCATCCTCAGTTTGGTACCTTTTCTGGGACTAGTTCCTCTGGGATGCCAGAGGAGGAAAGATTTTCTTCTACCTTATCCTCTATCTGGTGGAGGATACAAGTGAATTTGGAGACAATGGGTGAGAGATATAAGCGAATGGCTGACAGGAGACGTGTGACTGGTCCGAACCTGTGTGTGGGTGATCTGGTGTGGTTGTCCACTAAAAACATTAAATTGAGGGTGCCATCTTGGAAACTGGGCCCAAGATTTATTGGCCGTTCAAAATATCTGCGCTGATCAATCCAGTAGCGTTTCAACTGGATCTTCTGCAGACTTGGAGGATCCATGATGTGTTCCATAGATCTTTATTGAAAAAATATGTGAGACCAGTGGAACCATCGCCATTGCCCCCTCCTCCTGTTCTGGTCGATGGGAATTTAGAGTTCAAGATCTCCAGGATTCTTGATTCTAGAGTTCTTCGGGGTTCCCTTCAGTACCTGGTACACTGGAGGGGATACGGCCCCGAGGAAAGGATGTGGGTTCCGTCACTAGAGGTCAACGCCAATCGACTGGTTAAGGCTTTTCACAGAGCCCATCCGGATAAGGTGGGTCCGGGGTGCCCGGAGGGGGGGTACTGTTATGCCTTGCTCGGACGGTGTGCGGAGGTCTGTCAGATTGGCAGCACGTGTCTAACCTTTTTGTTTGTTTTGGAATCATGCTGGATCCGCCTTCCTTCAGGTGCTCTGGGTGGGGTCATTGGCTTAAATTGTCTTCTATCCCAGAGGGCCGTGCGGGTTATAGTATTCATTCTGGTCTTGGATTCAGGAGGGAAGGATTGTCTGTTCCAGCTCAGATAAGTTTCATTTCTGTTTGTGTTGTTTGCGGTCTAGGCTATTTGTGTGTCTTCTGCCCCTTCTCCCCTTTCACCATCTCAGGGATTCTAGGGTGTTTGCAGCCCAGGCACGAGGACACTTCTGACCTACCATCAAGGTCTGAAAGTGGGCTTAGCAGCACAGGGAGAGCAGTCAGGGATATGCTAGGAGGTGACGTGTCCCCAGCATCTAGCCTAGACACCTGTGTATTTGGTTGTTTGTGTATCTGAGTTCCTTTCCGCCGTGACAACACTCGTTTAGACAAAAAAGTTTATTTGGCAGCCTTTGCTGCATATGTCTTTGTGAGATACACCCTTTATATTGAGGCCTAGTGTGGGTGGGTCATGTAAAAAACACCCTGTATATACAGCGGTTATATTCTTCTGTTAATAAAACACCCTTTTTTGGGCAAAATACACCCTTGCAGCATCAAGACCTTTAAGATTCCAGGGTTATATACTGCTGTCATATTCAGTTATTAAACAAATAACGTTTGGGCAAAAAAATATTATTTGGCAGCCTTTGCTGCAGATGTCACTGTCATTACACCCTTTATATGCACACATTTTTAATTGTGGCCTAGTGTGGGTCAGAACGTGTGAGATACACCCTTAAAAAAAAGGTGTTCTATTCAAGTATTTGAAATACAGCCATTTTGGACACAAATCTTTAAATTGCGGCCTAATGTGGGTTAGGGCGTGTGAGATGCACCCTTTATATACAGGGGTTCTATTCAGGTATTTAACCCCTTAGGGGCACAGCCTTATTTCACCTTAAGGTCCAGGCCATTTTTTGCAAATCTGACCAGTGTCAATTTAAGTGCTGATAACTTTAAAACGCTTTTACTTACCCAGGCCGTTCTGAGATGATTTTTTTATTTATTTTTTGTCACATATTGTACTTCATGACACTGCTAAAATTGGGACAAAAAATTGCAAATTTTAATGTTTCAGTTTCTCTACTTCTATAATACATAGTAATACCCCCAAAAATTCTGATGACTTTGCATTCCCCATATGTCTACTTCATGTTTGGATCATTTTGGGAATTATATTTTATTTTTTGGGGATGTTGCAAGGCTTAGAAGTTTAGAAGCAAATCTTGAAATTTTTCAGAAATTTTCAAAAACCCAATTTTTAGGGACCAGTTCAGGTCTGAAGTCACTTTGCGAGGCTTACATAATAGAAACCACCTAAAAATGACCCCATTCTAGAAACTGCACCTAAGGTATTTAAAACCGATTTTACAAACTTCGTTAACTCTTTAGGTGCTGCACAAGAGTTATCGGCAAATGGGAATGAAATTTGAGAATTTCATTTTTTTTCCAAATTTTCCCTTTTAACACATTTTTCCACTAACAAAGCAAGGGTTAACAGCCAAACAAGACTGTATCTTTATTTCCCTGACTCTGCCGTTTACAGAAACACCCCATATGTGGTCGTACATTACTGTACGGCCACACAGCGGGGCGTAGAGGAAACGGAGCGCCGTGTGGTTTTTGGAGGACTGATTTTTATGGACCGGTTTATTTACACCCTGTCCTGTTTCAACCCCCCTGGAGTAGAAACTCCCTGAAAGTGACCCCATCTAAGAAACTGCACCCCTCAAAGTATTCAAAACTGATTTTACATATGTTGTTAACCCTTTAGGTTTTGAACAAGAGTTATTGGCAAATGGGGTTGGAATTTGAGAATTTAATTTTTTTGCCAAATTTTCCCTTTTATGTGTAATCATATTTTATTCATTTTTTTATTTTCATAAGCAAATGACACATTACATCACAAGGCAATGATACAAGTAATATGGACACAGTCCAACATAGGGACACGCAGGTCCCTCAGAATACAGCTGAAGTATCACATACATTGTAACAGTTAAAGGGACTCGAACATCCCAATCATAACAGGGAACCCCAATCAAGGATGACTATCATCGTGAAGGAGAATAAGGTTTATTGTGAGCCCTCGAATGCCCAAGTGAAAACACTGAGTGAGAAATCCTAAACGGAAGTTCCTAAAACACATCAAACATATAGGACACAAAAGGAAAGAGGATTAGGAAGAAGGGAGGGATACTAAAGAAAAGGTGCACCTGCCAAGAACCCTACTGGGGAAAAATTCAGGAACAAACCAGATCTCTAAATCTCTGAGAGTCTACAAAGAAAGTTAGAGAGTTGTATCTGTTCTGATAAATTCCGCCCCTTTCTTGACTGTCGGCTATCAACTCTTCCATCCTAAGAATGTGCTTCAATTCCTTGGCCCACTCAGTCAATGTAGGGGGAAAAATGGTTTTCCAGTGCCTTGGAATCACCATGCGCGCCGCCGCTAAGAAGAGACGTAGTACCCCTTTCTTAACTTGTGAGATAGAGCCCGGAATGAGAGACAGCAATGTAACTTGAGGAGTATAAGATATTGACTGGTTCGAATAACTGGTATAAATTTCCAAAACCTTCTCCCAGAAAGGCTTTATCAACTGGCAGTCCCACCAGATATGCAGCATAGAGCCTTTCTCTCGCTCACACCGCCAGCAGTGATCGGGAACCGACGGAAACATCTGATGTAGAGTAGTAGGAAAATAGTACCACCTAGAGACAATTTTATAATTATTTTCTTTAACTTGAGTCGCCATTGACATCCCATGGGAGAGTGTACATATCTTCTCCACTTCATCCGCAATTTGCAGGTCCCTTTCCCATTTTGCAAAGAAAGGGGCTCTGTCACCATTCTGGGATTGTAGCAAAACCTGATACATGGATGATATTGTACCGCGGCCATCAGTGGAGGCCAGGTAAAGTTTGTCAAAGTCTGTCAACTGGCCTATCGCTCCACCAGGAAACGTGAGACCCATGAAAGACCTGACTTGAGCGTACCCCAACTATGAAACTTGTGAGAAAGCTACGTTCTGTCTAAGATTCTCAATGGAGGATAATTGCCCCGAGGTGACTAAGTCCTTAACTTTCAAGATACCATCCCCGACGGTTTTAATGAGAAAAAATATGGAACGCTTTACGAATATGCGTGTCATCCTTGCGCAGGGGCCATGCTAATCTTCTCTGTATCGTTCCAATTTTAGTATATGTGCTGCCGAAGCAAGCACCAAATTTTCCCTTTTAACCCATTTTTTTCCACTAACAAAGCAAGGGTTAACAGCCAAACACGACTGGATCTTTATTGCCCTGACTCTGCCGTTTACAGAAACACCCCATATGTGGTCGTACATTACTGTATGGCCACACGGCTGGGCGTAGAGGGAACGGAGCGCCGTGTGGTTTTTGGAGGGCTGTTTTTTTATGGACCGGTTTATTTACACGTGTCCTGTTTCAACCCCCTGATGCACCCCTGGAGTAGAAACTCCCTAAAAGTGAACCCATTTTGGAAACTACGGGATAAGGTGGCGTTTTTTTGGGGACTATTTTTGGGGTACATATGATTTTTGGTTGCTCTATATTACAGTTTTGTGAGGGAAGGTTACCAAAAATTGAAATTCTGAAATTTCATCTCCATTTGCCATTAACTGTTGAGGAACACCTAAAGGGTTAATAAAGTTTGTATAATCCGTTTTGAATACCTTGAGGGGTGTAGTTTCAAAGGGCTCTTTCACACCTGCATTCTTTTCTTCCGGCATAGAGTTTCGTCGTCGGGGCTCTATGCCGGAAGAATCCTGATCAGTTTTATCCTAATGCATTCTGAATGGAGTGAAATCCGTTCAGGATGCATCAGGATGTCTTCAGTTCAGGACCGGAACGTTTTTTGGCCAGAGAAAATACTGCAGCATGCTGCACTTTTTGCTCCGGCCAAAAATCCTGAACACTTGCCTGAAGGCCTGATCCGGAATTAATGCCCATTGAAAGGCATTAATCCGGATCCGGCCTTAAGCTAAACGTCGTTTCGGCGCAATGCCGGATCCGACGTTTAGCTTTTTCTGAATGGTTACCATGGCTGCCGGGACGCTAAAGTCCTGGCAGCCATGGTAAAGTGTAGTGGGGCGCGGGGGAGCAGTATACTTACAGTCCGTGCGGCTCCCGGGGCGCTCCAGAGTGACGTCAGGGCGTCCCACGCGCATGGATGATGTGATTGCATGGCACGTTATCCATGCGCATGGGGCGCTCTGACATAATTCTGGAGCGCCCCGGGAGCCGCACGGACTGTAAGTATACCGCTCCCCCGCTCCCCACTACTACTATGGCAACCAGGACTTTAATAGCGTCCTGGCTGCCATAGTAACACTGAACGCATTTTGAAGACTGATCCGTCTTCAAATGCTTTCAGTTCACTTGCATTTTTCCGGATCCGGCGTGTAATTCCGGCAAGTGGAGTACACGCCGGATCCGGACAACGCAAGTGTGAAAGAGGCCTTAGATGGGGTCACTTTAAGGGAGTTTTTATTCTAGGGGGGCATCAGGGGGGCTTCAAAAGGGTCAATAAAAAAGACCATAAAAATCGGCCTTCCAGAAACCATGTCGGTCCTTTCCTTTTGCGGCCTCCCTTTTACTAATACAGCAGTTTATGACCACAAATGTGGCATTTCTGTAAACTGCAGTATCAGGGTAATAAATATTAACTTTTGTTTGGTTGTTAACCCTTGCTTTGTTACTGGAAAAAAACAGATTGAAATGGAAAAGTGCCAAAAGTAGCGGTTTTGGCACCGTTTTTTTTTTTTGACCGTGTTAATCTGGGGGTTAGCTCATGGGGTATTTTTATAGAGGAGATTATTTTTTTTAGCCGATTATCTTATGTGGGGGCTAATTTTTTGCGGGATGAGAGGACTTTTTATTGGTACTGTTTTGGGGGCTATATGACTTTTGATCGCTTGCTACTAAACATTTTGTTATGTAAGGTGACAAAAAAAATAATTTTGCACCTTTTTTTTGGGGGGGGACCGTGTTAATCTTGGGGGTTGGGTCATGGGGTATTTTTATAGAGCAGATTTGTACCGACGCCGAGATACCTAATTTGTATACTTTTAATAAATTATTTTCGTTTTGACAATTTTTTGGGGTGTTTCAAGTCTTAGAACCAGTTTTTTTATCCGATGGCAGTGCTAAATTAGGATATAAATTTAGTACTCCATGGAAGTGTGGTACTCCCTGAAGCAACCAATAATGCAGAGGCTCGATGATCGGGGCACATGTCACATTGAGTAGTGGTGTCCTTCCGTATCCCCCTCCTGTGACACACTATGCACCTTTTTTGGGTTTGTTCCTTCTTTCCAGTATGGGGGACCACACCTGGAAAGTGTTGGCCAGGGACGATCCGGGCGCCTACAGTTCCCGAGGTACTCCGGACTGCTCTTTCCCGGTCCGAAAAGATCAGGGCCTTGAGGACTGCCTCATAGAACTGAAAGAATGTCCCTGTATTGCCAGCACTCTGGGACAGCACAAAAGAGTTGTATATGGCAACCTGTACCAAGTATACCGCAACTTTTTTGTACCATGCCCGGATTTTGCGCATGGCATTATATGGCTTGAGGACTTGATCAGAGAGATCAACTCCTCCCATATACCGATTGTAGTCAACGATACAATCGGGCTTGAGGATCGTTGCTGCAGTACCTCGCACAGGGACAGGGGTGATGCCATTACCATGAATTGTGGACAGTACAAGGACATCCCTCTTGTCCTTTTCCTGACCAGCAATAGGTTTCCAGTGGTAAGGGCGCGGGTCTCATCCCTGGGAATAGGTACCTGGAGGGGGAGGTTAGGGAGGCCGCTTTGATTTTTCCGTAGGGTTCCACAAGCGGACGTGGATCTGGCGTCAAGGGACTGGAATAAGGGGATACTAGTATAAAAGTTATCCAAGGAAAGGTGGTAACCCTTATCTAGCAGTGGGTACATAAGGTCCCACACAAGTTTCCCGGTAACACCCAAAGTGGGGGGACATTCTGGGGGTTGAATACGGGAATCTTGCCCCTCGTATACATGAAACTTGTAAGTGTACCCTGAGGTACTTTAACAAATTTTGTATAGCTTCACGCCATACCTCGCCCGCTTGGAGGGCACATACTGGCAGAAAATGAGTCTCCCCTTGAACGCAATGAGAGACTCATCAACCGTGACCTCCCTTCCAGGTACATAGGTCTCCATGAATTTGGCCCCGAAGTGTTCGATGACCGGCCGTATCGTATACAAACGGTCATAGGCAGGATCACCTCGGGGGGGGGGGGGGGGGGGGACGACGACGACTGCATGCTGCATCTGAATAATGCAGACATTTCCAGATGGCCTCAAACTGGGAGTGCGTCATGGCTGTACTGTAAAGTGGGGTCTGGTGGAGGACGTCCCCACGCCAGTACAGCCTGACACTGGGTTTCTTGATCAGGCCCATATGCAGCATGAGGCCCCAAAATTTCCTCACCTCGGCTGCACTGACCGTTGTCCAGCCACTGGGCCTGGCCAAAAAGGAGCCCGGGTGTTGAGCAACGAACTGTTGGGCGTACAGGTTCGTCTGCTCCACCATCAGATTTACCAGTGGGTCACTGAAAAAATGACAAAAAAAGTCATATTCAGTGTAGCCCACTGTGGAAATCTGGATTCCTGATTGGCCTACAAAATCAGGAATTGGGCTTGTATCGCTCTGGGGTACACCAGACAAGTTCACCAGCAGGATGCTCTGGTGGATTTAACTGGTGGGCCGGAAAACTAGTACGAGCCCCAGAGCTGCTCGTACTAGGGTGGGCCACAGGATCCCTAACATGGCGGTCCCCTTGCTCCACCCGGCGGTGTCTCCGCCGCCTCGGGGGCTCATCATCATCACTAGATGATGAGGACGCGGATGACAACAGGAAAGTGGGGTTATCCTCATCCTCACTGGGACTCTCGGAGTCGGAGGCAAGCTGGGCGTATGCCTCCTCGGCCGAGAACGTCCGGCGGGCCATAGGGGAGTGTGTGTCTGCGTTTGTATGTGCGTGTGTGTAAATCTTTATTTGGTGTGCGTGTGTGTGGGGGCACGGGTGTTCATGAACTCACCCTAAAACAGAAAAGAAAAAAGGGAAAAAAATGTAAAAAAAAAAAAATTGAAGTTGATCAGCGGTGGGGTGTGCAACGCGTTAACAGTGGCCGGATGCTAGGAGTGCTGGCCACAGTCAGCGTACACAAAAAAAAAATAATCCTTCACCCCAAAAAAGTGTGGGGGGGGGGACGGGGGGGGGTGGGGGTGGGCAAGCGGCAGCACCCCTGGGGGGTCTAGGTTCACACAGCTGTGCACCCCAGACACCCTAACTTAGGGTGATGCAATCAAAGTTTTACAAACTAACTTTCCCTTTATTTTCCCTGCCTAGCCCAACCTTTCCTGATACTTTCCCTAAAGTACCTGCGGTTCAGATGGGGGGGTGCTGGGGCACAGATCGGGTCCTGCTGGCACAAATCCACGAGGTGTAGCAGCGCTCCTCTCTCCTCCGGCTCCGGGACACAAAAGGAGGAGGAGAGGAGCGCTGGCAACATTTGAATCTGCCGCCGGCCCGCCCACCAACCAATCAGAGGCGATCCTGAGAGGTGATGTCACCATGACCTCTCAGGATCGCAGGATGGTGATTGGTGGGGTAAAATCACACCATCATCACCATCCTGTTCAGGGTTATCGGTTCTTCAGAGACCCGAATAACCCGCAAACGCTGAAAACCGCTGGTCTGAATTGACCTGCGTTTTTCTGCGATCACCGACATGGGGGGGGGGGGGTCCTGGCGCATTTAGCCTAGGTGCCTGCTCAATGATTTGAGCAGGCACCGGGTTCCGATCACCGCTCGCCAGGCAGTGGTGATTGGAACCATACATGGCGTACCGGTACATCATGTGTCCTTAAAGGTAACCTGTCACCAGTTTTATGGTGTCTGTAAAGGGGGAATATTAATCACCAATATTGTGCGAATATCGATAATTAATATTCCTAAATAGGAGGAGCCGTCTAGTGATGACTCCGCCTATTTATGCCTTTATATAATAAATACACAATACTTTCGCTATGCTTTACACTAATCACTATACTAACTGCATGCGCCTTACTCACTACCGCTAACAAGTATACACTACACAAAGGGTACAAATATAACGGTATTTAATACACCAAGCACGCAATACAGTAATTACACAACACTAAATACAATCCTAAACTACACTACACGTTCCCAATTCCACCCATCAACTAACTATACAGTTCACACATTCAATATCAACAGCCCACCCACCTGGCACTATATACTATCCCTATGGGGAACGTCGAGGGTTAACGGTGGCCTTACAGGGGTGCAAGCCGACCACAAACACAAAGGGTTAACAATGGGGTGAGATACAGTGGGGGTCATCAGGGGGGTGTAACCACAAATACAATTAGGGGAACCAGTGGGATCAGGGGTACAAACAAGGATACAATAAGGCAAGGGTTTGGTGGGTCAGGGTGTCCAGTAATCAGGGCCCAGGGTACACATCAGGAATAAGGCAGGGCCCAAGGTGCACATCAGGGGCAAGGGTTATAAGGCAGGGCCCAAGGTGCACATCAGGGACACAAATATAGGGGTTACAGGACCAGGGGTGTGGGTTAACCAGGGGAGAGATATAGCGGTCGGGGGTCAGGGGATATACTTAATCCTTCCAGCGTTAGTAGGCCTCTTCCAGGCGGTCATCATGGAGCCGCTCTCTCCCAAGTGTCTCTGAATCTAGTCTGGTTGCAAGAGGCCCACCTCTGTTCGGTTTGGGTTATTATAGCCCCAAAACAGCCCCCTCCTCCTTCCTCAGGCATGTGACATCATAGTGTGGTTTTTGATGTCTCTGGTTAGAAGGTCCCCTCACAAATGGTGCCAAAGAGTCTGATTGCTTTGGGCCTGAACAAAAGGGGACTAGATGCTAATCAGCTGTAATCCTACAGGCTATCAGCACAAGTTTTTCTCTAAACAACTCTGTTGATAACAGTTGGAATTGAACCGGGGGTATGAATGGGCAGCAATAAGCCCACATACATACTGTCATGCTGACATAAGTGTATATACATAGACACGTGTGCAAATACATACACACATATCTATATATACACACACCCTCGCATATATCTGGGGCATCACATACAGGGGACATGCATATGTCCCCACTTGCCATACAGGGCCAATATATACACGGTCATACAGGAAATATATACTAACTATAAGGGGACACATATAAGGGGGTACATATATACTAATATAAGGGGGATTATAAGGGGGCACAGCTTCCAGGGACCACATATTTCCCACAGGGGCCACCATGAGCCCCTGGGGATCACCATGGGCAGACGTGCGCAGATGCTGGGCACATATGCGCACATCACCCCATGATGCGGTGGTTAATGTATGCATATATATACCATACATGCCCGCACGTGTTTGCAGGCATGCATGGATATATATGCATACGTCTCAACCCTTCCTCAACAGTGTCCTAACTAAGGGCAACATAAATAAGTGACTGATTCTCTTAGCAAAATGCTGGGTCACTTTCTTTAATTGACCCAGTCAATCTGCCAACATCTTGTATTGAAAAGCTCCAGCTAATTCATTAGCTGCAAGTACTACATTAAGTACAGTGAAGAGATATTGCAGGAGATAGTCAGGAGGTAGGCTGGAAGGTGGAACCAATACAAAAAAAAGGTAAGATTTGTTTGATTTAAATTTTCAATTTTTTTTATTTTTTTTTCTCCTCTTTAAAATGGCAGACTTGGTTCAGTGCAGGAATTGTTGTGCATTTATTTCATGTTCCACTCTTTGGAGATTCGGATGCTGTCAGATCTGTAGACAGTTCTCCTTACTGCAGCAGGAAATTGCATTTTTGAAATCTGAGATATTTAAATTATCTGTTAAACAAACTCCAGCTAGGACTGCTGCAATGCCACTGCCACAGAGGACCCCCAGAAATGGCAGATGGGTTACTGTAGGTTCTGGAAGACTTAGAGTGGTGGATAGAAGACTTGTCCCACAGTCGGTGGTTCTCCATAATTCATTTGCAGCACTCTTAGAATGTAAGGACAACATGGATATGGACTCAAGTACAGAGGGTGAGAAACCATCGACTCCTATGTCTAATGTATGCAAGACTGCAGCCAAGGACAAAAAAGATAAAGTGAAGTCTCAAAGGAAGCAGCTGTTGCTGGGTGATTCAATCATAAGAAGTGTGGAGCTTAAAGAAAATGGTTTTGTGAGATGTATCCCTGGGGCTACTGCTAGAAGAGATAGAAGACGTATTATTAATATTGTTAAGCAAGCAAAGCAGGAAGGGGACGTGGATGTTCTTGTCCATCTAGGGACAAATGACCTGGCTTGCAATGAAGTGTCAGAGGTGAAAAAATCTTTTATCACACTTGGTAATGACGTACAAGATTTTGCATCCACCATTTCATTTTCTGAAGTTCTGCCTGTGCATAATGTTCAGAATGATAGGCAGAGGCGCATAAAGGAGTTCAACATATGGCTTGGTAAATGGTGTCAAGAGCAAGGATTTGGCTTTGTTTCTCATGATAGCTCTACTTGGAATAGAAAGGAACTGTACAAAAAAGATGGTTTGCATCTTTCTCTCAAAGGAACAAATGTACTTAGTGAACAACTCCAAGAATCTGCGAAAGAGTATTTAAACTAGGAGGGGGGGGGGGGGCAAAAGAGTGAAAATAAAAGAGTCCAATTGCCCCCCCGAAACAATGCCAGAACAGGTCAGAAGCACAGAGGTTAAGAAATGATAAGCTCAGAGTCCTGTCTACAAATGCTCGCAGTTTAGGTAAAAAAATCAATGAACTTGGGTCAATAATGGCATCTGAGAATGTAGATTTAGTGGCTGTTACGGAGACATGGTTTAATGAAAGAAATGACTGGGACATAACCATACCAGGGTACTCTTTATACAGAAGAGACAGAGAAGGCAAGAAAGGAGGAGGAGTGGCCCTGTATGTGAAAGATAGCATTAAATCTAACCTAATACAAGTTGGTGAGGCCAACATAGAGTCAGTTTGGGTTACGTTGCAGTTTGCTAATCATGCAGTAACTCGTGTAGGTGTGATATATATAGACCACCTGGTCAAGTTAAAGAACTAGATGATCTACTAGTTGAAGAAATAGCTAAAATGACAATGAAAGGAGAAGTTATCATTATGGGAGATTTCAATCTTCCAGATATAAACTGGAAAACCAAAATAGCAAGTTCTACCAGGAGTACAGATATTCTAAATTCCCTACTGGGGTTATCCCTACAACAAATGGTTGAGGAGACAACCCGGAGGGAGGCCATTTTGGATTTGGTATTCACAAATGGGGATTCGGTATATGATGTCATTGTAGGCGAAACCTTGGGATCTAGTGATCACCAGTCAGTGTGGTTTAATATAAGAACTGTGAAAGAGTCCCACCACACAAAAACAAAAGTTTTAGATTTTAGAAAAACAGACTTTTCAAAAATGAAATTAATCATAAATGAGTCCTTATCAGACTGGAACGGATTACATGGAGTCCAGGAGAAATGGGACTACTTAAAAGGTGCATTATTGAAGGCAACAGAAAATTGCATTAGACTTGTCAGTAAAAGCAAAAAAAGGAAGAGACCACTGTGGTACTCAGCAGAAGTGGCCCAAATCATTAAAAATAAAAAGCTAGCATTTTGTAATTATAAAAAAAACCAGAGCAATGAAGATAAGGAAATCTACAAGATTAGGCAGAAAGAGGCGAAGCAAGTTATAAGAACTTCTAAAGCGCAGGCAGAAGAAAAACTAGCTCAGTCTATGAAAAAGGGGGATAAGATATATAAATGAAAAAAGGAAATTAAAACAAGGAATAACTAAATTAAAAACAAAGGACAGAAGGTATGTAGAAGAGAATAAAGGGCTAGCCGACTGCCTTAATGAATACTTCTGTTCAGTTTTTACAAAAGAAAAAGAAGGAGAAGGACCTCCACTAGAAAGCATGACTAATAAATCGTTTGATGCATGCGTCTTTACAGAGGAAGATGTTCTAAGTTTGCTGTCTAAAGTGAAGACAAATAAGTCACAGGGGCCTGATGAGATACACCCAAAATTATTAAAAGAGCTTAGTGGTGAGCTGGCAAAACCGTTAACAGATTTATTTAACCAATCATTAGTAACAGGAGTCGTCCCGGAAGATTGGAAATTGGCAAATGTCGTGCCCATTCACAAGAAAGGTAGTAGGGAGGAATCAAGCAACTATAGACCAGTGAGTCTGACATCAATAGTAGGCAAATTAATGGAAACCCTATTAAAGGATAGGATTGTGGAACATCTAAAATCCCATGGATTGCAAGATGAAAAACAACATGTTTACTTCAGGGAGATCATGTCAAACAAATCTTATAGATTTTTTTGACTGGGTGACTAAAATAATAGACGGTGGAGGTGCAGTAGACATTGCATATCTAGATTTTAGTAAGGCTTTTGACACTATCCCACATAGAAGACTTATCAATAAACTGCAGTCATTGAGCATGGACTCCCATATTGTTGAGTGGATTAGGCAGTGGCTGAGTGATAGACAACAGAGGGTTGTAGTCAATGGAGAACATTCAAAACAAGGTCATATTACCAGTGGGGTTCCACAGGGATCTGTACTGGGACCAATTTTGTTTAATATCTTCATAAGTGATATTGCAAATGGCCTCGATGGTAAGGTTTGTCTTTTTGCTGATGACACAAAGATATGTAACAGGGTTGATGTTCCTGGAGGGAAACGCCAAATGGAAAAGGATTTAGGAAAACTAGAAGAATGGTCAGAACTCTGGCAACTGAAATTTAATGTGGATAAGTGCAAGATAATGCACCTGGGGCGTAAAAACCCAAGGGCAGAATATAGAATATTTGACACAGTCCTGACCTCAGTATCTGAGGAAAGGGATTTAGGAGTAATTATTTCAGAAGACTTAAAGGTGGGAAGACAATGTAATAGAGCAGCACGAAATGCCAGCAGAATGCTTGGATGTATAGGGAGAGGTATAAGCAGTAGAAAGAGTGAAGTGCTTATGCCGCTGTACAGAACACTGGTGAGACCCCACTTGCAGTATTGTGCGCAGTACTGGAGGACATATCTCCAGAAGGATATAGATACTCTAGAGAGAGTTCAGAGAAGAGCTACTAAACTAGTACATGGATTGCAGGATAAAACTTACCAGGAAAGGTTAAAGGACCTTAATATGTATAGCTTGGAAGAAAGAAGAGACAGAGGGGATATGATAGAAACTTTTAAATACATAAAAGGGAATCAACTCGGTAAAGGAGGAGAGCATATTTAAAAGAAGAAAAACTACCACAAGACGACACAGTTTTAAATTAGAGGGGCAAAGGTTTAAAAGTAATATAAGGAAGTATTACTTTACTGAGAGAGTAGTGGATGCATGGAATAGCCTTCCTGCAGAAGTGGTAGCTGCAAATACAGTGAAGGAGTTTAAGCATGCATGGGATAGGCATAAGGCTATCCTTCATATAAGATAGGGCCAGGGACTATTCATAGGATTCAGATATATTGGGCAGACTAGATGGGCCAAATGGTTCTTATCTGCCGACACATTCTATGTTTCTATGTTTCTATGTTTCCAGCTGATAATGAATATTCATGAGCTCCTGACTCTCCCCGCCCACCTGCTGCTGAATGACAGTTTGTTTCCATAGGAATCAGCAGCAGGTGGGCAGGGGAGTGGCTATAGCTCTGAATTAAATATATTAAAAAGAAGTAAAATGGGCACTCATATATCTAGATCACAAGGTAGGCAAAGCGACTCAAATATTAGTTTATTAATAGCGATAAGTTGAACAAATTTATATGAGCAATACACAATAATAATGTTCCCTAAATAGAACTAATTTCCCGAAATCAGCATAAAATAGTAAAACTTATAAAATTGATAAAATAAATATTACAACTGTCCACTGTTATAGCTGATAAAAGATCCAAATGTCCAATCCAGTGTTAATAGGTCCAATCTGGCATTAGTAGATGTAACACAGTACTTTTGTCTTCTATTATCTACAACAGTGGTTTACAGCAAATATATCTCCAGAAAATAAATAAATAAATCAGTGAGTGAATAAATAGATGAATAATAAGTGCACAGTGACTAATAATGACCAATGGGTAAAATGCAGCATAAACTGCTACATAAAATCCACTGGATCAAAAATATATAATTATAAAACAATAAGTGAGATAATGTGTATAGATAAATATATAAATATATTTCTGAAGAGTCAATAAAGTGGCTGTATACCACTGATGCCGCAGTGTTTCTTTAGTAATAGAACATGTGGCCTAAAATCCTGGTTTGGTCCGTACAATTGTCCACAAATATATTCAGTCTGAGCAGATATCTGCCTGAATAGGCTGTATGTTTGAACAACCGCAATATAAGCAGCAGGATACTTGAGCAATGTTATAAATATGTCCAGCAATGTTGCGCAATATTCAAACAGCAAATCAAGATGTTTGGGCAGCAATATACATATATCCAGCAGTGTTATGGAGCTGTATGGCTCTTACTCACATATCGTCCTATTCCCACCGTGGCGTCCCACGTAGTGTAGGAGCAAACAGGACTTGCCTTTGGATAACACAGCTGAATTAGCTGTTAACGATGCTGTATCCACCCGGCTGTGAGCAGAAATGCTGGCTGTGTCAGGCTGCAGATCCACGTCCAATGTCTTTGCTTGAGGTAGATGGATATTCTGCCTCTTTGGATCGATGATAATAGTCTTTTTAGAAAGCGCTTTCAATCCAATACCGTACAAAGTTGTTGCCGGTGAGTTGTCAGATCCAATTGCTCCTTGCCTTGGATCTGACAACTCACCGGCAACAACTTTGTACGGTATTGGATTGAAAGCGCTTTCTAAAAAGACTATTATCATCGATCCAAAGAGGCAGAATATCCATCTACCTCAAGCAAAGACATTGGACGTGGATCTGCAGCCTGACACAGCCAGCATTTCTGCTCACAGCCGGGTGGATACAGCATCGTTAACAGCTAATTCAGCTGTGTTATCCAAAGGCAAGTCCTGTTTGCTCCTACACTACGTGGGACGCCACGGTGGGAATAGGACGATATGTGAGTAAGAGCCATACAGCTCCATAACACTGCTGGATATATGTATATTGCTGCCCAAACATCTTGATTTGCTGTTTGAATATTGCGCAACATTGCTGGACATATTTATAACATTGCTCAAGTATCCTGCTGCTTATATTGCGGTTGTTCAAACATACAGCCTATTCAGGCAGATATCTGCTCAGACTGAATATATTTGTGGACAATTGTACGGACCAAACCAGGATTTTAGGCCACATGTTCTATTACTAAAGAAACACTGCGGCATCAGTGGTATACAGCCACTTTATTGACTCTTCAGAAATATATTTATATATTTATCTATACACATTATCTCACTTATTGTTTTATAATTATATATTTTTGATCCAGTGGATTTTATGTAGCAGTTTATGCTGCATTTTACCCATTGGTCATTATTAGTCACTGTGCACTTATTATTCATCTATTTATTCACTCACTGATTTATTTATTTATTTTCTGGAGATATATTTGCTGTAAACCACTGTTGTAGATAATAGAAGACAAAAGTACTGTGTTACATCTACTAATGCCAGATTGGACCTATTAACACTGGATTGGACATTTGGATCTTTTATCAGCTATAACAGTGGACAGTTGTAATATTTATTTTATCAATTTTATAAGTTTTACTATTTTATGCTGATTTCGGGAAATTAGTTCTATTTAGGGAACATTATTATTGTGTATTGCTCATATAAATTTGTTCAACTTATCGCTATTAATAAACTAATATTTGAGTCGCTTTGCCTACCTTGTGATCTAGATATATGAGTGCCCATTTTACTTCTTTTTAATACTATTGTTCTTGGTGATTGGGTACAACATCTATTTTGGTGCACCTTGCCATCCCAAACCAGAGGTGAGCCGTCCTTTATCCCTTTATTACTGAATTAAATATACCCTGGACTCGATGACCTCACGCCTGACTCGAATCAGATCATTAGCATGCGGCATGCGTTATCTTTGTGTGTATATTATGAGGTAACCATCTGTCACACCAGTAAGTGAATACATCTAAGGCACTTTTTAGTAGTTAATGATTGTATATGATTAGATTATAATCAAATATCCACATGACAGGTTCCCTTTAAGTACCAGGACAACATGACGTACCGGTACCTCATGTGTCCTGAAGAGGTTAAAACACAGCCATTTTGGGCATAAATCTTTAATTGCGGCCTAATGTGGGTCAAGGCGTTTGAGATACACCCTTTATATGCAGGGGTTCTTTTCAGGTATTTGAAATACAGCCATTTTGGGCATAAATATTTAATTGCGGCCTAGTGTGGGTCAGGGCATGTGAGATACACCCTGTATATACAGGGGTTATGTTCTTCTATTGATAAAACACCCTTTTTTGGGCAAGAAACACAATTGTTCCGCCCTTGCAGCATCAAGACGTTTGAAATTCCAGGGTTATATACTGCTGTCATATTCAGTTATTAAACAAACACCCGT